>NW_027436569.1:0-307425 GCF_031877795.1 Strix aluco
TGAGAGAGTAGGAAGAGATAAGAGGAAGAGAGAGGAAGAGGAGAGATGAGGAAGAGAGAGGAGGAAGACTGAGGAAGAGGAGAAAGGAGGAGGAGAGAGGAGAAAAAGAGAGGAGGAAGTTAAGTAAAGAGAGAGGAGAAAGAGAGAGGAAAATGAGAGAGGAGGAAGAGTGAGGAAGAGGAGAGAGGAGGAAGAGAGAGGAGGAAAAGAGAGGAGGAAGAGAGAGTAGGAAGAGATAAGAGGAAGAGAGAGGAAGAGGAGAGATGAGGAAGAGAGAGGAGGAAGACTGAGGAAGAGGAGAAAAGAGGAGGAGAGAGGAGAAAAAGAGAGGATGAAGAGAGAGGAGAAAGAGAGAGGAAAAGGAGAGAGGAGGAAAAGAGAGGAGGAAGAGAGAGAGGAGGAAGAGAGATGAGGATTTGAGAGGAAGAGGAGAGAGGAGGAGGAGAGAGAAGGAAAAGAGAGGAGGAAGAGAGACGAGGAAGAGAGAGGAGGAAGAGAGAGTAAAAGGAGAGAGGAGGAGGAGAGTGGAGGAAAAGAGTGGAGGAAGAGAGAGGAGGAAGAGAGAAGAAAAGGAGAGAGGAGGAAGAGAGAGGAGGAAGAGAGAGGAAAATGAGAGAGGAGGAAGAGTGAGGAAGAGGAGAGAGGAGGAAGAGAGAGGAGGAAGAGAGAGTAGGAAGAGATAAGAGGAAGAGAGAGGAAGAGGAGAGATGAGGGAAGAGAGAGGAGGAAGACTGAGGAAGAGGAGAAAGGAGGAGGAGAGAGGAGAAAAAGAGAGGAGGAAGAGAGAGGAGAAAGAGAGTGGAGGAGAGTGGAGGATAAGAGTGGAGGAAGAGAGAGGAGGAAGAGAGAAGAAAAGGGGAGAGGAGGAAGAGGGAGGAGGAAGAGAGAGGAAAATGAGAGAGGAAAATGAGAGAGGAGGAAGAGAGAGGAGGAAGAGAGAGGAGGAAGAGAGAGGAGGAAGAGAGAGGAGGAAGAGAGAGGAGGAAGAGAGAGGAGAGAGAGAGAGGAGGAAGAGAAAGGAGGAAGAGAAAGGAGGAAGAGAGAGTAAAAGGAGAGAGGAGGAGGAGAGTGGAGGAAAAGAGTGGAGGAAGAGAGAGGAGGAAGAGAGAAGAAAAGGAGAGAGGAGGAAGAGAGAGGAGGAAGAGAGAGGAAAATGAGAGAGGAGGAAGAGTGAGGAAGAGGAGAGAGGAGGAAGAGAGAGGAGGAAGAGAGAGTAGGAAGAGATAAGAGGAAAGAGAGAGGAAGAGGAGAGATGAGAAAGAGAGAGGAGGAAGACTGAGGAAGAGGAGAAAGGAGGAGGAGAGAGGAGAAAAAGAGAGGAGGAAGAGAGAGGAGAAAGAGAGAGGAAAATGAGAGAGGAGGAAGAGTGAGGAAGAGGAGAGAGGAGGAAGAGAGAGGAGGAAAAGAGAGGAGGAAGAGAGAGTAGGAAGAGATAAGAGGAAGAGAGAGGAAGAGGAGAGATGAGGAAGAGAGAGGAGGAAGACTGAGGAAGAGGAGAAAAGAGGAGGAGAGAGGAGAAAAAGAGAGGATGAAGAGAGAGGAGAAAGAGAGAGGAAAAGGAGAGAGGAGGAAAAGAGAGGAGGAAGAGAGAGGAGGAAGAGAGATGAGGATTTGAGAGGAAGAGGAGAGAGGAGGAGGAGAGAGAAGGAAAAGAGAGGAGGAAGAGAGACGAGGAAGAGAGAGGAGGAAGAGAGAGTAAAAGGAGAGAGGAGGAGGAGAGTGGAGGAAAAGAGTGGAGGAAGAGAGAGGAGGAAGAGAGAAGAAAAGGAGAGAGGAGGAAGAGAGAGGAGGAAGAGAGAGGAAAATGAGAGAGGAGGAAGAGTGAGGAAGAGGAGAGAGGAGGAAGAGAGAGGAGGAAGAGAGAGTAGGAAGAGATAAGAGGAAGAGAGAGGAAGAGGAGAGATGAGGAAGAGAGAGGAGGAAGACTGAGGAAGAGGAGAAAGGAGGAGGAGAGAGGAGAAAAAGAGAGGAGGAGAGAGAGAGAGGAGAAAGAGAGTGGAGGAGAGTGGAGGATAAGAGTGGAGGAAGAGAGAGGAGGAAGAGAGAAGAAAAGGAGAGAGGAGGAAGAGAGAGGAGGAAGAGAGAGGAGGAAGAGAGAGGAGGAAGAGAGAGGAGGAAGAGAGAGGAGGAAGAGAGAGGAGGAAGAGAGAGGAGGAAGAGAGAGGAGGAAGAGAGAGGAGGAAGAGAGAGGAGGAAGAGAGAGGAGGAAGAAGAGAGGAGGAAGAGAGAGGAGGAAGAGAGAGGAGGAAGAGAGAGAGGAGGAAGAGAGAGGAGGAAGAGAGAGGAGGAAGAGAGAGGAGGAAGAGAGAGGAGGAAGAGAGAGGAGGAAGAGAGAGGAGGAAGAGAGAGTAAAAGGAGAGAGGAGGAGGAGAGTGGAGGAAAAGAGTGGAGGAAGAGAGAGGAGGAAGAGAGAAGAAAAGGAGAGAGGAGGAAGAGAGAGGAGGAAGAGAGAGGAAAATGAGAGAGGAGGAAGAGTGAGGAAGAGGAGAGAGGAGGAAGAGAGAGGAGGAAGAGAGAGTAGGAAGAGATAAGAGGAAGAGAGAGGAAGAGGAGAGATGAGGAAGAGAGAGGAGGAAGACTGAGGAAGAGGAGAAAGGAGGAGGAGAGAGGAGAAAAAGAGAGGAGGAAGAGAGAGGAGAAAGAGAGAGGAAAATGAGAGAGGAGGAAGAGTGAGGAAGAGGAGAGAGGAGGAAGAGAGAGGAGGAAAAGAGAGGAGGAAGAGAGAGTAGGAAGAGATTAGAGGAAGAGAGAGGAAGAGGAGAGATGAGGAAGAGAGAGGAGGAAGACTGAGGAAGAGGAGAAAAGAGGAGGAGAGAGGAGAAAAAGAGAGGATGAAGAGAGAGGAGAAAGAGAGAGGAAAAGGAGAGAGGAGGAAAAGAGAGGAGGAAGAGAGAGGAGGAAGAGAGATGAGGATTTGAGAGGAAGAGGAGAGAGGAGGAGGAGAGAGAAGGAAAAGAGAGGAGGAAGAGAGACGAGGAAGAGAGAGGAGGAAGAGAGAGGAAGAAGAGAGAGGAGGAAGAGAGATGAAGAACAGAGAGGAGGAAGAGAGAAGAGGAACAGTGAGGAGTAAGAAAGAGTAAGAGGAGAGAGGAGGAAGACAGAGGAAGAGGAAAGAGGAGAAAGAGAGACGAGGAAGAGAGAGGAAGAGGAAAGAGGAGGATGAGAGAGGAGGAAGAGAGAGGAAGAAGAGAGAGGAAGAGGAGAAAGGATGACGAAAGAGGAGGAAGAGAGAGGAGGAAGAGAGAGGAGGAAGAGAGAGGAGGAAGAGAGAGGAGGAAGAGAGAGGAGGAAGAGAGAGGAGGAAGAGAGAGGAGGAAGAGAGAGGAAGAGGAGAGATGAGGAAGAGAGAGGAGGAAGACTGAGGAAGAGGAGAAAGGAGGAGGAGAGAGGAGAAAAAGAGAGGAGGAAGAGAGAGGAGAAAGAGAGTGGAGGAGAGTGGAGGATAAGAGTGGAGGAAGAGAGAGGAGGAAGAGAGAAGAAAAGGAGAGAGGAGGAAGAGAGAGGAGGAAGAGAGAGGAGGAAGAGAGAGGAGGAAGAGAGAGGAGGAAGAGAGAGGAGGAAGAGAGAGGAGGAAGAGAGAGGAGGAAGAGAGAGGAGGAAGAGAGAGGAGGAAGAGAGAGGAGGAAGAGAGAGGAGGAAGAGAGAGGAGGAAGAGAGAGGAGGAAGAGAGAGGAGGAAGAGAGAGGAGGAAGAGAGAGGAGGAAGAGAGAGGAGGAAGAGAGAGGAGGAAGAGAGAGGAGGAAGAGAGAGTAAAAGGAGAGAGGAGGAGGAGAGTGGAGGAAAAGAGTGGAGGAAGAGAGAGGAGGAAGAGAGAAGAAAAGGAGAGAGGAGGAGAGAGAGGAGGAAGAGAGAGGAAAATGAGAGAGGAGGAAGAGTGAGGAAGAGGAGAGAGGAGGAAGAGAGAGGAGGAAGAGAGAGTAGGAAGAGATAAGAGGAAGAGAGAGGAAGAGGAGAGATGAGGAAGAGAGAGGAGGAAGACTGAGGAAGAGGAGAAAGGAGGAGGAGAGAGGAGAAAAAGAGAGGAGGAAGAGAGAGGAGAAAGAGAGAGGAAAATGAGAGAGGAGGAAGAGTGAGGAAGAGGAGAGAGGAGGAAGAGAGAGGAGGAAAAGAGAGGAGGAAGAGAGAGTAGGAAGAGATTAGAGGAAGAGAGAGGAAGAGGAGAGATGAGGAAGAGAGAGGAGGAAGACTGAGGAAGAGGAGAAAAGAGGAGGAGAGAGGAGAAAAAGAGAGGATGAAGAGAGAGGAGAAAGAGAGAGGAAAAGGAGAGAGGAGGAAAAGAGAGGAGGAAGAGAGAGGAGGAAGAGAGATGAGGATTTGAGAGGAAGAGGAGAGAGGAGGAGGAGAGAGAAGGAAAAGAGAGGAGGAAGAGAGACGAGGAAGAGAGAGGAGGAAGAGAGAGGAAGAAGAGAGAGGAGGAAGAGAGATGAAGAACAGAGAGGAGGAAGAGAGAAGAGGAACAGTGAGGAGTAAGAAAGAGTAAGAGGAGAGAGGAGGAAGACAGAGGAAGAGGAAAGAGGAGAAAGAGAGACGAGGAAGAGAGAGGAAGAGGAAAGAGGAGGATGAGAGAGGAGGAAGAGAGAGGAAGAAGAGAGAGGAAGAGGAGAAAGGATGACGAAAGAGGAGGAAGAGAGAGGAGGAAGAGAGAGGAGGAAGAGAGAGGAGGAAGAGAGAGGAGGAAGAGAGAGGAGGAAGAGAGAGGAGGAAGAGAGAGGAGGAAGAGAGAGGAGGAAGAGAGAGGAAGAGGAGAGAGGAAGAGGAGAGAGGAAGAGGAGAGAGGAAGAGGAGAGAGGAAGAGGAGAGAGGAGGAAGAGAGAGGAGGAAGAGAGAGGAGGAAGAGAGAGGAAGAGGAGAGAGGAAGAGGAGAGAGGAAGAGGAGAGAGGAGGACGAGAGAGGAAGAGGAGAGAGGAGGACGAGAGAGGAGGAAAACAGAGGAGGAAGAGAGAAGATGAAGAGAGAGGAGGAAGAGAGAACATGAAGAGAGAGGAGGAAGAGAGAGGAAGAGGAGAAATCAGGAAGAGAGAGGAGAAAGAAAGAGGAGGAAGAGAGAGGAAGAGGAGAGAGGAGGAAGAGAGATGAGGAGGAGAGAGGAGAAAACGAGAGGAGGAACAGAGAGGATGAAGAGTGTGTAGGAAGAGAGAGGACAAAGAGAGAGGAAGAAGAGAGAAGACAAGGATAGAGGAGTAGGAGAGAGGAGGTAGACAGAGGAGGAAGAGAGAGGAAGAGCAGAGAGGAGGAGGAGCGAGGAGGAAAAGAAAGGGGGAAGAGAGAGGAAGAGGAGAGAGGAGGAAGTAGTGGAAGAAGAGAGAGGAGGAAGAGAGAGGAAACGGAGAGAGGAGGAAGAGTGAGGAAGAGGAGAGAGGAGGAGGAGAGAGGAGGAAAAGAGAGGAGGAAGAGTGAGCAGGAAGAGAGAGGAGGAAGAGCAAGAGGAGGAAGAGAGAGGAAGAGGAGAGAGGAGGAAGAGAGATGAAAATGAGTGAGGAGGAAGAGTGAGGAAGATGAGAGAGGAGAAGAAGAGAGGAAGAGGAGAGAGGAGGAAGAGAGAGGAGAAATAGAGACGAGGAAGAGAGAGGAAGAGGAGAGACGAGGAAGAGAGACGAGGAAGAGAGACGAGGAAGAGAGACGAGGAAGAGAGACGAGGAAGAGAGACGAGGAAGAGAGACGAGGAAGAGAGACGAGGAAGAGAGACGAGGAAGAGAGACGAGGAAGAGAGACGAGGAAGAGAGACGCGAGGAGGAGAGACGAGGAGGAGAGACGAGGAGGAGAGAGGAGGAGGAGAGAGGAGGAGGAGAGAGGAGGAGGAGAGAGGAGGAGGAGAGAGGAGGAGGAGAGAGGAGGAGGAGAGAGGAGGACGAGAGAGGAGGACGAGAGAGGAGGACGAGAGAGGAGGACGAGAGAGGAGGAAGAGAGAGGAGGAAGAGAGAGGAGGAAGAGGAGAGAGTAGTTGGAAAGAGGAAAAGGAGAGCGGAGGAAAAGAGAAGAGTAAGAGAGAGGTGGAAAAGGGAGGAGGAAAAGAGAGGAAGAGTAGACAAGGTGAAAAGAGAGGAGGAAGAGAGAGGAGGAAAATAGAGGAGGAAGAGAGAGAAAGAAAAGAGAGGAGGAAGATAGTAGATGAAGAAAGAGAAGAAGAGTACGAAGAGGAGAGAGGAGGAACAGAGAGGAGGAACAGAGAGGAGGAAGAGAGAGGAGGAAGAGAGAGGAGGAAGAGAGAGGAGGAAGAGAGAGGAGGAAGAGAGAGGAGGAAGAGAGAGGAGAAAGAGAGAGGAGGAAGAGAGAGGAGGAAGAGAGTGGAGGAAGAGAGTGGAGGAAGAGAGTGGAGGAAGAGAGTGGAGGAAGAGAGTGGAGGAAGAGAGAGGAGGAAGAGAGAGGAGGAAGAGAGAGGAGGAAGAGGACAGAGGAGGCAGAGAGTGGAGGAAAAGAGAGGAGGAGAGAGAGGAGGAAGAGGGAAAAAGAGGAGAGATGAGGAAGAGAGCGGAGGAAAAGAGAGTAGGAAGAGAGAGGAAGAGGAGACAATAGGAAGAGAGAGGAGGAAGAGAGAGGAGGAAGAGAGAGGAGGAAGAGAAAAGAGGAAGAGACAGAGTCTGAGGAGAAAGGAGGAAGAGAGAGGAGGAAGAGAGAGGATGAAGAGACAGGTACAGGAGGAAAAGAGAGAAGGATGAGAGAAGAAGAGGAGAGAGTAGGAACAGAGAGGTGGAAGAGAGAAAAAAAGGAGAGAGGAGGAAGAGAGAGGAGGAAGAGAGAGGAAGAGGAGAGAGGAGAAAGAGTGGAGTAAGAGAGTGGAGGAAGTGAGAGGAGGAAGAGAAAGGAGGAAGAGAGAGGAAAAATAGAGAGGAGGAAGAGAGAGGAGGAAGAGAGAGGAGGAAGAGAGAGGAGGAAGAGAGAGGAGGAAGAGAGAGGAGGAAGAAGAGAGAGGAGAGAGAGAGGAGGAAGAGAGAGGAGGAAGAGAGAGGAGGAAGAGAGAGGAGGAAGAGAGAGGAGGAAGAGAGAGGAGGAAGAGAGAGGAAGAGGAGAGAGGAGGAAGACAGAGGAGGAAGAGAGAGGAGGAAGAGAGAAGATGAAGAGAGAGGAGGAAAAGAGAGGAAAATGAGAAAGGAGGAAGAGAGAGGAAATGGAGAGACGAGGAAGAGAGAAGAGGAAGAGAGAGGAAAAAGCGTGAGGAGGAAAAGAGAGGAGGAAGAGAGAGGAGGGGGAGAGAGGAGGAGGAGAGAGGAAGAAGAGAAAGGAAGAGGAGGTAGGAGGAAGAGAGAGGAAAATGAGAGAGGAGGAAGAGGTGGAGGAAATGACAAGAGGAAGAGAGAGGAAGAGGAGAGAGGAGGAAGAGAGAGGAAGAGGAGGTAGGAGGAAGAGAGAGGAAGAGGAGAGAGGAGGGGAAGAGAGCAGGAAGAGAGAGGAGGAGGAGAAAGGAGAAAGAGAGAGGAGGAAAAGAGAGGAGAATGAGAGAGAAAAAGGAGAGTGTAGGAACAGAGAGATGGGAGAGAGAAAAAGGAGAGAGGAGGAAAAGGTGGAGGAAAAGAGAGGAGGAAGAGATAGGAGGAAGAGAAAGGAGGAAGAGAGAGGAAAAGGAGAGAGAACGAAGGGAGAGGAAAAGAGAGGAGGAAGAGGTGGAGGAAGAGAGAGGAGGAAGAGAGAGGAGGAAGAGAGAGGAGGAAGAGAGAGGAGGAAGAGAGAGGAGGAAGAGAGAGGAGGAAGAGAGGAGGAAGAGAGTTGAGAAAGAGACAGGAAGAAGAGAGAGGAAGAGGAGAGAGGAGGAAAAGAGAGGAGGAAGAGAGAGGAAGAGGAGAGAGGAGGAAGAGAGAGGGAGGAAGAGACAGGAAGAAAAGAGAGGTGGATGAGAGAGGAAGAGGAGAGAGTAGGAACAGAGAGGTGGAAGAGAGAGAAAAAGGAGAGAGGAGGAAAAGGTGGAGAAAAAGAGAGGAGGAAGAGATAGGAGGAAGAGAGACGAGGAATAGAGAGAAAAAACAGAGAGGACGAAGGGAGAGGAAAAGTAGAGAAATGGAAGAGGTGGAGGAAAACAGAGGAGGAAGAGAGAGGAGGAAGAGAGAGGAGGAGGAGAGAGGAGGAAGAGAGAGGAAGAGGAGAGAGTAGGAAAAGAGAGGAAGAAGAGAGAGCAAGAGGAGAGAGGAGGAAGAGAGAGGAGAAAGAGAGAGGAAAAGGAGAGAGGACGAAGGGAGAGGAAAAGTAGAGAGGAGGAAGAGGTGTAGGAAAAGAGAGGAGGAAGAGAGAGGAGGAAGAGAGAGGAGAAAGAGAGGAGGAAGAGAGTGGAGGAAGGAGAGGAGAAAGAGAGAGGAAGAGGAGAGAGGAGGAAAAGAGAGGAGGAAGAGAGAGGAGGAAGAGAGAGGAAAAGGAAAGAGGAGGAAGAGGTGAGGGAAAAGAGAGGAGGAAGAGAGAGGAGGAACAGAGGAGGAGAGGAGAGGAGAAAAGAGAGGAGGAAGAGAGAGGAGGAAGAGAGAGGAGGAAGAGAGAGGAGGAAGAGAGAGGAGGAAGAGAGAGGAGTAAAAGAGAGGAGGATGAGAGAGGAAGAGGAGAGAGTAGGAACAGAGAGGTGGAAGAGAGAGAAAAAGGAGAGAGGAGGAAAAGGTGGAGAAAAAGAGACGAGGAAGAGAAAGGAAAAAGAGAGAGGACGAAGGGAGAGGAAAGTAGAGAGGTGGAAGAGAGAGGTGGAAGAGAGAGGTGGAAGAGAGAGGAGGAAGAGAGAGGAGGAAGAGAGAGGAGGAAGAGAGTGGAGAAGAGAGTGGAGGAAGAGAGTGGAGGAAGAGAGAGGAGGAAGAGAGAGGAGGAAGAGAGAGGAGGAAGAGAGAGGAGGAAGAGAGAGGAGGAAGAGAGAGGAGGAAGAGAGAGGAGGAAGAGAGAGGAGGAAGAGAGAGGAGGAAGAGAGAGGAGGAAGAGAGAGGAGGAAGAGAGAGGAGGAAGAGAGAGGAGGAGGAGAGAGGAGGAGGAGAGTGGAGGAGAGTGGAGGAAAAGAGTGGAGAAGAGAGAGGAGGGAGAGAGAAGAAAAGGAGAGAGGAGGAAGAGAGAGGAGGAAGAGAGAGTGAAAATGAGAGAGGAGGAAGAGAGAGGAGGAAGAGAGAGGAGGAAGAGAGAGGAGGAGAGAGAGGAGGAAGAGAGAGGAGGAAGAGAGAGGAGGAAGAGAGAGGAGGAAGAGAGAGGAGGAAGAGAGGAGGAAGAGAGTTGAGAAAGAGACAGGAAGAAGAGAGAGGAAGAGGAGAGAGGAGGAAAAGAGAGGAGGAAGAGAGAGGAAGAGGAGAGAGGAGAAGAGGAGAGAGAGGAAGAGACAGGAAGAAAGAGAGGTGGATGAGAGAGGAAGAGGAGAGAGTAGGAACAGAGAGGTGGAAGAGAGAGAAAAAGGATGAGAGGAGGAAAAGGTGGAGAAAAAGAGAGGAGGAAGAGATAGGAGGAAGAGAGACGAGGAATAGAGAGAAAAAACAGAGAGGACGAAGGGAGAGGAAAAGTAGAGAGATGGAAGAGGTGGAGGAAAACAGAGGAGGAAGAGAGAGGAGGAAGAGAGAGAGGAAGAGAGAGGAGGAAGAGAGAGGAAGAGGAGAGAGTAGGAAAAGAGAGGAAGAAGAGAGAGCAAGAGGAGAGAGGAGGAAGAGAGAGGAGAAAGAGAGAGGAAAAGGAGAGAGGACGAAGGGAGAGGAAAAGTAGAGAGGAGGAAGAGGTGTAGGAAAAGAGAGGAGGAAGAGAGAGGAGGAAGAGAGAGGAGAAAGAGAGGAGGAAGAGAGTGGAGGAAGGAGAGGAGAAAGAGAGAGGAAGAGGAGAGAGGAGGAAAAGAGAGGAGGAAGAGAGAGGAGGAAGAGAGAGGAAAAGGAAGAGGAGGAAGAGGTGAGGGAAAAGAGAGGAGGAAGAGAGAGGAGGAACAGAGGAGGAGAGGAGAGGAGGAAAAGAGAGGAGGAAGAGAGAGGAGGAAGAGAGAGGAGGAAGAGAGAGGAGGAAGAGAGAGGAGTAAAAGAGAGGAGGATGAGAGAGGAAGAGGAGAGAGTAGGAACAGAGAGTGGAAGAGAGAGAAAAAGGAGAGAGGAGGAAAAGGTGGAGAAAAAGAGACGAGGAAGAGAAAGGAAAAAGAGAGAGGACGAAGGGAGAGGAAAAGTAGAGAGGTGGAAGAGAGAGGAGGAAGAGAGAGGAGGAAGAGAGTGGAGGAAGAGAGAGGAGGAAGAGAGAGGAGGAAGAGAGAGGAGGAAGAGAGGAGGAAGAGAGAGGAGGAAGAGAGAGGAGGAAGAGAGAGGAGGAAGAGAGAGGAGGAAGAGAGAGGAGGAAGAGAGAGGAGGAAAGAGAGAGGAGGAAGAGAGAGGAGGAAGAGAGAGGAGGAAGAGAGAGGAGGAAGGAGAGAGGAGGAAGAGAGAGGAGGAAGAGAGAGGAGGAGGAGAGTGGAGGAAAAGAGTGGAGGAAGAGAGAAGAAAAGGAGAGAGGAGAAGAGAGGAGGAAAAATGAGGAGAGGAGGGAAAATGAGAGAGGAGGAAGAGAGAGGAGGAAGAGAGAGGAGGAAGAGAGAGGAGGAAGAGAGAGGAGGAAGAGAGAGGAGGAAGAGAGAGGAGGAAGAGAGAGGAGGAAGAGAGAGGAGGAAGAGAGAGGAGGAAGAGAGAGGAGGAAGAGAGAGGAGGAAGAGAGAGGAGGAAGAGAGAGGAGGAAGAGAGAGGAGGAAGAGAGAGGAGGAAGAGAGAGGAGGAAAGAGAGAGGAGGAAGAGAGAGGAGGAAGAGAGAGGAGGAAGAGAGAGGAGGAAGAGAGAGGAGGAAGAGAGAGCAGGAAGAGAGAGGAGGAAGAGAGAGGAGGAAGAGAGAGGAGGAAGAGAGAGGAGGAAGAGAGAGGAGGAAGAGAGAGTAAAAGGAGAGAGGAGGAGGAGAGTGGAGGAGGAGAGTGGAGGAAAAGAGTGGAGGAAGAGAGAGGAGGAAGAGAGAGAAAAGGAGAGAGGAGGAAGAGAGAGGAGGAAGAGAGAGGAGGAAGAGAGAGTAAAAGGAGAGAGGAGGAGGAGAGTGGAGGAAAAGAGTGGAGGAAGAGAGAGGAGGAAGAGAGAAGAAAGGAGAGAGGAGGAAGAGAGAGGAGGAAGAGAGAGGAAAATGAGAGAGGAGGAAGAGTGAGGAAGAGGAGAGAGGAGGAAGAGAGAGGAGGAAGAGAGAGTAGGAAGAGATAAGAGGAAGAGAGAGGAAGAGGAGAGATGAGGAAGAGAGAGGAGGAAGACTGAGGAAGAGGAGAAAGGAGGAGGGAGAGGAGAAAAAGAGAGGAGGAAGAGAGAGGAGAAAGAGAGAGGAGAAGAGGAGAGGAGGAAGAGAGTGGAGGAGAGTGGAGGAAAGAGTGGAGGAAGAGAGAGGAGGAAGAGAGAAGAAAAGGAGAGAGGAGGAAGAGAGAGGAGGAAGAGAGAGGAGGAAGAGAGAGGAGGAAGAGAGAGGAGGAAGAGAGAGGAGGAAGAGAGAGGAGGAAGAGAGAGGAGGAAGAGAGAGGAGGAAGAGAGAGGAGGAGAGAGAGGAGGAAGAGAGAGGAGGAAGAGAGAGGAGGAAGAGAGAGGAGGAAGAGAGAGGAGGAAGAGAGAGGAGGAAGAGAGAGGAGGAAGAGAGAGGAGGAAGAGAGAGGAGGAAGAGAGAGGAGGAAGAGAGAGGAGGAAGAGAGAGTAAAAGGAGAGAGGAGGAGGAGAGTGGAGGAAAAGAGTGGAGGAAGAGAGAGGAGGAAGAGAGAAGAAAAGGAGAGAGGAGGAAGAGAGAGGAGGAAGAGAGAGGAAAATGAGAGAGGAGGAAGAGTGAGGAAGAGGAGAGAGGAGGAAGAGAGAGGAGGAAGAGAGAGTAGAAGAGATAAGAGGAAGAGAGAGGAAGAGGAGAGATGAGGAAGAGAGAGGAGGAAGACTGAGAAGAGGAGAAAGGAGGAGGAGAGAGGAGAAAAAGAGAGGAGGAAGAGAGAGGAGAAAGAGAGAGGAAAATGAGAGAGGAGGAAGAGTGAGGAAGAGGAGAGAGGAGGAAGAGAGAGAGGAGGAAAAGAGAGGAGGAAGAGAGAGTAGGAAGAGATAAGAGGAAGAGAGAGGAAGAGGAGAGATGAGGAAGAGAGAGGAGGAAGACTGAGGAAGAGGAGAAAAGAGGAGGAGAGAGGAGAAAAGAGAGGATGAAGAGAGAGGAGAAAGAGAGAGGAAAAGGAGAGAGGAGGAAAAGAGAGGAGGAAGAGAGAGTAGAAGAGATAAGAGGAAGAGAGAGGAAGAGGAGAGATGAGGAAGAGAGAGGAGGAAGACTGAGGAAGAGGAGAAAGGAGGAGGAGAGAGGAGAAAAAGAGTGGAGGAAGAGAGAGGACAAAGAGAGAGGAAAATGAGAGAGGAGGAAGAGTGAGGAAGAGGAGAGAGGAGGAAGAGAGAGGAGGAAAAGAGAGGAGGAAGAGAGAGTAGGAAGAGATAAGAGGAAGAGAGAGGAAGAGGAGAGATGAGGAAGAAGAGAGGAGGAAGACTGAGGAAGAGGAGAAAAGAGGAGGAGAGAGGAGAAAAAGAGAGGATGAAGAGAGAGGAGAAAGAGAGAGGAAAAGGAGACAGGAGGAAAAGAGAGGAGGTAAGAGAGAGGAGGAAGAGATGAGGATTTGAGAGGAAGAGGAGAGAGGAGGAGGAGAGAGAAGGAAAGAGAGGAGGAAGAGAGACGAGGAAGAGAGAGGAGGAAGAGAGAGGAAGAAGAGAGAGGAGGAAGAGAGATGAAGAACAGAGAGGAGGAAGAGAGAAGAGGAACAGTGAGGTGTAAGAAAGAGTAAGAGGAGAGAGGAGGAAGACAGAGAAGAGGAAGAGGAGGAAGAGAGACGAGGAAGAGAGAGGAAGAGGAAAGAGGAGGATGAGAGAGGAGGAAGAGAGAGGAAGAAGAGAGAGGAAGAAGAGAGAGGAAGAGGAGAAAGGATGACGAAAGAGGAGAGAGAGAGGAGAAGAGAGAGGAGGAAGAGAGAGGAGGAAGAGAGAGGAGGAAGAGAGAGGAGAAGAGAGAGGAGGAAGAGAGAGGAGGAAGAGAGAGGAGGAAGAGAGAGGAGGAAGAGAGAGGAGGAAGAGAGAGGAGGAAGAGAGAGGAGGAAGAGAGAGGAGGAAGAGAGAGGAGGAAGAGAGAGGAGGAAGAGAGAGGAGGAAGAGAGAGGAGGAAGAGAGAGGAAGAGGAGAGAGGAAGAGGAGAGAGGAAGAGGAGAGAGGAAGAGGAGAGAGGAGAAGAGAGAGGAGGAAGAGAGAGGAGGAAGAGAGAGGAAGAGGAGAGAGGAGGAAGAGAGAGGAAGAGGAGAGAGGAAGAGGAGAGAGGAGACGAGAGAGGAGAGGAGAGGAGGGGGCTCTCTAGTCTCTCGTCTTCTGGTCGAGAGAGAGGAAACAGAGGAGGAAGAGAGAACATGAAGAGAGAGGAGGAAGAGAGAGGAAGAGGAGAAATCAGGAAGAGAGAGGAGAAAGAAAGAGGAGGAAGAGAGAGGAAGAGGAGAGAGGAGGAAGAGAGATGAGGAGGAGAGAGGAGAAAACGAGAGGAGGAACAGAGAGGATGAAGAGTGTGTAGGAAGAGAGAGGACGAAGAGAGAGAGGAAGAAGAGAGAAGACAAGGATAGAGGAGTAGGAGAGAGGAGGTAGACAGAGGAGGAAGAGAGAGGAAGAGCAGAGAGGAGGAGGAGCGAGGAGGAAAAGAAAGGAGGAAGAGAGAGGAAGAGGAGAGAGGAGGAAGTAGTGGAAGAAGAGAGAGGAGGAAGAGAGAGGAAACGGAGAGAGGAGGAAGAGTGAGGAAGAGGAGAGAGGAGGAGGAGAGAGGAGGAAAAGAGAGGAGGAAGATGTGAGCAGGAAGAGAGAGGAGGAAGAGCAAGAGGAGGAAGAGAGAGGAAGAGGAGAGAGGAGGAAGAGAGATGAAAATGAGTGAGGAAGATGAAGAGGGATAAGAAGAGAGGAAGAGGAGAGAGGAGGAAGAGAGAGGAGAAATAGAGACGAGGAAGAGAGACGAGGAAGAGAGACGAGGAAGAGAGACGAGGAAGAGAGACGAGGAAGAGAGACGAGGAAGAGAGACGAGAGACGAGAGAGACGAAGAGAGCGAGGAAGAGAGACGAGGAAGAGAGACGAGGAAGAGAGACGAGGAAGAGAGACCGAGGAGGAGAGACGAGGAGGAGAGACGAGGAGGAGAGACGAGGAGGAGAGACGAGGAGGAGAGACGAGGAGGAGAGACGAGGAGGAGAGACGAGGAGGAGAGAGGAGGAGGAGAGAGGAGGAGGAGAGAGGAGGAGGAGAGAGGAGGAGGAGAGAGGAGGAGGAGAGAGGAGGAGGAGAGAGGAGGAGGAGAGAGGAGGAGGAGAGAGGAGGAGGAGAGAGGAGGAGGAGAGAGGAGGAGGAGAGAGGAGGAGGAGAGAGGAGGAGGAGAGAGGAGGAGGAGAGAGGAGGAGGAGAGAGGAGGAGGAGAGAGGAGGAGGAGAGAGGAGGAGGAGAGAGGAGGAGGAGAGAGGAGGAGGAGAGAGGAGGAGGAGAGAGGAGGAGGAGAGAGGAGGAGGAGAGAGGAGGAGGAGAGAGGAGGAAGAGCAAGAGGAGGAAGAGCAAGAGGAGGAAGAGAGAGGACGAGAGAGGAGGACGAGAGAGGAGGACGAGAGAGGAGGACGAGAGAGGAGGACGAGAGAGGAGGACGAGAGAGGAGGACGAGAGAGGGGGACGAGAGAGGAGGACGAGAGAGGAGGTACGAGAGGAGGACGAGAGAGGAGACGAGAGAGGGGGACGAGAGAGGGGGACGAGAGAGGGGACGAGAGAGGAGGACGAGAGAGGAGGACGAGAGAGGAGGACGAGGAGGAGGACGAGAGAGGAGGACGAGAGAGGGAGAAGAGAGAGGAGGACGAGAGAGGAGGAAGAGGAGAGAGTAGTTGGAAAGAGGAAAAGGAGAGCGGAGGAAAAGAGAAGAGTAAGAGAGAGGTGGAAAAGGGAGGAGGAAAGAGAGAAGAGTAGACAGGGTGAAAGAGAGGAGGAAGAGAGAGGAGGAAAATAGAGGAGGAAGAGAGAGAAGAAAAGAGAGGAGGAAGATAGTAGATGAAGAAAGAGAAGAAGAGTACGAAGAGGAGAGAGGAGAAGAGAGAGGAGGAAGAGAGAGGAGGAAGAGAGAGGAGGAAGAGAGAGGAGGAAGAGAGAGGAGGAAGAGAGAGGAGGAAGAGAGAGGAGAAGAGAGGAGGAAGAGAGAGGAGGAAGAGAGAGGAGGAAGAGAGAGGAGGAAGAGAGAGGAGGAAGAGAGAGGAGGAAGAGAGAGGAGGAAGAGAGAGAGGAAGAGAGAGGAGAAGAGAGAGGAGGAAGAGAGAGGAGGAAGAGAGAGGAGGAAGAGAGAGGAGGAAGAGAGAAGAGAGAGAGAGGAAGAGAGAGGAGGAAGAGAGAGGAGGAAGAGAGTGGAGGAAGAGAGTGGAGGAAGAGAGTGGAGGAAGAGAGTGGAGAAGAGAGTGGAGGAAGAGAGTGGAGGAAGAGAGTGGAGGAAGAGAGTGAGGAAGAGAGTGGAGGAAGAGAGTGGAGGAAGAGAGTGGAAGAGGACAGAGGAGGAAGAGAGAGGAGGAACAGATAGGAGAAAGAGAGAGGAGAAGAGAGAGGAAAGGAGCAAGGAGGAAAAGAGAGGAGGAAGGGAGAGGAGGAAGAGAGAGGGGGAAAGAGAGGAAGACAAGAGAGGAGGAGTAGAGTGGAGGAAAAGAGTGGAGGAAGAGAGAGGAGGAAGAGAGAGTAGGAGCAGAGAGGGGGAAGAGAAACGAGGAAGAAAGAGGAAGAGGAGAGAGAAGGAAAAGAGTGGTGGAAGAGAGAGGAGGAATAGAGAGGAGGAAGAGAGAGGGAGGAAGAGAGAAGAAAGGAGAGATGAGGTAAGAGAGGAGAAGAAAGAGAAGGAAGAGAGAGGAAAAGGAGAGAGGATGAAAAGAGAGGAGAAGAGAGAAGAGGAATAGAGACGAGGAATAGATAGGAATAGGAGAGAGGAGGAAGAGAGAGGAAAGTAGAGAGGAGGAGGAGAGAGGAGGAAGAGAGACGAGGAAGAAAGAGGAAGAGGAGAGAGGAGGAAAAGAGAGGAGAAGAGAGGAGGAAGAGTGAGGAGGAAGAGTGAGGAAGAGGAGACAGGAGGAGGAGAGAGGAGGACAGGAGAGGAGAAGAGAGGAGAAGAGAGAGAAGAAGAGAGAGGAAAAGGAGAGAGGAGGAAAAGAGAGAAGGAAGTGAGAGTAGTAAGAGAGAGGAGGAGGAGAGAGGAGGAAGAGAAACGAGGAAGAAAGAGGAAGAGGAGAAAGGAAGAAATGAGGCGAAGAGAGAGCAGAAAGAGAAGAGGCGAAGAGAGAGGCAGAAAGAGAGAGGCGGAAGAGAGAGGCAGAAAGAGAGAGGCGGAAGAGAGAGGCAGAAAAGAGAGGCGAAGAGAGAGGCAGAAAAGAGAGAGGCGGAAGAGAGAGGCAGAAAAGAGAGAGGCGGAAGAGAGAGGCAGAAAGAGAGAGGCGGAAGAGAGAGGCAGAAAGAGAGAGGCGAAGAGAGAGGCGAAGAGAGGCGGAAGAGAGAGGCGGAAGAGAGAGGCGGAAGAGAGAGGCGGAAGAGAGAGGCGGAAGAGAGAGGCGAAGAGAGAGGCGGAAGAGAGAGGCGGAAGAGAGAGGCGGAAGAGAGAGGCGGAAGAGAGAGGCGGAAGAGAGAGGCGGAAGAGAGAGCGGAAGAGAGAGGCGGAAGAGAGAGGCGGAAGAGAGAGGCGGAAGAGAGAGGCGGAAGAGAGAGGCGGAAGAGAGAGGCGGAAGAGAGAGGCGGAAGAGAGAGGCGGAAGAGAGAGGCGGAAGAGAGAGGCGGAAGAGAGAGGCGGAAGAGAGAGGCGGAAGAGAGAGGCGGAAGAGAGAGGCGGAAGAGAGAGGCGGAAGAGAGAGGCGAAGAGAGAGGCGGAAGAGAGAGGCGGAAGAGAGAGGCGGAAGAGAGAGGCGGAAGAGAGAGGCGGAAGAGAGAGGCGGAAGAGAGAGAGGCGGAAGAGAGAGGCGGAAAAGAGAGAGGCGGAAGAGAGAGGCGGGAAAAGAGAGAGGCGGAAGAGAGAGGCGAGAAAAGAGAGAGGCGGAAGAGAGAGGCAGAAAAGAGAGAGGCGGAAGAGAGAGGCAGAAAAGAGAGAGGCGGAAGAGAGAGGCAGAAAAGGAAGAGAGGCGGAAGAGAGAGGCAGGAAAGAGAGAGGCGGAAGAGAGAGGCAGGAAAGAGAGAGGCGGAAGAGAGAGGCGGAAGAGAGAGGCGGAAGGAGAGGCGGAAGAGAGAGGCGGAAGAGAGAGGCGGAAGAGAGAGGCGGAAGAGAGAGGCGGAAGAGAGAGGCGGAGGACGGGAGAGGCGGAGGACGGGAGAGGCGGAGGACGGGAGAGGCGGAGGACGGGAGAGGCGGAGGACGGGAGAGGCGGAGGACGGGAGAGGCGGAGGCCGGGAGAGGCGGAGGACGGGGAGGCGGAGGACGGGAGAGGCGGAGGACGGAGAGGCGGAGGACGGGAGAGGCGGAGGACGGGAGAGGCGGAGGACGGGAGAGGCGGAGGACGGGAGAGGCGGAGGACGGGAGAGGCGGAGGACGGGAGAGGCGGGAGGACGGGAGAGGCGGAGGACGGGAGAGGCGGAGGACGGGAGAGGCGGAGGACGGGAGAGGCGGAGGACGGGAGAGGCGGAGGACGGGAGAGGCGGAGGACGGGAGAGCGGAGGACGGGAGAGGCGGAGGACGGGAGAGGCGGAGGACGGGAGAGGCGGAGGACGGGAGAGGCGGAGGACGGAGAGGCGGAGGACGGGAGAGGCGGAGGACGGGAGAGGCGGAGGACGGGAGAGGCGGAGGACGGGAGAGGCGGAGGACGGGAGAGGCGGAGGACGGGAGAGGCGGAGGACGGGAGAGGCGGAGGACGGGAGAGGCGGACGGGAGAGGCGGACGGGAGAGGCGGACGGGAGAGGCGGACGGGAGAGGCGGACGGGAGAGGCGGACGGGAGAGGCGGACGGGAGAGGCGGACGGGAGACGAAAGGGGGAAGGGCGAGGGGAAGGGCGAGGGGGAAGGGCGAGGGGGAAGGCGAGGGGGAAGGCGAGGGGGAAGGGCGAGGGGGAAGGGCGAGGGGTAAGGTCGTAGGGGAAGGGCGAGGGGGAAGGGCGAGGGGGAAGGGCGAGGGGGAAGGGCGAGGAGAACTAGAGAGGAGGAGGAGAACGGAGGAAGAGCGCGGCGGAAGAGCGCGGCGGAAGAGCGCGGCGAACTAGAGAGGACGAGGGGGGGCAGAGGAGGGGGGGGCAGAGGAGGGGGGGCAGAGGAGGGGGGGCAGAGGAGGGGGGGCAGAGGAGGGGGGCAGAGGGGGGGGGCAGAGGGGGGGGGCAGAGGGGGGGGGGCAGAGGGGGGGGCAGAGGGGGGGGGCAGAGGGGGGGGCAGAGGGGGGGGGCAGAGGGGGGGGGGCAGAGGGGGGGGGCAGAGGGGGGGGGGCAGAGGAGGGGGGGCAGAGGAGGGGGGGCAGAGGAGGGGGGGCAGAGGAGGGGGGCAGAGGAGGGTGGAAGCGAAGGGTGGAAGCGAAGGGTGGAAGCGAAGGGTGGAAGCGAAGGGTGGAAGAGGGGGAAAAGGAGAGAGGAGGAAGGGCGAGGGGGAAGGGCGAGGGGGAAGGGCGAGGGGGAAGGGCGAGGGGGAAGGGCGAGGGGAAGGGCGAGGGGGAAGGGCGAGGGGAAGGGCGAGGGGGAAGGGCGAGGAGAACTAGAGAGGAGGAGGAGAACGGAGGAAGAGAGAGGAGGAAGAGAGAGGAGGAAGAGAGAGGAGGAAGAGAGAGGAGGAAGAGAGAGGAGGAAGAGAGAGGAGGAAGAGAGAGGAGGAAGAGAGAGGAGGAAGAGCGCGGTGAACTAGAGAGGAGGAGGAGAGGCAGAGGAGAGGGGGGGCGAAGGGCAGGGGGGGGCGAAGGGAAAGGGGGGGGCGAAGAGAAAGGGGGGGGAAAAGAAAGGGGGGGAAGAGAAAGGGGGGGGAAGAGAAAGGGGGGGGAAGAGAAAGGGGGGGGAAGAGAAAGGGGGGGGAAGAGAAAGGGGGGGGAGAGAAAGGGGGGGGAAGAGAAAGGGGGGGGAAGAGAAAGGGGGGGGAAGAGAAAGGGGGGGGAAGAGAAAGGGGGGGGAAGAGAAAGGGGGGGGAAGAGAAAGGGGGGGGAAAGGAGAGAGGGGGGGGAAAGGAGAGAGGGGGAAGCGCGAGGGGGAAGCGCGAGGGGGAAGCGCGAGGGGGGAAGCGCGAGGGGAAGCGCGAGGGGGAAGCGCGAGGGGGAAGCGCGAGGGGGAAGCGCGAGGGGGAAGCGCGAGGGGGAAGCGCGAGGGGGAAGCGCGAGGGGAAGCGCGAGGGGGAAGCGCGAGGGGAAGCGCGAGGGGGAAGCGCGAGGGGAAGCGCGAGGGGGAAGCGCGAGGGGGAAGCGCGAGGGGGAAGCGCGAGGGGGAAGCGCGAGGGGGAAGCGCGAGGGGGAAGCGCGAGGGGGAAGCGCGAGGGGGAAGCGCGAGGGGAAGCGCGAGGGGGAAGCGCGAGGGGGAAGCGCGAGGGGGAAGCGCGAGGGGAAGCGCGAGGGGGAAGCGCGAGGGGGAAGCGCGAGGGGGAAGCGCGAGGGGGAAGCGCGAGGGGAAGCGCGAGGGGGAAGCGCGAGGGGGAAGCGCGAGGGGGAAGCGCGAGGGGGAAGCGCGAGGGGGAAGCGCGAGGGGGAAGCGCGAGGGGAAGCGCGAGGGGGAAGCGCGAGGGGGAAGCGCGAGGGGGAAGCGCGAGGGGGAAGCGCGAGGGGGAAGCGCGAGGGGGAAGCGCGAGGGGGAAGCGCGAGGGGGAAGCGCGAGGGGGAAGCGCGAGGGGGAAGCGCGAGGGGGAAGCGCGAGGGGGAAGCGCGAGGGGGAAGCGCGAGGGGGAAGCGCGAGGGGAAGCGCGAGGGGGAAGCGCGAGGGGGAAGCGCGAGGGGGAAGCGCGAGGGGGAAGCGCGAGGGGAAGCGCGAGGGGGAAGCGCGAGGGGGAAGCGCGAGGGGGAAGCGCGAGGGGAAGCGCGAGGGGGAAGCGCGAGGGGGAAGCGCGAGGGGGAAGCGCGAGGGGAAGCGCGAGGGGGAAGCGCGAGGGGGAAGCGCGAGGGGGAAGCGCGAGGGGGAAGCGCGAGGGGGAAGCGCGAGGGGGAAGCGCGAGGGGGAAGCGCGAGGGGGAAGCGCGAGGGGGAAGCGCGAGGGGGAAGCGCGAGGGGGAAGCGCGAGGGGGAAGCGCGAGGGGGAAGCGCGAGGGGGAACTAGAGAGGAGGAGGAGAACGGAGGAAGAGCGCGGCGGAAGAGCGCGGCGGAAGAGCGCGGCGGAAGAGCTAGGAAAAGAAGAGAGGAGGAGGAGTGAGGAGGAGGAGTGAGGAGGAAGAGAGAAGAGGAGGAGAGAGGAGGAGAGAGGAGGAGCAGAGAGGAGGAAGAGAGAGGAGGAAGAGATAGGGGGAGCAGAGAGAAGGAGGAGAGAGAAGGAAGAGAGAGGAGGTAGAGAGAGGAAAAGGAGAGAGGAGGAAGAGAGAAAAAGGAGAGAGGAGGCGGAGGGAGGAGGCGGAGGGAGGAGGCGGAGGGAGGAGGCGGAGGGAGGAGGCGGAGGGAGGAGGCGGAGGGAGGAGGCGGAGGGAGGAGGCGGAGGGAGGAGGCGGAGGGAGGAGTAAAAGAGCGGAGGAGGAGGAGAGCGGCGGAGGAGGAGGAGAGCGGCGGAGGAGAGAGGAATTTAGTGGCAGGGAGGAAGAGGAGAGCGGCGGAGGAGAGCGGCGGAGGAGAGAGGAATTTAGTGGCAGGGAGGAAGAGGGGAGAGGAGGAGGAGAGCGGCGGAGGAGAGAGGAATTTAGTGGCAGGGAGGAAGAGGGGAGAGGAGGAGGAGAGCGGCGGAGGAGAGAGGAATTTAGTGGCAGGGAGGAAGAGGGGAGAGGAGGAGGAGAGCGGCGGAGGAGAGAGGAATTTAGTGGCAGGGAGGAAGAGGAGAGCGGCGGAGGAGAGAGGAATTTAGTGGCAGGGAGGAAGAGGAGAGCGGCGGAGGAGAGAGGAATTTAGTGGCAGGGAGGAAGAGGAGAGCGGCGGAGGAGAGAGGAATTTAGTGGCAGGGAGGAAGAGGAGAGCGGCGGAGGAGAGAGGAATTTAGTGGCAGGGAGGAAGAGGAGAGCGGCGGAGGAGAGAGGAATTTAGTGGCAGGGAGGAAGAGGAGAGCGGCGGAGGAGAGAGGAATTTAGTGGCAGGGAGGAAGAGGAGAGCGGCGGAGGAGAGAGGAATTTAGTGGCAGGGAGGAAGAGGAGAGCGGCGGAGGAGAGAGGAATTTAGTGGCAGGGAGGAAGAGGAGAGCGGCGGAGGAGAGAGGAATTTAGTGGCAGAGAGCGGAGGCAGAGAGCGGTGGCAGAGAGCGGTGGCAGAGAGCGGAGGCAGAGAGCGGAGGCAGAGAGCGGTGGCAGAGAGCGGAGGCAGAGAGCGGAGGCAGAGAGCGGAGGCAGAGAGCGGAGGCAGAGAGCGGAGGCAGAGAGCGGAGGCAGAGAGCGGAGGCAGAGAGCGGAGGCAGAGAGCGGAGGCAGAGAGCGGAGGCAGAGAGCGGAGGCAGAGAGCGGAGGCAGAGAGCGGAGGCAGAGAGCGGAAGAAAGAGAAAGAGAGAGGAATAGAGAGGAGATGAGAGGGGGATAGGGAGCGAGAAGCAGGTGGCGGAAAAGGGAGAGAGGAGGAGAGGGGAGGTGGAGAGGAGAGGAGGAGAGGGAGGGAGAGAGGTGGGGAAGAGGAGGTGGGGAGAGGAAGGTGGGGGAAGAGGAATGTGGGCAGAGAGGTAGGTGGGGAGTGGGAGGGAGGGAGAGGGAGGCGTGGAGAGTAGGTTGGGAGTGAGGGGGGGATAGGAAGCACGGGAGAGGAAGGGCTGAGATGAAGGGGGGTAGAGGTGGGGGGAGGGGAAGGGGTGGAGAGGAAGGGGGGGAGAGGAGAGGGGAGAGGAGGGGTGGAGGGAGGGAGAGGAGGTGGGGAGAGGAGGGGTTGAGGAGGTGGGAGAGAGTAAGGTGGGAGAGGAGTAGGGGGGAGAGGATGGTGAGAGGAAGTGGGGGAGATGAATGGGTGAGAGGAAGGTGGGGTGATTAAGGGGTGGGTGAGGAAGAGGGGGCGAGAGAGAGGGAGGG
Source organism: Strix aluco (assembly GCF_031877795.1). Taxonomy (NCBI): domain Eukaryota; kingdom Metazoa; phylum Chordata; class Aves; order Strigiformes; family Strigidae; genus Strix; species Strix aluco. The sequence goes on from NW_027436569.1 coordinate 21,998, forward strand.
AGGGGAGCGCCAGCAGGGGATGAAGAAGAAGAAGAGAGAGAGAGGGGGAACAGAGGGGGGGATGATAAAGGAGAGAGATGAGAGAGATGGGGGGGGGGGGGGAGTGTAAGAGTCAGTCAGAAGATCAGCATTGTCTCAACATTGTCATCAGGGACATGGACAGTGAGATACCGACTACGGCCTGTTTGGAACACAGTTGCCGATCCCTGGAGTGGAATGTGGTGCAAAGGCTCCTGAATGCAGAACTGTGTGGCACAGCCAGTGCTGTGCTGTTCTCCTGAGTACTGAACGGTGTGGTGCAGGCAGTGCAGTGCAGTGCTGTTCTTTGGTGCCTGAGCCGTGTAGTACAAAGAGTGTTGTGCTATTGTTCAGTACCTGGCCTAGCCGGAGCTGTTAGATATAATTGCATAGCCATTGTCAAAAAGACGGATCGCAACTGTTGCCATAACATCGATGAAGAAATCATGAACCTTAGATGAACTTTGCTTCATTATAATACACTTTTCTTCATTAGAACACACCTCCTGGTCGAAGGCTACCCGCCTCCAAGACTGACCACACCTCGGACACTCCCCCCTGCGCACACGTGATGGCCTCGCTTGAGGAGGGCGGAGATATGATAACTGAATTCTGAGAAGGGCGGAGACCCCTGAGGCAGAGGAGGAGCAAGGTGTATTACTGAGCATAAAAGATGACTTCTGGACAACGAAAACGGGAAACTTCCCCACCAAGGACCACAATGATCGACGACGCAGCATCAGCTGGACCCTGGACCGTTAGGACGTTGTGAGATCAGCAGTGGTAACTATAACCTCTCTCCCTCCTCTCTCTAAACTTTACTTTTCTCCTTTCTTTCATCCATCTCTAACTATCGCATGCTGCTTCACAGGCAACACAATAAAGTTTCACTCTTTGATTACTGCTATCCCCTTTGGTGTTGGTCCCCTTAAATTTGCACTTCCAAGATCATAGCAAACGAACCATCACGTGTCCACCGAGTGGACCGTGACAAGGGGGGAGAGGGGGAACCAGGAGGCGGGGAGAGGAAAGCAAAGAGAGAGAGAAAGAGAGAGAAAGGGAGAACAAGGAGGGGGGGGGACATGAAAGAAGATAGAGAGGGGGGGGGTGACTTGTGGAAACATGACTCCACAACCTATAAGGTTATAAAGTAGGTATGTTTATTCAGCGCTGAGGCACACGGGGGATCACTCCACCAGAAACATGTGCACCTCTCATGACACCTTGTCTTGGCTTTATGCTACAAAGCATCACAGATTCATAATACGCCTATACCTATGCATGACTATCCCTGTTTCATATTATAATGAGCCTGAAAGTCTTTCATGTGTTCCGCCCCAGTCTCCTCCTAGTTGCATCTGTGCAGCATGTCCCGGTGGTTGTGGGCTGGGATCGCAGAGATGAAGTAGCTCCTCTTCCTCACTGTTGAACTTTTTACCTCCGTTCCTTGCTTAGTCTCTGTAGCCTCCTGGACTCAGGCCGGACCATAGAGTTGGTTTTGACCATTTTTTAGGGCTGTCTTCCTATTCCATCAGGAAGCGTTCCCTCACAGCTTCCATTAATCAAGGTTTCCATATTGTTCTGCTCTCTGGCCCATTGACTATGATCTATTATCCTATTCAATCTTAGTTATCTTTTAACTAATGGGCCTCTAGCTTGATCTCTAAGTCTTCCATCTTTATCTCTAAACTAAGTTACACCTTCATTTCTTGAGTGCCTAATTTCTATATCCTATTTTAATTTCCTAGCTCCTCATCTCAATTCCCCCCCTTTTCTAAGACATTAACAAATTCTTTTACTACCTTTAATAAACTGACTCCTGATCTAACACCTTAGAAAAGTACTTGTTTGATTCCAGCCTAAACCTAAGCTGATTCTTCTTCCATGTGACATAAGCATCTCCAGTGTTCTGTCATAATTGCCATCAGGTGGTCTCCATACTCCTGTCAGATCATGAGGGGTAGGTCCCCCTACCCAACCTGTCATATTTGTAAACCATGGAATGTTAAATTTGGGAATACCTAGAAAAAGGAAATTGACCTGATTTTGGTAATTCTGTGCATACCCAGCAATCTGACAAATTATTTCCTTGAGCCATCCCATGAAGAAGGCCTACAAAGAAATTCTAATTCCATGCTACCACAACACCATAGATGTTGACCAAGATTATCGTGAAAAATTCAATTTTCCTGGCCGAATTTGTGTAACCTTCCATGGAGATCTATGGACCTTCTTCACTCCGGTATGATGGATCCAGGCGCTCTGCTCCTTGATCTTAATTGCCGTAAAGGAGGTGAGGAGTACTTGGAATGGTCCTTCCCATTGCGGTTCCAGAGGCTTTTCTGCAAGAGACTTAACATACACGTAATCCCCAGGCTGTATATTATGCACAGGTCCATCTAACCCTCTACTTCGAGTTCCAAACACATGTTTTCCAATTTTATTGAGCTGTTTACCCAATGCCAGCAGATATGAAGTTACAGTCTCATCCCCTGCCTGCATGGATATGCCCTTTTGTATGCTATAGGGTCGTCCGTACAGAATTTCAAAAGGACTGAACCCCTCTCTTGCCCTTGGCTTAGTTCATATGCGCAGAAGGGCCACAGGAAGAGACTGAAGCCAAGCCAAATTAGTCTCCTGTCCAAGTTTCACAATCTGCTGTTTGACTAAATGATTCATCTTTTCTACTTGGCCACTTGACTGGGGATGATATGGGGTATGAAGCTGCCAATCTATATCTAAATGGCAGCTGATTTGTTGCACCACCTTTGAAATGAAACATGGCCCTCTGTCAGAAGATATTGTTGCTGGAACCCCAAAGTGTAATATTATTTCTTGTATTAATATTCTGGTCACCTCCCGAGATTTGGCGGTTCTGGTAGGGAACGCTTCTAGCCAGCCTGAAAAGGTATCTGTTAATACCAATAGGTATCTATACCCCCCTTTGATTTTTCAGAACTTCCAAGAAATCTGCCATTGTTGCCCAGGTGCATTGCCTTTCCCAATTGAGCCCATTTCCAATCTGGGGGTATTTTTAGGATTAGTCTGGAGGCAAAGATCACACTGTTGAGTCTCTTGTCTTACCGTAGTATATAAATTTCTAGCTCTGATATCTTTAATTAAGTGTTTATATAGGGCCTCTGCTCCCCAGTGTCCTTTCTGAGGTTCCTCCCTTACCGGGGACCATATTAAGTAAGAGGGAATGACTATCTTTCCTTGCAGGGTGAGGGCCCAACCTTCCTCATTATATGATCCTTCCAGATCTGTGATAAGTTTTTGATCTTCTTTAATATAATTAGGCTTACCCTCTAGGGAACTTCGCCCATCAGGGATTAAAGCTCCTTCTACTTTTACCTCTCCTTTGGCTGCTCATTTTGCCTCTGTCGGCCAGCTCATTTCCCTTCTCCAAATCTGAGTTCACCTTTCGCTGTGCCTTGATGTGCATGATTGCTACTTTTTTAAGAAGCTGGACTGCTTCCAACAGTCTCAAAATTTCCTCTGCATGTCTGATGTTTTTACCCTGGGAGTTCAATAGTCCTCTCTCTTTCCAAATTTCTCCATGCACGTGTACGACTCCAAAGGCGTATTTTGAGTCCATATAGATATTCACAGCCTTGCCTTGGGCCAACTCCAAAGTGCGGGTCAGGGCAATTATTTCTGCCTTTTGCGCAGAGGTATTCATGGGCAAATGCCCTGATTCTATTATTTCCTGTCTGGTAGTAACAGCATACCCAGCATATCTTTTACCACTTAGGACATAGCTGTTTCCATCCGTGAACCAGTTCTCTCTGTACTCCATAGGGCTGTCTCTCAAGTTGTCTAGGCCAAAGACTCCAAAGAATGCTCATGGACACAAGGAAGAACTCTGGAGGAGATTTCAGAAGAGTACAGATGTCCTTGGGAGGCCTGGGACCAGATGGAGACACCCTAGACGACAGAGAAGATGACAATAAGACCGCTTCCTCCAAAACATAAACCCACAGACAGGTTTGTGACAAAACAAGACAGGATCAACATCCCCTAGAGAGCTAAAATGGGATGGTAGTACTCAAAGAACATCTCGGGACACACAGTGACTGGGACCACAGGGGGCACAAAATCTTCATAGGAAAAACAGAGATCAAAACAGACTCAACATGCTACCAAAACTCACTGGAGCACAAAGAAGTTCTCAAGACGCATCCTAGATGACATAGACAAAAAAACACAACAACACTCCCTTTTTGGAATGGAGATATTAACAGCACACAATTGCGACAAAGCAAACCCAAAGAGGGCTTACGTTACTAAAAGCATGCTGCCTGAAATGTCGAAGACTTCAAGCATCATGACATCTGCACACGTGTTCTGAGCAGCAGAACATCCAAAAGACTGCTCAAGAACATGATCAAGTCATCCAGATACAATTTGAACATACTACAGATGTCCTCACTAGATCAGGAACTGAACACATAGATGCTACCTACCATATAAAACAACATAAGCGTTCTGCAAATGAAATATGGCATCAGGAAATATTCCCACTGAGCAAATAGGGTGCAAAGTGCACTACAGAACCAAAACAGGGCTTCAGAGCATTAGGAGGCCTCAGGAGGCATTAACACTAGAATGATGCTGAGAGTAACACAGAGACAGAAGGCAACTCTGGGACACAATGCAAAACCCAAGCAGGTGTCACAGCAATGTACACAGCTCAGAGGATGAACGACTGCATGGAGACACTTGACATGGCATTGAATACAGCAAGAGTGTTCCAGCCCACAGAAAAACCCAAGAGCAATGGTTTTCTCTGAGTACGAGTCCCACAAAGAGGGCTACAGACCACAAAGGGCACTGTGTGGCATAACAATGGCCTCAGTAAGGGCAGTTACTGTAACAAGTGCTCTCTAAGAGTTGGAAGAAAGTTGGACTTAGAGGCAAACAAAACACTGCAAACAAAATGAGGTACTTGAGAGGGGATCTGAATGATATACAGATGTTCTCAGTTTATAGGGAAAAAAATGAAAGCACCAGCTATAGCACATGAAATGGTAATAGTGCTCTGAGCACAGGGAAAGCCAGGCAGAGACTTGCCTCAGAACAATAAATATACAAAGCCTGCTACAGACCTAAAGGATGGCTGTGCAACGCAAGGATGTTTGAATGAAATATTGTGATTAAAAAAAAGACAGCACAAGGAAAACAGAAATTTATTGAGGACTAAAAGGGGTGAGAGACATAAAAGGGATGGGTGCATAAAAAAAGGGTCATAAAGTTCAAAGACCACATAAAGGACAAAAAAAAGTAGAGGCCAAAAAGGCTACAGAAAGTCAGAATGGAAGGCTAGAAGGGACATAGAGACCAGAAAACTCTGGAAGCCAAAAATGGGGGCCAAAAAATGCGAGAAAAAAATGAAGGCGCTAGGGAAATTATACACCACAAAAAAGTCAATGCAGAAAAGGGGTGTGAGGTGTGAGAGGCATGTGAGCCGAGGAGATGGGGACAGAGAGCAAGAGGCAAAACAATCAAGTCCTCCTTGCCGCCGCCGCCACTCTCGCCGCCCTCGCCTCCCTCACCGCCGCTGTCTCTCTCAGCCTCCTTGCCGCCACCCTCGCCACCGGCCTCCTCGGCATCGTTGTCAGCCTCGCCGTCCTCCTCAAATGCGGTGGGAGGCCAGAGGTCAGTAGAGGCCACAGAAATTGGAGGCTGGAGGGCAAATCTAGGGAGAAAAGTGTAGATGTCAAAAAGGAGTGTGAGGTGTGACGGGCATGTGAGTGTGAAAAGGGCTGGAAGCCAAAAAGGGGTGGGAGGAGGTGGGTGAAGTAGAGATGGAGAAATCTCTAGAAAAGGAATGAGGAGTCCTGCAGGGACAGGGCAGAAGAAAAACTGGGTCAGGGAGCGAGACCAAGGGAGAGAGATAATGATGAGTGGGGAGTAGAAAGAACAGAGAGAGAGAGAAATGAGATGTGGGGGGAAAGGAAGGTGGGAGGGAGAGCAAGAGACCGTGAAATCCAGAGGGATTGGAGAGGATGAGAAAGGGCGAGAGGGAGAAAGGGAGAGGGAACAGGACAGAGAGAGGGAGAAAGAAAAGACCATGATGGGCTGGAGGGTGAAGGGGAAAGGCCACGGAGCAGCACAGAGTGTAATGATAATCATGGGACAGGGAGCTGGGCACGGGGTGATAGCGGGAAACAACGCGACAGAGTGTGGTGTGGGGCTCTAGAGGCAAAGTGTTCAGGAGAGGATGGAGGACAGAGAGAAGAAGAGAAAAGGGACAGAGAGCAAGGCAGTGATGGAGAAAGAAACAGCAGCCACCAAGAGATGAGGAGAGGGACAGAAGCAAGGCAGGGAGGTGGAGAAAGGACAGCAAGCCAGCAACGGGAAACAGGCCAGAGGGATTGGGAAAGAGAGGAGGCAGGCCAGAGGGATGTAGAAGGTAGGGGAGGGACAGGGAGCCAGAGAGCAGGAGACCACTGCGGAAGGGAGAGGGACACAGAGCAGGATGCTGGTCTGGAACCAACAAGAGCAACAGAGAGAATGACAGAGAGGAGGGACACAAGAAGAGACAGGGACAGAGAACAAGAGGCGAAGCAATCAAGAGTTGAGACAGGGAACAGTGCAAAGTGTCTGAGAGAGGACAAAGTGAAGAGGGTGGAGGACAGGGACAGCGAGCAACAGGTTGGGGGGGGGCAGCAGTCTGTGAGATTACAGGATGGAGGGAGGAAGAGAAGGAGGCAGGGAGAGAGGAAGGCCAGGACATGGAGCGGCACAGACAGGCACTGAGAGGGAAAGTGTGGCAACTGAGGCACGGACTCTCCATTGAAGTGCAGAAGGAAAATCCTTTATTATTACAATGATACATACTTACGCTCTCGCTATGCTCTCGCTTCCTTAGCTCTTCCTTCATGATAAGCAAAGCAGCAGCTAGATGGTCATCAACACTCTTATCCCACAAACAGTTCCATACCACACAGGCAGTCTCGGTGCTGCCATTTTCTTCACCACACTAACACAGCCTGGTATCTCTCTTCAACAGCCTGTTTCTCCTCCAAGCCTTGCTGCTTCTCCAGGCTGGCGCAGAGCAGAGCTGGCGCTTCTCCAAACCAGCGCAGGACAGAGTTCCTGCCTGGCTGGCCAAGCGGAGTTCTTCTGGGCAGAGTTCTCCCCCTTCCCCAAGCTCCCCAAACTGAGCTCTCTGGCTGAGCTGACTGGCCCATGTCCACTTGGCTCTTAAGTATTGAATCTCCCACAGCTGTGCAGGCTGACAGACCAATGCTGACTTGCCTCTTAATCATTTACCAGTAACACATGATTTGGCTCTTGACATATTGAATGTCCCACAGCTGCACAGAGCTGACACTCCCACAATAAAGAACCCCAGGGAACAGACCAGAGTACTTGTGGGGGAAAAGAGACCAATGCCCATCAGGACAAAGAACTGGAGAAGGGAATAAAGAGCACTAGGCTGCAGGAGCAAGACAGGAAGAAAAAAAAAAAAGGTAGGAGAGGGAGCAGGACAAAGGCATCTAGAGAAAAAGGAACAGGGAGGGCTAGAAGAACAGAGAGCGAGAGGGAGAGGGAACAGGAGAGAAGAGAGAGGAGAGCAGAGGTAAAGGGAAGCCAAGCATATCACAGCAGTGTGGGATAGAGAGGGGGACAGGGGAGAGCCCAAAAAGCACAGGAGAGATGATGGGGCCCCGAGGGCCCGGGACTCACCACAGCTCTCCGCACTGCCAGGGACATTTGCCACTTCAGATCCTACTTGCTCCTTCTCTCCTCCCTTCCTCTTCTGTAGCTCCAGTCCCTTAGCTGTCCCCCGCCTCAGCGAATAGGCGGGTGTCGCTCAGCTCTTACAAGACGAGGCGTCCTACACATGCAGCCTCGCTTGCTCACACACTATGCAGCCGTACCGTGCTTGGCGTGACGCACGCAGACCCCGGGTGCACGGTGGCGGCCTGGCCCACTGTGGACTATGAAGAGGGCTCCTTCCTCACCCAGAGAGGCAGGGTCTCTCTTCCCACAGTGGAGGCAGCTGCTGCCCAGGCGGCCTTGACTTTCTTCCTGTTTCTCAGGCCTCTCCAGCTTCAGCTGTGACAGCTCCTCTCCAAACATTTGAGCCCGGTTTGCACTGAACCCTTGGCCTTGCATGCCAGGAGTGGCAAGGGGACACAGAGGCCAGCAAATAGTGGAGACCAAAGGGCAGGTAAAGGGCAGAAACTTGTGGAGTACGAAATGGGGTGGGAGACTGGAAAGGGCTGGGTGGGCAAAAAAGGGTCCAAAGTTCAAAGAGCACATAAAGGCCAGAATAAAGGAGGGGGCTGAAAAGCTGCCAGAGGTCAGAAAGGGAGGGTGGAAGGGAAATAGAGGCCAGAAAAATGTGGAAGCCAAAAAGGGGTGGGAGGCTGAAAAGAGCTGGGAAGAAAGTAAAGGCTAGGAAAAATTGGAGGCCAAGAGGTGGTGGGAGGCCAAAAGCAAGTAGAGGTCAGAGAATTTGGAGGCCAGAGGGCAAATATGGGCCAGAAAAAGGTAGATGCCAAAAAGGGGTGCAAGGTGGAGACACAGGAACAAAGTGAGATGCACAGAGAGAAAGAGGGTCAAAGTCAGACATCCAAAAAGCCACACAGGAACCAACCCTAACTAATACACTTTTTTTAAAGCTACATTACAAAACAGCTTTTACTTATTTGATAACAGTAGAACCAGGAGCAAATATACCTTTATTGAAGCTACCTTAAAGCATAACTTTCATTTGCTTAAGAAATCTTAGAACCAGAGCAAAGACACTTTTACTAAAGCTATATTACAAAACACCTTTTACCTATTTGATACACCTTGGAACCAAAAGCAAATACACCTTGATTAAACCTACTTGACACCAAGACTGATGCACTTCACAAACCCTAAAGCCCTAAGGAGAGATTTCCCTACCCCCATGACCTCTCCCAGCACTGATGCTCATTTCACACACTCCTATTGGCATCATGTCTCTCCTACCTGGATTCATCACTATTTAAATACCACTGTGACACACAGGAGACCAGGAACACCGCTCCCGGGAGGCCTCCAACATTGCCCGGCCTGCAGAAACCCCAGCCCTACCCACTCTGCGTCCAAACACTGGCGCTGATCATCGCCTCGCAGAGCGGCCAGGACCAGGGAAAAAACACCCAGCCAGGGGAAACAAAAAAAAAATCCCTCGCTCCCCCACCTGGCATTTTTAAATTATTTTTTTCTAAATACTCAAAAACCTCAACTCCACCTGCAACACAAAGCCAATGCATAAAGCAATCACACCCAGGGAGACCCATTCCAAGCACAGCACTCCTTCAGTTACCCCACAAACCCCCCTCACTCTCAGCTCACCCACCTGGCCACCTGACCACCACAACAGTTCTCTGCCCCACAGCTGCAGCACTCCTCACAACACAGCTCCCAGAGGCCTCCAAAATCCCCCTGCCTGCAAACACCACAGCCTGAGCCCAACCTCCACCCAAACACTGGCCATGAACATCACCTGACAGAGCAGCCAGCACCAGGTGACCATCAACCAGGTCAAGGAGAAACAGAAATTGCCCTGCTTGAGAGTTTCTCTACTATTTTTGAAAGACAGGAGGAGCTACCTCTACATTCCATAGACCCTGAAATGAAAGACAGCCTCACATACAAGGATAGATACCTTCTAAAACTAACACTCATTCAACATCTACTCTATCCAACCTTCACCTCCCGGAGTGGCAGAGCAACCCAATTCCATAACCATCCCTGGAACTGCATCATCACACACCTGAAGCCATCGCTACCACTCCACATGATTCCACACCACAGGCCCCCACAGTTGGGAGCAGAGGAATACATCCACCACTCCTTCTTTGCTTCCATTTGTACACTCCATCAAATCTCCTGGAAGGATTCGCTTCTGGGATGCCAGTGGCCTTATGGCACCAGCAGCAGACAGAAGGAGGAACTCTAGAGCCTGCTTGGTGATAACTACTGTCTATCCCCAAAACCAGCCTACACAACCTCCACCCAAACAGGCCACGCTCACCACCACACTACCATCCCCTGCTTGGACCATTCCACCCCATCTGGAATGGCTACAAACACACAAAGCAGCTCCACCTCAAACACACACATCTACATGCTCCACAAACAGGACCTAAGGATGCAGGACTACCACACAGGCTAGAGTTAACGCCAGATCAAAAGACACAGCCTGACAGTACGTGCAATGATGCCAAGGCCACCTGACACAGATGCCCCGGTGTGGCCTGCTGTACAATAATGCCAGAACTCTGGATGAAAGATGGGTAATAACACCCCAGTGACCGATGGAGACAAAATGCTGGGAAAGACTAAAAGCTATGATGACGCAGCGGCTTCACCCTTCCGACGCCACGTGCGTCACCTGCAAAAACCAAAGTACCGCTTGCTGGGATACTGCCCAAAACTACAGCCTGCCCACACCCATAACCCTCTCCCACTCCTTTACCTTGCGTGCTCACCCACCCCACCTCTGCTGGTCACAGCTTGTCCTGTGGAGGCTTGGGTACCACCTGTAAGACACAAACTGCAAGGGATGCTTCTAATGGCACCAACAATACAGAACCTGAAAAATAACTGCTAAGCTAGTCCCAGCTCACCTCGCTCGACTGCCCTCGGCTGCCGCTATCCTGCTTACACCTCCAAAATAAAACACGTTTATAGGGTGGTCATAGAGCCACCACTCTCATCTTCCCTCCGACGCCGTACATCAACTGACCTTCTCACAGAGCTCCGCTCGCCTCCTCCGTCGCCCTTGGCGCCCAGGTCTCCCCACTGCACCTGCAGAAACGGTGTCAAACAAGTCACATGGATGCTGAGCGATGGCTGAACAATTCCAGAGGTCTCATTTCCATGGAGGTACACCACCTAGATCCTCCCTGCAGCCTGCCACTAAACACAACCCAGCCATCCCCAGTGTCTCTGCACAGCACTACAGAAAGACTCTTGCCTGCTGCATATGAGGCTACTTGCTCTGAAACAGGCCGCACACCCTCTGCCTACAAAGTCTGGGCTTATCACCACGTCAGCCTTCGATTCTTAGACTATTCGTTTGTTGCCCATCACTGCTGTGCCCCCAGGCAGAACAGCTCCCACCCAGACACAAACAGGCACAGACCAGCGCTGCACACAGACAAGCCAAATGCTGTGACTGAGACATTAAAACAAGCTCTCCAGGAGTGACCCCTTAGGCCAGAGACGCTGCCGGATGAGAAGACCTCGGGGGCCAAAAGGAAGAATCCATGGCAGGCTGAGAAGAGACAAACGTTGTGGCCCGAGACAAAAACAGGTGGGAGCAGCCAGGATGAGGCATGTGCAAGAAGCCTCACTGCAAGAACTAAGAATGTAAGGATGCAGGGAAGAACTCCCAGAAAAGCTCTTTGCAGAAATGGACCGCCCAGGGTCAGAGAGGTTAACATAGCCTGGAACAACGCTGCCAAAGCAGACTGATCTCCTGAAACTTCCGAGACCTATCCATGCTTTAGGCTTGTAATGCAATAAAAGAAGCACCCGGCCACCATTCTGCAATGACTACGGGCACGCCTGACCCCAGGGATGGCACCCGAGGCACATGCTGTGCTACTTGAGCACAAAGAGCAACAGGGACATCGAGACCTGAGGAAGCTCTAGGACACAGAAAACAGAAGACACAAGCCACACAACACCACAGCCATAGGCTGGAACTGCCCTGCCCAGCACTGGGCAGTTGCATGCAGAAGGGTACCCTGCTCCCTTTCCCAGCCCAAAGGATGCTGCTCCTGGACAGGCCTCTGCCCTACGCTGACTGGAGAACCCCTCCCTGCAATTCCCAACCTTGGGCTCCCCCCAGAGCCCTCTCCCAAACACCAGTCCCTCGACTGAGCTGGGGGCTGGGAGTCTGAAGCCATCTTCCACAAAAACCACACCAGCTAACCAGGATATTCCTGCAGACACCAGGCTCCTCGTCATCAGCTGCACAACAACTGCATGTGTCAGCCGACACAGCCCCTTCCACAACACCCTCCTCCTCAAAAGCATCTTGCTTTCCGCTCACCTGCTTCACACCGTTGCCAGTATTGGACGCTATGGCTGTCGTCGCTTGTGGCACCTATGATAGCAAAAGAAAAAACATTATGGTGGTGCTTGTGTGAAAACACCAAGCCCGTGCTCCTACTCTCTACTACCCCATCTCACCTCAAACACTCATCCTACTTCAAAGGTGCCCACCTGTACAAAACTACATGGTGCTCTGTGCACAATAGGAAAACACAATGAGCCATCCCATATCCCAAAGGACACTGCTCCTTACATTCCTGCTGCTTTTTTGAGAAACGCCCAAACTGCACCTACAGGTGCATGCAGGATGCTCACTTCAACCCGTGCTCCATCTTCTCACCATTGGGCCTACTGAGACAGAGGAGATCAACAACTGACACAGTATGCAGCAAAACTAGGGGAAAAAAACAACGGTGCATCTTCCATCGAGTCAGAAAAGCCAGGAAAACGCAACACAATGCTATTAAGCCATCTTAAACACACACACACCCAACCACCTCTTGATACAAAATTACTCACCTGAAAATAAACCCCTACATGCCAGTGCACCTCGTATTCCATACGCTGCTGAACCTTGACGGGTCCTGACACTCTCCCCACAGGTACCTCTGTTGCTGTGAATATCCAAACACTCCTGCCCAAAGAGCTTCCACAGCTCTAAAGCTGCCACCCACTCAAGGACCTCTAGAGCCCTGACCTCAGAGAAGCCCAGAAGCAGAAGGAGCTCCCTGACCAGAGCCTGGGGCTCATATACCCTGGGACCCACCCACCACCCTGACCACAATCACCTGGGGTAGGGGAGGGGCGAACCCCCAGAGGCATCCAGGCAGCCAGGGGAGCAGCAGCAAGTTTTCTCCTCTGCCTTAAGGTTACAGCGCGCAAAAGGCTGAATAAAGAAAACAACCCTTCCTGGAAACAACAATGTCTGTTCTTTCACTACTTCTATTGATTCAGTGATGGGACTGGGTAGGGAATTAAACTGAGCTTTTCTGGAGTATAGATAAAGACAGGTATCATACTAAGCTATGTAGGAAAGTAGTTGGCTAAATGCCATAAGAATATCATTAACCAAAACAATACACTTTATTTTCCTATGAAAAAAAAACAGAATGCTACGGGGTTATGCTTCTTTTCTAGCAAGACCCCACATGCTGCCTAACTTCTAACAGAACGTGTTCTGGATAGGAGTGAAGACCAGAGCAGAATTAGATCCTGTAAGAATCCCATCTCAAAAACACCACCGGTTGCAATATAAATTATTGACTGTCCATGGCCAACAACTCAGAGTGACCTTGACAGTCTCTCCAATTAATGCCCTGAAGAGTCCCAGAGGACAGAAAAGACCAAAAAAACATGGAATTGCAAGAAATGTATCAGAAGCTGTATGAAGCAGCCTAGTTAACACTTAAGTAGCCAGAACAAAAAGAAATTGCAAAACATGACAGAAAACACCACGGGAGACGCATCGATCATAGATGAAGGTGATCGTCTTCTCTGGAAAAACTCCAGAACACATCTGAGCTGACAGTACACATCTTTGGGATACCAGACACCAAATAAAAACATGTGATAGGGTGGAAAACCAAAAGACAGTTCTGGAACACAAAGATGGCTTCAGAAAAGGTTCTGGCAAAACAAGAAGCATTATCACAGGGATTAGAGAGACCAAAGAAGTCTTAGGGATGCAACAAACTCAAAAGGGAATTGAACAAAGTCCAGACGTCCTCAGGGGGCCGGGGGCTGAATGAAGGCATGCCTAATACTTAAAAGTAAGAGAAGAGAGCTCTGGAGAGCACAAAATAATAAAATTGAAAGGGAGCCAAGGTGCTACAAGAGTGCGGTGGAGTATGTGAAAGGACATGGAAGACGTTGTTCTAGAGAGTAATCAGGAAGGGGCAGGGTAAGAAAAGAGGGCTCGGAGACACAGCGAGGACATCGAGGCAAACTACAGACGAGCGAGAGAACAAGCAAACGGAGACACGCTGGATGGTAGAGAGAGGGATAAAGGAGCGCTGAGTAACAAAGAAAGAAGGGGGGCTCTGACAGAACGAGAGAAAAGGAGCTGGAGTGCTAAAAGCTGCAGTGGAGATCGAGGAAGATCCGAGCCGGCATTGTGACTGCGAGGAGAGGGGTGTTGAGGGGGCCGATGGACAAAAGAAGGCTCAGAGATGACAAGGAGGAATTCGGGTGATCATCTGAGCAGAGCAGGGGTGGTCTCGGGTGGCCGGGAACTGAATGCTGGAATCCCAGATAGCAGAGAGGAACAAAGGAGTGTTCTGTGGTTCAAAGATGGCCCCACCTAAAGCACTACAAGATGGAACCGGAGAACCAGGAAGGTCTCGGGAAGGCATCGTGACCAGAACTGTCCCAAGGGAGCCAGGGAGTCATCCAAAGGACTGGGGACATGACCATGAAATCCTGAGAGGATCCCAACTGGGTAAATGTGTCATCACAGGCCCAGGGCAGTAATAGAGGCACGGCTAGAGGGAAGAGAGGACAGAATGACCGGCCTGGGTCACAGACATGGACGGGGGAAACTCTCTAAGGGAACGAGAAGGGTCTGAGGCCCACGACAAAGCTAGAAGTCTGCTAAGGGCAACCTCAAAGACACCGATAGGCATCACTGTGCCACTAGAGGGGTCCTGACTGGGCCCAAGACACCACAGAAGTCTCAGAGACACAAGGAAGAAGCCTGGAGGGGATTCCAGTACAGTACAGATGTCCTCAGGAGGCCGGGGACCAAGTGGAGACACTCTAGACGGCAGAGAGGATGACGATAACAACGCTCCCTCCGAGACATAAACCCGCAGATGGGTTTCTGAGGAAATGAGACAGGATCAACGTCCGCTGCAGAGCTAAAACCGGGCTGTGGTACACAGAGACCATCTCATGACACATGGTGACTGGGAGCAGGGGGGGGTCACAAAAGTCTCGTAGCAATAAGAGAGATAAAAAGAGAGGCAACATGCTACCAAAATTCTGTGGAGCACAAGGAAGGTCTCGAGAGGCATCCTAGATAGCAGAGACAAGAAAAACAAGGCTCCTTTTTGGGAATGGAGATATTGGGAGCAGTGTGACTGCGACAAAAGGAGTCCAAAGGGGCTTACGGTGCTAAAAGCATGCTCAGGGAATATCCAAACCCCAAAATACTCCCCCCTGAAACACTAACACCCCAACATAGTCCCCCCGAAATATTACCCCTCAAAACAGTCCCTCCCAAAATACTCTCCTCCAAATACTCCCCTCCAAAATATTCCCCCCAAAATACTCCTCCCCCAAAACACTCACCTGAAATACTCCCCCTGAAATAATGCTCCTGAACCACTGTCCCCCAAAATACTACCCTGGAATACTCCCCCAAAAACACTCCCGCTGAATTACTCCCCCCAAAACTCTCTTCCCAGAATACTCCCCCTCTGAAATTCTCCCCCCCAACATAATCCCCCTGAAACAGTCGTCTCCCACCCCCACCCCTCCCAAAATACTCCCCTGGAAATACTCCCCCCTGAAATACTCCCTACCCAAAATAGTCCCACCAAAATACTCTCCCCCCCAAAATAGTCCCCACCCATAACACTCCCCCCTGAAATACCACACACACACCCCACCTCTGAAAAACTCCCGCCTGGAATACTCCCCTCGAATTACTCCTTCTCTGAAACACTCACCTGAAATACTTCCTCCCAAAATGCTCCCCCCAAAATAATGCTCCTGTAACACTGCCCCCCGAAATACTCCCCCCAAAACACTCCCCCCAACATACTGCTCCTGGAATACTCCCCCTCAAACTGCTCCACTGTGAGACTCCCCATGAAATTCTCTCCCCTAAATAGTCTCCCCAAAATACTCCCCCCGAATTAGTCCCCCTCTGAAACAGTTTCCCCTGAAAGAGTCCACTCGAAAGACCCACCCCCAACCCCCCAAAATACTCCCACCCCGAAATACTCCCCCACAAACAGTCCCCCCTGAAAAACTCCCCCCAAAATGCTCCCACCAAAATAGTACCCCCTGAAATACTCCTGAATCACTCCCCTCCTGAAATACTTCCCTGTGGGAGCTATGCACATGATCACACAGTGATTAAGCAATGCCTACTTTATTATGGTGGACAAGCCTTTTATAATGCAGGTGAAAATCACAAGATACAATCACATGGTACAATTCTTTCTGATTGGACAGTTAGCTTCGCACATGCTCCTTAAGCTCTCTTCTGATTGGATGAGAACTGCCACATCGACATTGTACAAACTTCTTCTCTGCCCAGACCAACACCCTGAAGTTGTTTAACTTCCTGGGTTCTTCCTCATTCTTCCAGGGTCATCTCCTCATCACATCCTTGCCGACGCTGAGGCTTTGCCAGTCTTGCTCATATGCAGGATTGCTCACATGCTGATTTCCTAGCAGGAAATCCTTTAGAATCCCCACATATCCCTCTTTTTGTTTTTGAGCAATCCAAACTCCTTGCAAGCTTTTCTGCAACAATTGTCTAATACAAGAAATCTAGCATGGCAAAATAATAGCAAGCACAATAATTACAATGATTACTCCTTTTAACAATACTTTGCTCATAATAAGTTGACCTTGCCGAAAGGTTGTGGTGTTGGTGCCGGCCTGGGTAATTTGAGCAATGTCATTGGCCTGTGAAAGTTTCATTTTTGCCCAACTATCGTCTGACACAAACCCAATGAATTCTTGTGGATTCTTGACCTGTCTCTTTAGCTATAGTTACCCATATGTTTGGTCGGGGAAACACTACTTTTGCTGGATGAGCATTAGTCACTGTCAGAACCATCACAAGGCTTAGAATCACAAAATTGATCTCCTTTCCAAGCCGCACCCAACGAGATGGAGCCCATCTAGTGCCGGTATCGGTAATAACGCAGGCATAGCCTCGACCCGTCATTGTTAGTTCCACAGGTCCTTTCCACTCTCCTATAGCAACATCTTTGTACTGAGCAAAAGCACTATCTCCACACTGGCTTATACCGGATTTCAGACCCATACTTATGTATTACTACTGGTGGTTCCGCCCTATCACCTGTGAGCCATAAGTAATTTAACACATACACCGCTTTTGCAAGTGGTTCTGCAGCAGCCAAGACCTCTCCCCCTTTTTGTTTTTGCAAAAGCGCCTTTCAAGTTTTGATGCGCTCTCTCCACTATGGCTTGCCCCGTGGGGGAATGTGGTATACCTGTGATGTGATGTATACCCCAGAGTTGACAAAAAAAAAAAAAAATTTTGAGAGGTATAGGCTGGTCCATTATTAGTTTCACGGGTCAATTGAACTAATTTTCCATATTGTCTGGCGCATTCCGCCCTACAACGATGGTAACTTCTCACAGCTTAGTGCTTTTTCGCAGTTCAGTGTTGTAGCTGTCTGCTGGTTTTGCCCGCTACCTTGGCATAACTCAGCAGTTTCTTATCTATCTTCCAAGGCCTGTTCTTCCTAGCTATTGCTCAGAGGATGTGTAAAGCTGCACCTGCAAGACTTATTTCGAGACTTCATCAATTAAGGGTTAGGCAAGCTTCAAAACACAGCATACTTAAAATAGTTTCACAGAACGCTAGAAACAACACAGCAGTTACAGTTACTAGAGTAAGATAATTGCAGTATCCACAACTAAGGGATATGATGAAATACTACAAAAGTAAACAGTAAGGAAAAATATGAAATAGCACACTTACTTAATGGGGTGCTAACATTCAGATCCGCAATTGCTGGGGAACCCTGGATGCAGCGAGAATTTAGAGTGCCCTTCCTCACAAACTGGAAAGTCCTACATGATGTGTCCATCCGTAGGTGAGGCATCCAAAATTGCTGCAAGCAGGTCCAACCTCCAAATCAGCAGGCCAAAATAACTGGCAATTTCCTTTGAGCGGAAACATCTGATTTCACCCTCCTGTTGGGTTCCACCCAGAGCCTGGCCACCACTCACGGGGGAAAACCAAGGGAGTTTCTAATAAGGTTAAACACTTGACTTCTTAATTCTTAATATTGCTAAACAAAGAAAGGTGAATACACACATTCTTATAGCATTTCATCCTTATTAATAACTACATTTTGTCTAACCTACTTCTTTCACTAGTGACTAGTAAGCCTATCTATTTCATCAAGGAGTTGCAATTACTGTCAGCATTTTCTCTTAAAAGAGTTGGCAACTGTGGTGTGATTAAAGACTGAGATAGTGTATTTTGTCCTATTGCAATAGCAAGCATTACCCATACATTCTGCTTAAATGATCAGTTGAAGAGATCGCGAACTGTTGGCACAGGGGCATCCACAGCACCCACAGCTGGCTCCTGAGTGTCTACCAAAAGCTGCCTCTCACGCCTCAGGTGTCGTTGCACACAACTTGCTGGTAATCACCTGTGGGGACTGTGACCTGTGGAGACACAAGCATAACCTCTTCCCCCGGTTATCAAGGGATATGGTCCTTCCCAGTTAGCACTTTCCAGGTTTTTTGCTAACACTTGAGCCTTATGACACTTGAAACACTTAGTTCGAAGAAACAGGCTGCACCGATGACCCAGCAGGCACTTGGGTGCTCTGTCAGAGCGCTCCACACTCCGCAGCTGCAGCTGGGCTGCATCTCACACACAGAAAACAATCACACAAAGAGGCCTCTTACACTTATCACTCACACAACATAAAATGACAAACACTACAAACATCAAAACACCATTAAGAATATATAAAGTCATTGCTAGTTGATTATGTGGTGCGTCCAGAAAATTCCCCCTTCTTTGTTTTATACCATTCACCTATTTCAGCCCATTTTGCTGGCTCAAAGGCGGTGAGGGTATCAGCAGGATAGCCGTGGTTTCTGCACCATTTAAATAACCTTCGTAAAGAAGTTTCATTATAAGTTATCCCTCTCATAGAGAGTATATGCAGCAGGAGTCTGACAGTGGCCGTCTCCTCTGCGGGCTTGTTCTGCCCCATGCTCTACCGACTGAGCTAGCTGGGCTCCTTATTAATAACTAGGCTCATAATAAATTGTTAAAAAATGGTGCAACCGCTTCACGCACTGCAGCGGCATAGGCTGCAACATTAGCCTGTTGCATTCCTCTGTTGGTTAATTCAATCATGTCAGCTACAGATGCTCCATGTGGGAGGGTCACTAACAGCCGTTTGGTAGATGGATTAGCATTTTTGAAGGCCATTAACTTAAATTTATTTTCCTTCATCTCTTGGGTCATGTCAGGTTGTTGTTCTAGAGAGTCATAAAGATGATCTACAAATTTTGAAAAAGGTTCATTAAGTCCTTGTTTTACTGTTACAAACTTGTCCTGTTTCTTTCCTTCTGTATCAGGTACAGACATTAGGGCCTGACTGGCTATTGACTGTGATAACCTTAACACTTCGTTAGAAAAATTGGCCTGTAGATCTACTGTGGCGAAAGGCCCTGTACCCAATAGCATTTGTGCTTGGACAAGATAGAGGGGATCACCCTCTGGTCGTGGACGAACCTGTTTGTTAGCTAACTTCACCCACGTGCTTTCAAATAATTTTTTGAGATGGAGTTAAAATAACTGCCGCTATTTGATCGATATCTTTTGGAATTAACAATGATGATGAGAAGATATAGTTAATTGATGGTGGAGACCATTTTGTACTACTGAGGCCCTAACCTTTTCAAGCAGCTTCCAATCTAAGGGATCCCACTCATTGGCACCAGTAACAGTATTAAAAGAAACTGGAAATGCTTGTATGCTTTCTGGGATAAAAGATCCTTCTACCATAGCATCTCTAATAATTCCTTTCCATCAGCACTCTGCACCTGTGAAGAGAAAAGATGTGAAGTTGCAGGGTGAGATGGCAGGGATGCAGTCACCGTCTCTGGTAATGACGAGAAGAAGGAATTAGTAGCAGGCACGGGAGCTGAATATTCGAGCGATGGATCAGAAGGAGCAGATGGTTGTGGTTCCGTATTTGACGAAAACGTATATGGTTTCTGCTTCATCTTCTCTCCCTGTGATACAGTCAGTTTCTGAAGGCTGTTTACAAGCTGCAGGAGTAAAGTTTCAGTGTTTGAAGAGCCAACTTGTGAAGCGGGGGTGTGTTCTTCTGTGGCGTTGACTTGTGAGGGAGGGAGAGGCGGGCACAAGTACCTGCTACCCACACCCTCATCTGTGTCCCGCCCACTATTGGAGTCTTTAGCCTCTTTCGGTTTCTCCTCAGTCCCTTTCCGGTTCGCATCAGATACACTTCCGCTGTTTCCAGCCCCTGATTACGCAGTTTTGGATTTAGCCCCCACTGCTCGCTGCAGTCCCGGCGGCACAATTGATAAGGCAAACAGAGTTTTTGGCTGACCCAGCGTGGCGGGAGCCACAAGCAGCAGAGAGTAGCCCCCTCCCTCGTCGCCCCGGGGCGAGGAGGCCGAGGTGGGGGAAGGGGCCGGACCATCCCTCTGGCTGTGGCCGGGGCAGTGCGGTAGCGGCGGCAGCGGCGGTGTGGCTGATATATCAAAGTTAGAAGATGCTCCGAGAGCTGCAGAGGCAGAAGCCGCAGCCGCACACTCACTACTCATCTCCTGTAGTGTCTCTCGGATTAATTTCCACAGCGTGGTGTAACCGGTCACTTCTTTTGCCGACTTTCCTCCATCACTAACTGGGTCCCATAGCTGTTTCCCTATGGCTTCCCAGGTAGCGGCTTCAAATACAAGCCCTGGACTGGGGATAAGTCCTTTCTCTCGGCTCCACTTTAATAAGCCTTCTAAGTTGGACTTGTCATATTTTATCCCTCTCACGGAGAGGATATGTTGGAGGAGTTTCACCACTGCTTGCTCATCTCTAGTAAGTGTGGACCCCATTCCTCCCTGGCTGCCGCCAGAGGCAGATCCCTGGCTACCGCCTCTCACGGAGCCTTAAAGTTACAGCGCATTGATTCTCTCCTTCAGACACCAGGGCAGCGTCTGGAACAGTTTCGACCAGCTTTCCACCCGTGATTGCACATCACCAAGTCCTCATCAGACTTGTACGAATCTGAGGGTCCCTGCAGAGGGAGCCATATGCGGGAGAGATGGACATGCGGACAACCAGATTGATTAAGCAATGCCAATTTTATTATGGTGAAACAAGCCTTTTATAATGCAGGTGAAAATCACATGATACAACCACGTGGTAGAATTCTCTCTGATTGGACAGTTAGCTTTGCACATGCTCCTTAAGCTCTCTTCTGATTGAATGAGAACTGCCACATCGACATTGTACAAACTTCTTCCTCCGTCCAAACCCACACCCTGAAGTTGTTTAACTTCCTGGGTTCTTCCTCATTCTTCCAGGGTCATTTCATCACATCCTTGCCAACACTGAGGCTTTACCAGCCTTACTCATATGCAGGACTGCTCACATGCCCATTTCCCCCAGGAGGTCCTTACAAATCCCCACAATGCACCATCCCACAAAACACCATCCCCCATCCAGATTCCCACCATCCACCATCAACATACACCATCCCACAATCCACTATCCACCATCCACCATCCACCTTCCACGATCCATCATCAACCATCAACCATCCACCATCCCACAATCCACCAACAACCAAACACCTTCACACCGTCCAACATCCACCATCCCACAATCCAGCATCCAACATCCAACATCCACGTTCCCACAATTAAACATCAGCCATCGACCATCCACCTTCCCACCAACAACCTTCACACCATCCACAATTTACCATCCCACAATCCACCATCCCACAATCCACCATCCACCATCCCACAATCAGCAATCCACTATCCACCCTCCAACTTCCCACCATCAACCATCCAACATATACCATACCACAATACACCATACACCATCCTCCATTCAACATCCACCACCACCCATCCACCTTCCAATATCATACAAAAAACTATCCACCATCCACCATCCCAATTTCCACCATCCACCATCCAACATGTACCATCCATCATCAACAATCCATCATTTACCATCCAACACCCGACAATCCACGATCGACAATGAAGCTTACCAACATCCACCAACCCACATCCACCACTCAGCATCCCAGGATCCACCATCGCACCTTAAAGCAGAGGACATTAATGCACATACGGGCGGAAATAAAGCACAGAGTCTCAGATTCGCTCTTGCCCTGGAGAGCTTGCAGAGCACTGGGGAAAGGCAGGCAGAGAATTCCCTGCTAGCACCTTCTCTGTGCCTGGGAAGCAGCAGTGTTCACATTGCTTCGCAGAATCGCTTTTGTGCAGAAAACACTAACACTTGTTCAGAAGGAAAGAAAGCACAGAGCCCCAGATTCTATGTTGTCCTGGAGAGCTTGCAGAGCACTGGGGAAAGGCAGGCAGAGAATTCCCTGCTAGCACCTTCTCTGTGCCTGGGAAGCAGAAGTGTTCACATTGCTTCGCAGAATCGCTTTTGTGCAGAAAACAGTAACACTTGTTCAGAACGAAAGAAAGCACAGAGCCCCAGATTTGCTATTGTCCTGGAGAGCTTGCAGAGCACTGGGGAAAGGCAGGCAGAGAATTCCCTGCTAGCACCTTCTCTGTGCCTGGGAAGCAGAAGTGTTTACATTGCTTCGCAAGAATAGCTTTTGTGCAGAAAACACTAACAGTTTCTAGAACGAAAGAAACACAGAGCCCCAGATTCTATGTTGTCCTGGAGAGCTTGCAGAGCACTGGGGAAAGGCAGGCAGAAAATTCCCTGCTAGCATCTTCTCTGTGCCTGGGAAGCAGAAGTGTTCACATTGCCTCGCAGAATCGCTTTTGTGCAGAAAACAGTAACACTTGTTCAGAAGGAAAGAAAGCACAGAGCCCCAGATTTTATGTTGCCCTGGAGAGCTTGCAGAGCACTTGGGAAAAGCAGGCAGAGAATTCCCTGCTAGCACCTTCTCTGTGCCTGGGAAGCAGTAGTGTTCACATTGCTTCGCAGAATCGCTTTTGTGCAGAAAACACTAACACTTGTTCAGAAGGAAAGAAAGCACAGAGCCCCAGATTCTATGTTGTCCTGGAGAGCTTGCAGAGCACTGGGGAAAGGCAGGCAGAGAATTGCCTGCTAGCACCTTCTCTGTGCCTGGGAAGCAGAAGTGTTCACATTGCTTCGCAGAATCGCTTTTGTGCAGAAAACAGTAACACTTGTTCAGAACGAAAGAAGCACAGAGCCCCAGATTTTATGTTGTCCTGGAGAGCTTGCAGAGCACTGGGGAAAGGCAGGCAGAGAATTCCCTGCTAGCACCTTCTCTGTGCCTGGGAAACAGAAGTGTTCACATTGCTTCGCAGAATCGCTTTTGTGCAGAAAACAGTAACAGTTGTTCAGAAGGAAAGAAAGCACAGAGCCCCAGATTTTATGTTGTCCTGGAGAGCTTGCAGAGCACTGGGGAAAGGCAGGCAGAGAATTCCCTGCTAGCACCTTCTCTGTGCCTGGGAAGCAGAAGTGTTCACATTGCTTCGCAAGAACCGCTTTTGTGCAGAAAACAGTAACACTTGTTCAGAACGAAAGAAAGCACAGAGCCCCAGATTTGATGTTGTCCTGGAGAGCTTGCAGAGCACTGGGGAAAGGCAGGCAGAGAATTCCCTGCTAGCACCTTCTCTGTGCCTGGGAAGCAGAAGTGTTCACATTGCTTCGCAGAATCGCTTTTGTGCAGAAAACAGTAACACTTGTTCAGAATGAAAGAAAGCAGAGAGCACCAGATTCTATGTTGTCCTGGAGAGCTTGCAGAGCACTGGGGAAAGGCAGGCAGAGAATTCCCTGCTAGCACCTTCTCTGTGCCTGGGAAGCAGAAGTGTTCACATTGCTTCGCAGAATCGCTTTTCTGCAGAAAACACTAACACTTGTTCAGAACGAAAGAAAGCACAGAGCCCCAGATTCTATGTTGTCCTGGAGAGCTTGCAGAGCACTGGGGAAAGGCAGGCAAAGAATTCCCTGCTAGCACCTTCTCTGTGCCTGGGAAGCAGAAGTGTTCACATTGCTTCGCAGAATCGCTTTTGTGCAGAAAACAGTAACACTTGTTCAGAAGGAAAGAAAGCACAGAGCCCCAGATTTGCTGTTGTCCTGGAGAGCTTGCAGAGCACTGGGGAAAGGCAGGCAGAGAATTCCCTGCTAGCACCTTCTCTGTGCCTGGGAAGCAGAAGTGTTCACATTGCTTCGCAGAATCGCTTTTGTGCAGAAAACAGTAACACTTGTTCAGAATGAAAGAAAGCAGAGAGCACCAGATTCTATGTTGTCCTGGAGAGCTTGCAGAGCACTGGGGAAAGGCAGGCAGAGAATTCCCTGCTAGCACCTTCTCTGTGCCTGGGAAGCAGAAGTGTTCACATTGCTTCGCAAGAATCGCTTTTGTGAAGAAAAGAGTAACACTTGTTCAGAACGAAAGAAAGCACAGAGCCCCAGATTCTATGTTGTCCTGGAGAGCTTGCAGAGCACTGGGGAAAGGCAGGCAGAGAATTCCCTGCTAGCACCTTCTCTGTGCCTGGGAAGCAGAAGTGTTCACATTGCTTCGCAGAATCGCTTTTGTGCAGAAAACACTAACACATGTTCAGAACGAAAGAAAGCACAGAGCCCCAGATTTGCTATTGTCCTGGAGAGCTTGCAGAGCACTGGGGAAAGGCAGGCAGAGAATTCCCTGCTAGCACCTTCTCTGTGCCTGGGAAGCAGAAGTGTTTACATTGCTTCGCAAGAATAGCTTTTGTGCAGAAAACACTAACAGTTTCTAGAACGAAAGAAACACAGACCCCAGATTTTATGTTGCCCTGGAGAGCTTGCAGAGCACTTGGGAAAAGCAGGCAGAGAATTCCCTGCTGGCACCTTCTCTGTGCCTGGGAAGCAGAAGTGTTCACATTGCTTCGCAAGAATCGCTTTTGTGCAGAAAACAGTAACACTTGTTCAGAAGGAAAGAAAGCACAGAGCCCCAGATTTTATGTTGCCCTGGAGAGCTTGCAGAGCACTTGGGAAAAGCAGGCAGAGAATTCCCTGCTAGCACCTTCTCTGTGCCTGGGAAGCAGAAGTGTTCACATAGCTTCGCAGAATCGCTTTTGTGCAGAAAACAGTAACACTTGTTCAGAACGAAAGAAGCACAGAGCCCCAGATTTTATGTTGTCCTGGAGAGCTTGCAGAGCACTGGGGAAAGGCAGGCAGAGAATTCCCTGCTAGCACCTTCTCTGTGCCTGGGAAACAGAAGTGTTCACATCGCTTTGCAGAATCGCTTTTGTGCAGAAAACAGTAACACTTGTTCAGAAGGAAAGAAAGCACAGAGCCCCAGATTCTATGTTGTCCTGGAGAGCTTGCAGAGCACTGGGGAAAGGCAGGCAGAGAATTCCCTGCTAGCACCTTCTCTGTGCCTGGGAAGCAGAAGTGTTCACATTGCTTCGCAGAATCGCTTTTGTGCAGAAAACAGTAACACTTGTTCAGAAGGAAAGAAAGCACAGAGCCCCAGATTCTATGTTGTCCTGGAGAGCTTGCAGAGCACTGGGGAAAGGCAGGCAGAGAATTCCCTGCTAGCACCTTCTCTGTGCCTGGGAAGCAGAAGTGTTCACATTGCTTCGCAGAATCGCTTTTCTGCAGAAAACACTAACACTTGTTCAGAACGAAAGAAAGCACAGAGCCCCAGATTCTATGTTGTCCTGGAGAGCTTGCAGAGCACTGGGGAAAGGCAGGCAGAGAATTCCCTGATAGCACCTTCTCTGTGCCTGGGAAGCAGAAGTGTTCACATTGCTTCGCAGAATCGCTTTTGTGCAGAAAACACTAACACTTGTTCAGAACGAAAGAAAGCACAGAGCCCCAGATTTGCTGTTGTCCTGGAGAGCTTGCAGAGCACTGGGGAAAGGCAGGCAGAGAATTCCCTGCTAGCACCTTCTCTGTGCCTGGGAAGCAGAAGTGTTCACATTGCTTCGCAGAATCGCTTTTGTGCAGAAAACAGTAACACTTGTTCAGAATGAAAGAAAGCAGAGAGCACCAGATTCTATGTTGTCCTGGAGAGCTTGCAGAGCACTGGGGAAAGGCAGGCAGAGAATTCCTTGCTAGAACCTTCTCTGTGCCTGGGAAGCAGAAGTGTTCACATTGCTTCGCAAGAATCGCTTTTGTGAAGAAAAGAGTAACACTTGTTCAGAACGAAAGAAAGCACAGAGCCCCAGATTCTATGTTGTCCTGGAGAGCTTGCAGAGCACTGGGGAAAGGCAGGCAGAGAATTCCCTGCTAGCACCTTCTCTGTGCCTGGGAAGCAGAAGTGTTCACATTGCTTCGCAGAATCGCTTTTGTGCAGAAAACACTAACACATGTTCAGAACGAAAGAAAGCACAGAGCCCCAGATTTGCTATTGTCCTGGAGAGCTTGCAGAGCACTGGGGAAAGGCAGGCAGAGAATTCCCTGCTAGCACCTTCTCTGTGCCTGGGAAGCAGAAGTGTTTACATTGCTTCGCAAGAATAGCTTTTGTGCAGAAAACACTAACAGTTTCTAGAACGAAAGAAAGCACAGAGCCCCAGATTTTATGTTGTCCTGGAGAGCTTGCAGAGCACTGGGGAAAGGCAGGCAGAGAATTCCCTGCTAGCACCTTCTCTGTGCCTGGGAAGCAGAAGTGTTCACATTGCTTCGCAGAATCGCTTTTGTGCAGAAAACACTAACACTTGTTCAGAAGGAAAGAAAGCACAGAGCCCCAGATTCTATGTTGTCCTGGAGAGCTTGCAGAGCACTGGGGAAAGGCAGGCAGAGAATTCCCTGCTAGCACCTTCTCTGTGCCTGGGAAGCAGAAGTGTTTACATTGCTTCACAGAATCGCTTTTGTGCAGAAAACAGTAACACTTGTTCAGAACGAAAGAAAGCACAGAGCCCCAGATTTTATGTTGTCCTGGAGAGCTTGCAGAGCACTGGGGAAAGGCAGGCAGAGAATTCCCTGCTAGCACCTTCTCTGTGCCTGGGAAGCAGAAGTGTTCACATTGCTTCGCAAGAACCGCTTTTGTGCAGAAAACAGTAACACTTGTTCAGAACGAAAGAAAGCACAGAGCCCCAGATTTGATGTTGTCCTGGAGAGCTTGCAGAGCACTGGGGAAAGGCAGGCAGAGAATTCCCTGCTAGCACCTTCTCTGTGCCTGGGAAGCAGAAGTGTTCACATTGCTTCGCAAGAATCGCTTTTGTGCAGAAAACAGTAACACTTGTTCAGAATGAAAGAAAGCAGAGAGCACCAGATTCTATGTTGTCCTGGAGAGCTTGCAGAGCACTGGGGAAAGGCAGGCAGAGAATTCCCTGCTAGCACCTTCTCTGTGCCTGGGAAGCAGAAGTGTTCACATTGCTTCGCAGAATCGCTTTTCTGCAGAAAACACTAACACTTGTTCAGAACGAAAGAAAGCACAGAGCCCCAGATTCTATGTTGTCCTGGAGAGCTTGTAGAGCATTGGGGAAAGGCAGGCAAAGAATTCCCTGCTAGCACCTTCTCTGTGCCTGGGAAGCAGAAGTGTTCACATTGCTTCGCAGAATCGCTTTTGTGCAGAAAACACTAACACTTGTTCAGAACGAAAGAAAGCACAGAGCCCCAGATTTGCTGTTGTCCTGGAGAGCTTGCAGAGCACTGGGGAAAGGCAGGCAGAGAATTCCCTGCTAGCACCTTCTCTGTGCCTGGGAAGCAGAAGTGTTCACATTGCTTCGCAGAATCGCTTTTGTGCAGAAAACACTAACACATGTTCAGAACGAAAGAAAGCACAGAGCCCCAGATTTGCTATTGTCCTGGAGAGCTTGCAGAGCACTGGGGAAAGGCAGGCAGAGAATTCCCTGCTAGCACCTTCTCTGTGCCTGGGAAGCAGAAGTGTTTACATTGCTTCGCAAGAATAGCTTTTGTGCAGAAAACACTAACAGTTTCTAGAACGAAAGAAACACAGAGCCCCAGATTCTATGTTGTCCTGGAGAGCTTGCAGAGCACTGGGGAAAGGCAGGCAGAGAATTCCCTGCTAGCACCTTCTCTGTGCCTGGGAAGCAGCAGTGTTCACATTGCTTCGCAGAATCGCTTTTCTGCAGAAAACACTAACACTTGTTCAGAAGGAAAGAAAGCACAGAGCCCCAGATTCTATGTTGTCCTGGAGAGCTTGCAGAGCACTGGGGAAAGGCAGGCAGAGAATTCCCTGCTAGCACCTTCTCTGTGCCTGGGAAGCAGAAGTGTTCACATTGCTTCGCAGAATCGCTTTTGTGCAGAAAACAGTAACACTTGTTCAGAACGAAAGAAAGCACAGAGCCCCAGATTTGCTATTGTCCTGGAGAGCTTGCAGAGCACTGGGGAAAGGCAGGCAGAGAATTCCCTGCTAGCACCTTCTCTGTGCCTGGGAAGCAGAAGTGTTTACATTGCTTCGCAAGAATAGCTTTTGTGCAGAAAACACTAACAGTTTCTAGAACGAAAGAAACACAGAGCCCCAGATTCTATGTTGTCCTGGAGAGCTTGCAGAGCACTGGGGAAAGGCAGGCAGAAAATTCCCTGCTAGCATCTTCTCTGTGCCTGGGAAGCAGAAGTGTTCACATTGCCTCGCAGAATCGCTTTTGTGCAGAAAACAGTAACACTTGTTCAGAAGGAAAGAAAGCACAGAGCCCCAGATTTTATGTTGCCCTGGAGAGCTTGCAGAGCACTTGGGAAAAGCAGGCAGAGAATTCCCTGCTAGCACCTTCTCTGTGCCTGGGAAGCAGTAGTGTTCACATTGCTTCGCAGAATCGCTTTTGTGCAGAAAACACTAACACTTGTTCAGAAGGAAAGAAAGCACAGAGCCCCAGATTCTATGTTGTCCTGGAGAGCTTGCAGAGCACTGGGGAAAGGCAGGCAGAGAATTGCCTGCTAGCACCTTCTCTGTGCCTGGGAAACAGAAGTGTTCACATTGCTTCGCAGAATCGCTTTTGTGCAGAAAACAGTAACACTTGTTCAGAACGAAAGAAGCACAGAGCCCCAGATTTTATGTTGTCCTGGAGAGCTTGCAGAGCACTGGGGAAAGGCAGGCAGAGAATTCCCTGCTAGCACCTTCTCTGTGCCTGGGAAACAGAAGTGTTCACATTGCTTCGCAGAATCGCTTTTGTGCAGAAAACAGTAACAGTTGTTCAGAAGGAAAGAAAGCACAGAGCCCCAGATTTTATGTTGTCCTGGAGAGCTTGCAGAGCACTGGGGAAAGGCAGGCAGAGAATTCCCTGCTAGCACCTTCTCTGTGCCTGGGAAGCAGAAGTGTTCACATTGCTTCGCAAGAACCGCTTTTGTGCAGAAAACAGTAACACTTGTTCAGAACGAAAGAAAGCACAGAGCCCCAGATTTGATGTTGTCCTGGAGAGCTTGCAGAGCACTGGGGAAAGGCAGGCAGAGAATTCCCTGCTAGCACCTTCTCTGTGCCTGGGAAGCAGAAGTGTTCACATTGCTTCGCAGAATCGCTTTTGTGCAGAAAACAGTAACACTTGTTCAGAATGAAAGAAAGCAGAGAGCACCAGATTCTATGTTGTCCTGGAGAGCTTGCAGAGCACTGGGGAAAGGCAGGCAGAGAATTCCCTGCTAGCACCTTCTCTGTGCCTGGGAAGCAGAAGTGTTCACATTGCTTCGCAGAATCGCTTTTCTGCAGAAAACACTAACACATGTTCAGAACGAAAGAAAGCACAGAGCCCCAGATTTGCTATTGTCCTGGAGAGCTTGCAGAGCACTGGGGAAAGGCAGGCAGAGAATTCCCTGCTAGCACCTTCTCTGTGCCTGGGAAGCAGCAGTGTTCACATTGCTTCGCAGAATCGCTTTTCTGCAGAAAACACTAACACTTGTTCAGAAGGAAAGAAAGCACAGAGCCCCAGATTCTATGTTGTCCTGGAGAGCTTGCAGAGCACTGGGGAAAGGCAGGCAGAGAATTCCCTGCTAGCACCTTCTCTGTGCCTGGGAAGCAGAAGTGTTCACATTGCTTCGCAGAATCGCTTTTGTGCAGAAAACAGTAACACTTGTTCAGAAGGAAAGAAAGCACAGAGCCCCAGATTCTATGTTGTCCTGGAGAGCTTGCAGAGCACTGGGGAAAGGCAGGCAGAGAATTCCCTGCTAGCACCTTCTCTGTGCCTGGGAAGCAGCAGTGTTCACATTGCTTCGCAGAATCGCTTTTCTGCAGAAAACACTAACACTTGTTCAGAAGGAAAGAAAGCACAGAGCCCCAGATTCTATGTTGTCCTGGAGAGCTTGCAGAGCACTGGGGAAAGGCAGGCAGAGAATTCCCTGCTAGCACCTTCTCTGTGCCTGGGAAGCAGAAGTGTTCACATTGCTTCGCAGAATCGCTTTTGTGCAGAAAACAGTAACACTTGTTCAGAACGAAAGAAAGCACAGAGCCCCAGATTTGCTATTGTCCTGGAGAGCTTGCAGAGCACTGGGGAAAGGCAGGCAGAGAATTCCCTGCTAGCACCTTCTCTGTGCCTGGGAAGCAGAAGTGTTTACATTGCTTCGCAAGAATAGCTTTTGTGCAGAAAACACTAACAGTTTCTAGAACGAAAGAAACACAGAGCCCCAGATTCTATGTTGTCCTGGAGAGCTTGCAGAGCACTGGGGAAAGGCAGGCAGAAAATTCCCTGCTAGCATCTTCTCTGTGCCTGGGAAGCAGAAGTGTTCACATTGCCTCGCAGAATCGCTTTTGTGCAGAAAACAGTAACACTTGTTCAGAAGGAAAGAAAGCACAGAGCCCCAGATTTTATGTTGCCCTGGAGAGCTTGCAGAGCACTTGGGAAAAGCAGGCAGAGAATTCCCTGCTAGCACCTTCTCTGTGCCTGGGAAGCAGTAGTGTTCACATTGCTTCGCAGAATCGCTTTTGTGCAGAAAACACTAACACTTGTTCAGAAGGAAAGAAAGCACAGAGCCCCAGATTCTATGTTGTCCTGGAGAGCTTGCAGAGCACTGGGGAAAGGCAGGCAGAGAATTGCCTGCTAGCACCTTCTCTGTGCCTGGGAAGCAGAAGTGTTCACATTGCTTCGCAGAATCGCTTTTGTGCAGAAAACAGTAACACTTGTTCAGAACGAAAGAAGCACAGAGCCCCAGATTTTATGTTGTCCTGGAGAGCTTGCAGAGCACTGGGGAAAGGCAGGCAGAGAATTCCCTGCTAGCACCTTCTCTGTGCCTGGGAAACAGAAGTGTTCACATTGCTTCGCAGAATCGCTTTTGTGCAGAAAACAGTAACAGTTGTTCAGAAGGAAAGAAAGCACAGAGCCCCAGATTTTATGTTGTCCTGGAGAGCTTGCAGAGCACTGGGGAAAGGCAGGCAGAGAATTCCCTGCTAGCACCTTCTCTGTGCCTGGGAAGCAGAAGTGTTCACATTGCTTCGCAAGAACCGCTTTTGTGCAGAAAACAGTAACACTTGTTCAGAACGAAAGAAAGCACAGAGCCCCAGATTTGATGTTGTCCTGGAGAGCTTGCAGAGCACTGGGGAAAGGCAGGCAGAGAATTCCCTGCTAGCACCTTCTCTGTGCCTGGGAAGCAGAAGTGTTCACATTGCTTCGCAGAATCGCTTTTGTGCAGAAAACAGTAACACTTGTTCAGAATGAAAGAAAGCAGAGAGCACCAGATTCTATGTTGTCCTGGAGAGCTTGCAGAGCACTGGGGAAAGGCAGGCAGAGAATTCCCTGCTAGCACCTTCTCTGTGCCTGGGAAGCAGAAGTGTTCACATTGCTTCGCAGAATCGCTTTTCTGCAGAAAACACTAACACTTGTTCAGAACGAAAGAAAGCACAGAGCCCCAGATTCTATGTTGTCCTGGAGAGCTTGCAGAGCACTGGGGAAAGGCAGGCAAAGAATTCCCTGCTAGCACCTTCTCTGTGCCTGGGAAGCAGAAGTGTTCACATTGCTTCGCAGAATCGCTTTTGTGCAGAAAACAGTAACACTTGTTCAGAAGGAAAGAAAGCACAGAGCCCCAGATTTGCTGTTGTCCTGGAGAGCTTGCAGAGCACTGGGGAAAGGCAGGCAGAGAATTCCCTGCTAGCACCTTCTCTGTGCCTGGGAAGCAGAAGTGTTCACATTGCTTCGCAGAATCGCTTTTGTGCAGAAAACAGTAACACTTGTTCAGAATGAAAGAAAGCAGAGAGCACCAGATTCTATGTTGTCCTGGAGAGCTTGCAGAGCACTGGGGAAAGGCAGGCAGAGAATTCCCTGCTAGCACCTTCTCTGTGCCTGGGAAGCAGAAGTGTTCACATTGCTTCGCAAGAATCGCTTTTGTGAAGAAAAGAGTAACACTTGTTCAGAACGAAAGAAAGCACAGAGCCCCAGATTCTATGTTGTCCTGGAGAGCTTGCAGAGCACTGGGGAAAGGCAGGCAGAGAATTCCCTGCTAGCACCTTCTCTGTGCCTGGGAAGCAGAAGTGTTCACATTGCTTCGCAGAATCGCTTTTGTGCAGAAAACACTAACACATGTTCAGAACGAAAGAAAGCACAGAGCCCCAGATTTGCTATTGTCCTGGAGAGCTTGCAGAGCACTGGGGAAAGGCAGGCAGAGAATTCCCTGCTAGCACCTTCTCTGTGCCTGGGAAGCAGAAGTGTTTACATTGCTTCGCAAGAATAGCTTTTGTGCAGAAAACACTAACAGTTTCTAGAACGAAAGAAACACAGACCCCAGATTTTATGTTGCCCTGGAGAGCTTGCAGAGCACTTGGGAAAAGCAGGCAGAGAATTCCCTGCTGGCACCTTCTCTGTGCCTGGGAAGCAGAAGTGTTCACATTGCTTCGCAAGAATCGCTTTTGTGCAGAAAACAGTAACACTTGTTCAGAAGGAAAGAAAGCACAGAGCCCCAGATTTTATGTTGCCCTGGAGAGCTTGCAGAGCACTTGGGAAAAGCAGGCAGAGAATTCCCTGCTAGCACCTTCTCTGTGCCTGGGAAGCAGAAGTGTTCACATAGCTTCGCAGAATCGCTTTTGTGCAGAAAACAGTAACACTTGTTCAGAACGAAAGAAGCACAGAGCCCCAGATTTTATGTTGTCCTGGAGAGCTTGCAGAGCACTGGGGAAAGGCAGGCAGAGAATTCCCTGCTAGCACCTTCTCTGTGCCTGGGAAACAGAAGTGTTCACATCGCTTTGCAGAATCGCTTTTGTGCAGAAAACAGTAACACTTGTTCAGAAGGAAAGAAAGCACAGAGCCCCAGATTCTATGTTGTCCTGGAGAGCTTGCAGAGCACTGGGGAAAGGCAGGCAGAGAATTCCCTGCTAGCACCTTCTCTGTGCCTGGGAAGCAGAAGTGTTCACATTGCTTCGCAGAATCGCTTTTGTGCAGAAAACAGTAACACTTGTTCAGAAGGAAAGAAAGCACAGAGCCCCAGATTCTATGTTGTCCTGGAGAGCTTGCAGAGCACTGGGGAAAGGCAGGCAGAGAATTCCCTGCTAGCACCTTCTCTGTGCCTGGGAAGCAGAAGTGTTCACATTGCTTCGCAGAATCGCTTTTCTGCAGAAAACACTAACACTTGTTCAGAACGAAAGAAAGCACAGAGCCCCAGATTCTATGTTGTCCTGGAGAGCTTGCAGAGCACTGGGGAAAGGCAGGCAGAGAATTCCCTGATAGCACCTTCTCTGTGCCTGGGAAGCAGAAGTGTTCACATTGCTTCGCAGAATCGCTTTTGTGCAGAAAACACTAACACTTGTTCAGAACGAAAGAAAGCACAGAGCCCCAGATTTGCTGTTGTCCTGGAGAGCTTGCAGAGCACTGGGGAAAGGCAGGCAGAGAATTCCCTGCTAGCACCTTCTCTGTGCCTGGGAAGCAGAAGTGTTCACATTGCTTCGCAGAATCGCTTTTGTGCAGAAAACAGTAACACTTGTTCAGAATGAAAGAAAGCAGAGAGCACCAGATTCTATGTTGTCCTGGAGAGCTTGCAGAGCACTGGGGAAAGGCAGGCAGAGAATTCCTTGCTAGAACCTTCTCTGTGCCTGGGAAGCAGAAGTGTTCACATTGCTTCGCAAGAATCGCTTTTGTGAAGAAAAGAGTAACACTTGTTCAGAACGAAAGAAAGCACAGAGCCCCAGATTCTATGTTGTCCTGGAGAGCTTGCAGAGCACTGGGGAAAGGCAGGCAGAGAATTCCCTGCTAGCACCTTCTCTGTGCCTGGGAAGCAGAAGTGTTCACATTGCTTCGCAGAATCGCTTTTGTGCAGAAAACACTAACACATGTTCAGAACGAAAGAAAGCACAGAGCCCCAGATTTGCTATTGTCCTGGAGAGCTTGCAGAGCACTGGGGAAAGGCAGGCAGAGAATTCCCTGCTAGCACCTTCTCTGTGCCTGGGAAGCAGAAGTGTTTACATTGCTTCGCAAGAATAGCTTTTGTGCAGAAAACACTAACAGTTTCTAGAACGAAAGAAAGCACAGAGCCCCAGATTTTATGTTGTCCTGGAGAGCTTGCAGAGCACTGGGGAAAGGCAGGCAGAGAATTCCCTGCTAGCACCTTCTCTGTGCCTGGGAAGCAGAAGTGTTCACATTGCTTCGCAGAATCGCTTTTGTGCAGAAAACACTAACACTTGTTCAGAAGGAAAGAAAGCACAGAGCCCCAGATTCTATGTTGTCCTGGAGAGCTTGCAGAGCACTGGGGAAAGGCAGGCAGAGAATTCCCTGCTAGCACCTTCTCTGTGCCTGGGAAGCAGAAGTGTTTACATTGCTTCACAGAATCGCTTTTGTGCAGAAAACAGTAACACTTGTTCAGAACGAAAGAAAGCACAGAGCCCCAGATTTTATGTTGTCCTGGAGAGCTTGCAGAGCACTGGGGAAAGGCAGGCAGAGAATTCCCTGCTAGCACCTTCTCTGTGCCTGGGAAGCAGAAGTGTTCACATTGCTTCGCAAGAACCGCTTTTGTGCAGAAAACAGTAACACTTGTTCAGAACGAAAGAAAGCACAGAGCCCCAGATTTGATGTTGTCCTGGAGAGCTTGCAGAGCACTGGGGAAAGGCAGGCAGAGAATTCCCTGCTAGCACCTTCTCTGTGCCTGGGAAGCAGAAGTGTTCACATTGCTTCGCAAGAATCGCTTTTGTGCAGAAAACAGTAACACTTGTTCAGAATGAAAGAAAGCAGAGAGCACCAGATTCTATGTTGTCCTGGAGAGCTTGCAGAGCACTGGGGAAAGGCAGGCAGAGAATTCCCTGCTAGCACCTTCTCTGTGCCTGGGAAGCAGAAGTGTTCACATTGCTTCGCAGAATCGCTTTTCTGCAGAAAACACTAACACTTGTTCAGAACGAAAGAAAGCACAGAGCCCCAGATTCTATGTTGTCCTGGAGAGCTTGTAGAGCATTGGGGAAAGGCAGGCAAAGAATTCCCTGCTAGCACCTTCTCTGTGCCTGGGAAGCAGAAGTGTTCACATTGCTTCGCAGAATCGCTTTTGTGCAGAAAACACTAACACTTGTTCAGAACGAAAGAAAGCACAGAGCCCCAGATTTGCTGTTGTCCTGGAGAGCTTGCAGAGCACTGGGGAAAGGCAGGCAGAGAATTCCCTGCTAGCACCTTCTCTGTGCCTGGGAAGCAGAAGTGTTCACATTGCTTCGCAGAATCGCTTTTGTGCAGAAAACACTAACACATGTTCAGAACGAAAGAAAGCACAGAGCCCCAGATTTGCTATTGTCCTGGAGAGCTTGCAGAGCACTGGGGAAAGGCAGGCAGAGAATTCCCTGCTAGCACCTTCTCTGTGCCTGGGAAGCAGAAGTGTTTACATTGCTTCGCAAGAATAGCTTTTGTGCAGAAAACACTAACAGTTTCTAGAACGAAAGAAACACAGAGCCCCAGATTCTATGTTGTCCTGGAGAGCTTGCAGAGCACTGGGGAAAGGCAGGCAGAGAATTCCCTGCTAGCACCTTCTCTGTGCCTGGGAAGCAGCAGTGTTCACATTGCTTCGCAGAATCGCTTTTGTGCAGAAAACACTAACACTTGTTCAGAAGGAAAGAAAGCACAGAGCCCCAGATTCTATGTTGTCCTGGAGAGCTTGCAGAGCACTGGGGAAAGGCAGGCAGAGAATTCCCTGCTAGCACCTTCTCTGTGCCTGGGAAGCAGAAGTGTTCACATTGCTTCGCAGAATCGCTTTTGTGCAGAAAACAGTAACACTTGTTCAGAACGAAAGAAAGCACAGAGCCCCAGATTTGCTATTGTCCTGGAGAGCTTGCAGAGCACTGGGGAAAGGCAGGCAGAGAATTCCCTGCTAGCACCTTCTCTGTGCCTGGGAAGCAGAAGTGTTTACATTGCTTCGCAAGAATAGCTTTTGTGCAGAAAACACTAACAGTTTCTAGAACGAAAGAAACACAGAGCCCCAGATTCTATGTTGTCCTGGAGAGCTTGCAGAGCACTGGGGAAAGGCAGGCAGAAAATTCCCTGCTAGCATCTTCTCTGTGCCTGGGAAGCAGAAGTGTTCACATTGCCTCGCAGAATCGCTTTTGTGCAGAAAACAGTAACACTTGTTCAGAAGGAAAGAAAGCACAGAGCCCCAGATTTTATGTTGCCCTGGAGAGCTTGCAGAGCACTTGGGAAAAGCAGGCAGAGAATTCCCTGCTAGCACCTTCTCTGTGCCTGGGAAGCAGTAGTGTTCACATTGCTTCGCAGAATCGCTTTTGTGCAGAAAACACTAACACTTGTTCAGAAGGAAAGAAAGCACAGAGCCCCAGATTCTATGTTGTCCTGGAGAGCTTGCAGAGCACTGGGGAAAGGCAGGCAGAGAATTGCCTGCTAGCACCTTCTCTGTGCCTGGGAAACAGAAGTGTTCACATTGCTTCGCAGAATCGCTTTTGTGCAGAAAACAGTAACACTTGTTCAGAACGAAAGAAGCACAGAGCCCCAGATTTTATGTTGTCCTGGAGAGCTTGCAGAGCACTGGGGAAAGGCAGGCAGAGAATTCCCTGCTAGCACCTTCTCTGTGCCTGGGAAACAGAAGTGTTCACATTGCTTCGCAGAATCGCTTTTGTGCAGAAAACAGTAACAGTTGTTCAGAAGGAAAGAAAGCACAGAGCCCCAGATTTTATGTTGTCCTGGAGAGCTTGCAGAGCACTGGGGAAAGGCAGGCAGAGAATTCCCTGCTAGCACCTTCTCTGTGCCTGGGAAGCAGAAGTGTTCACATTGCTTCGCAAGAACCGCTTTTGTGCAGAAAACAGTAACACTTGTTCAGAACGAAAGAAAGCACAGAGCCCCAGATTTGATGTTGTCCTGGAGAGCTTGCAGAGCACTGGGGAAAGGCAGGCAGAGAATTCCCTGCTAGCACCTTCTCTGTGCCTGGGAAGCAGAAGTGTTCACATTGCTTCGCAGAATCGCTTTTGTGCAGAAAACAGTAACACTTGTTCAGAATGAAAGAAAGCAGAGAGCACCAGATTCTATGTTGTCCTGGAGAGCTTGCAGAGCACTGGGGAAAGGCAGGCAGAGAATTCCCTGCTAGCACCTTCTCTGTGCCTGGGAAGCAGAAGTGTTCACATTGCTTCGCAGAATCGCTTTTCTGCAGAAAACACTAACACATGTTCAGAACGAAAGAAAGCACAGAGCCCCAGATTTGCTATTGTCCTGGAGAGCTTGCAGAGCACTGGGGAAAGGCAGGCAGAGAATTCCCTGCTAGCACCTTCTCTGTGCCTGGGAAGCAGCAGTGTTCACATTGCTTCGCAGAATCGCTTTTCTGCAGAAAACACTAACACTTGTTCAGAAGGAAAGAAAGCACAGAGCCCCAGATTCTATGTTGTCCTGGAGAGCTTGCAGAGCACTGGGGAAAGGCAGGCAGAGAATTCCCTGCTAGCACCTTCTCTGTGCCTGGGAAGCAGAAGTGTTCACATTGCTTCGCAGAATCGCTTTTGTGCAGAAAACAGTAACACTTGTTCAGAAGGAAAGAAAGCACAGAGCCCCAGATTCTATGTTGTCCTGGAGAGCTTGCAGAGCACTGGGGAAAGGCAGGCAGAGAATTCCCTGCTAGCACCTTCTCTGTGCCTGGGAAGCAGCAGTGTTCACATTGCTTCGCAGAATCGCTTTTCTGCAGAAAACACTAACACTTGTTCAGAAGGAAAGAAAGCACAGAGCCCCAGATTCTATGTTGTCCTGGAGAGCTTGCAGAGCACTGGGGAAAGGCAGGCAGAGAATTCCCTGCTAGCACCTTCTCTGTGCCTGGGAAGCAGAAGTGTTCACATTGCTTCGCAGAATCGCTTTTGTGCAGAAAACAGTAACACTTGTTCAGAACGAAAGAAAGCACAGAGCCCCAGATTTGCTATTGTCCTGGAGAGCTTGCAGAGCACTGGGGAAAGGCAGGCAGAGAATTCCCTGCTAGCACCTTCTCTGTGCCTGGGAAGCAGAAGTGTTTACATTGCTTCGCAAGAATAGCTTTTGTGCAGAAAACACTAACAGTTTCTAGAACGAAAGAAACACAGAGCCCCAGATTCTATGTTGTCCTGGAGAGCTTGCAGAGCACTGGGGAAAGGCAGGCAGAAAATTCCCTGCTAGCATCTTCTCTGTGCCTGGGAAGCAGAAGTGTTCACATTGCCTCGCAGAATCGCTTTTGTGCAGAAAACAGTAACACTTGTTCAGAAGGAAAGAAAGCACAGAGCCCCAGATTTTATGTTGCCCTGGAGAGCTTGCAGAGCACTTGGGAAAAGCAGGCAGAGAATTCCCTGCTAGCACCTTCTCTGTGCCTGGGAAGCAGTAGTGTTCACATTGCTTCGCAGAATCGCTTTTGTGCAGAAAACACTAACACTTGTTCAGAAGGAAAGAAAGCACAGAGCCCCAGATTCTATGTTGTCCTGGAGAGCTTGCAGAGCACTGGGGAAAGGCAGGCAGAGAATTGCCTGCTAGCACCTTCTCTGTGCCTGGGAAGCAGAAGTGTTCACATTGCTTCGCAGAATCGCTTTTGTGCAGAAAACAGTAACACTTGTTCAGAACGAAAGAAGCACAGAGCCCCAGATTTTATGTTGTCCTGGAGAGCTTGCAGAGCACTGGGGAAAGGCAGGCAGAGAATTCCCTGCTAGCACCTTCTCTGTGCCTGGGAAACAGAAGTGTTCACATTGCTTCGCAGAATCGCTTTTGTGCAGAAAACAGTAACAGTTGTTCAGAAGGAAAGAAAGCACAGAGCCCCAGATTTTATGTTGTCCTGGAGAGCTTGCAGAGCACTGGGGAAAGGCAGGCAGAGAATTCCCTGCTAGCACCTTCTCTGTGCCTGGGAAGCAGAAGTGTTCACATTGCTTCGCAAGAACCGCTTTTGTGCAGAAAACAGTAACACTTGTTCAGAACGAAAGAAAGCACAGAGCCCCAGATTTGATGTTGTCCTGGAGAGCTTGCAGAGCACTGGGGAAAGGCAGGCAGAGAATTCCCTGCTAGCACCTTCTCTGTGCCTGGGAAGCAGAAGTGTTCACATTGCTTCGCAGAATCGCTTTTGTGCAGAAAACAGTAACACTTGTTCAGAATGAAAGAAAGCAGAGAGCACCAGATTCTATGTTGTCCTGGAGAGCTTGCAGAGCACTGGGGAAAGGCAGGCAGAGAATTCCCTGCTAGCACCTTCTCTGTGCCTGGGAAGCAGAAGTGTTCACATTGCTTCGCAGAATCGCTTTTCTGCAGAAAACACTAACACTTGTTCAGAACGAAAGAAAGCACAGAGCCCCAGATTCTATGTTGTCCTGGAGAGCTTGCAGAGCACTGGGGAAAGGCAGGCAAAGAATTCCCTGCTAGCACCTTCTCTGTGCCTGGGAAGCAGAAGTGTTCACATTGCTTCGCAGAATCGCTTTTGTGCAGAAAACAGTAACACTTGTTCAGAAGGAAAGAAAGCACAGAGCCCCAGATTTGCTGTTGTCCTGGAGAGCTTGCAGAGCACTGGGGAAAGGCAGGCAGAGAATTCCCTGCTAGCACCTTCTCTGTGCCTGGGAAGCAGAAGTGTTCACATTGCTTCGCAGAATCGCTTTTGTGCAGAAAACAGTAACACTTGTTCAGAATGAAAGAAAGCAGAGAGCACCAGATTCTATGTTGTCCTGGAGAGCTTGCAGAGCACTGGGGAAAGGCAGGCAGAGAATTCCCTGCTAGCACCTTCTCTGTGCCTGGGAAGCAGAAGTGTTCACATTGCTTCGCAAGAATCGCTTTTGTGAAGAAAAGAGTAACACTTGTTCAGAACGAAAGAAAGCACAGAGCCCCAGATTCTATGTTGTCCTGGAGAGCTTGCAGAGCACTGGGGAAAGGCAGGCAGAGAATTCCCTGCTAGCACCTTCTCTGTGCCTGGGAAGCAGAAGTGTTCACATTGCTTCGCAGAATCGCTTTTGTGCAGAAAACACTAACACATGTTCAGAACGAAAGAAAGCACAGAGCCCCAGATTTGCTATTGTCCTGGAGAGCTTGCAGAGCACTGGGGAAAGGCAGGCAGAGAATTCCCTGCTAGCACCTTCTCTGTGCCTGGGAAGCAGAAGTGTTTACATTGCTTCGCAAGAATAGCTTTTGTGCAGAAAACACTAACAGTTTCTAGAACGAAAGAAACACAGACCCCAGATTTTATGTTGCCCTGGAGAGCTTGCAGAGCACTTGGGAAAAGCAGGCAGAGAATTCCCTGCTGGCACCTTCTCTGTGCCTGGGAAGCAGAAGTGTTCACATTGCTTCGCAAGAATCGCTTTTGTGCAGAAAACAGTAACACTTGTTCAGAAGGAAAGAAAGCACAGAGCCCCAGATTTTATGTTGTCCTGGAGAGCTTGCAGAGCACTGGGGAAAGGCAGGCAGAGAATTGCCTGCTAGCACCTTCTCTGTGCCTGGGAAGCAGAAGTGTTCACATAGCTTCGCAGAATCGCTTTTGTGCAGAAAACAGTAACACTTGTTCAGAACGAAAGAAGCACAGAGCCCCAGATTTTATGTTGTCCTGGAGAGCTTGCAGAGCACTGGGGAAAGGCAGGCAGAGAATTCCCTGCTAGCACCTTCTCTGTGCCTGGGAAACAGAAGTGTTCACATCGCTTTGCAGAATCGCTTTTGTGCAGAAAACAGTAACACTTGTTCAGAAGGAAAGAAAGCACAGAGCCCCAGATTCTATGTTGTCCTGGAGAGCTTGCAGAGCACTGGGGAAAGGCAGGCAGAGAATTCCCTGCTAGCACCTTCTCTGTGCCTGGGAAGCAGAAGTGTTCACATTGCTTCGCAGAATCGCTTTTGTGCAGAAAACAGTAACACTTGTTCAGAAGGAAAGAAAGCACAGAGCCCCAGATTCTATGTTGTCCTGGAGAGCTTGCAGAGCACTGGGGAAAGGCAGGCAGAGAATTCCCTGCTAGCACCTTCTCTGTGCCTGGGAAGCAGAAGTGTTCACATTGCTTCGCAGAATCGCTTTTCTGCAGAAAACACTAACACTTGTTCAGAACGAAAGAAAGCACAGAGCCCCAGATTCTATGTTGTCCTGGAGAGCTTGCAGAGCACTGGGGAAAGGCAGGCAGAGAATTCCCTGATAGCACCTTCTCTGTGCCTGGGAAGCAGAAGTGTTCACATTGCTTCGCAGAATCGCTTTTGTGCAGAAAACACTAACACTTGTTCAGAACGAAAGAAAGCACAGAGCCCCAGATTTGCTGTTGTCCTGGAGAGCTTGCAGAGCACTGGGGAAAGGCAGGCAGAGAATTCCCTGCTAGCACCTTCTCTGTGCCTGGGAAGCAGAAGTGTTCACATTGCTTCGCAGAATCGCTTTTGTGCAGAAAACAGTAACACTTGTTCAGAATGAAAGAAAGCAGAGAGCACCAGATTCTATGTTGTCCTGGAGAGCTTGCAGAGCACTGGGGAAAGGCAGGCAGAGAATTCCTTGCTAGAACCTTCTCTGTGCCTGGGAAGCAGAAGTGTTCACATTGCTTCGCAAGAATCGCTTTTGTGAAGAAAAGAGTAACACTTGTTCAGAACGAAAGAAAGCACAGAGCCCCAGATTCTATGTTGTCCTGGAGAGCTTGCAGAGCACTGGGGAAAGGCAGGCAGAGAATTCCCTGCTAGCACCTTCTCTGTGCCTGGGAAGCAGAAGTGTTCACATTGCTTCGCAGAATCGCTTTTGTGCAGAAAACACTAACACATGTTCAGAACGAAAGAAAGCACAGAGCCCCAGATTTGCTATTGTCCTGGAGAGCTTGCAGAGCACTGGGGAAAGGCAGGCAGAGAATTCCCTGCTAGCACCTTCTCTGTGCCTGGGAAGCAGAAGTGTTTACATTGCTTCGCAAGAATAGCTTTTGTGCAGAAAACACTAACAGTTTCTAGAACGAAAGAAAGCACAGAGCCCCAGATTTTATGTTGTCCTGGAGAGCTTGCAGAGCACTGGGGAAAGGCAGGCAGAGAATTCCCTGCTAGCACCTTCTCTGTGCCTGGGAAGCAGAAGTGTTCACATTGCTTCGCAGAATCGCTTTTGTGCAGAAAACACTAACACTTGTTCAGAAGGAAAGAAAGCACAGAGCCCCAGATTCTATGTTGTCCTGGAGAGCTTGCAGAGCACTGGGGAAAGGCAGGCAGAGAATTCCCTGCTAGCACCTTCTCTGTGCCTGGGAAGCAGAAGTGTTCACATTGCTTCACAGAATCGCTTTTGTGCAGAAAACAGTAACACTTGTTCAGAACGAAAGAAAGCACAGAGCCCCAGATTTTATGTTGTCCTGGAGAGCTTGCAGAGCACTGGGGAAAGGCAGGCAGAGAATTCCCTGCTAGCACCTTCTCTGTGCCTGGGAAGCAGAAGTGTTCACATTGCTTCGCAAGAACCGCTTTTGTGCAGAAAACAGTAACACTTGTTCAGAACGAAAGAAAGCACAGAGCCCCAGATTTGATGTTGTCCTGGAGAGCTTGCAGAGCACTGGGGAAAGGCAGGCAGAGAATTCCCTGCTAGCACCTTCTCTGTGCCTGGGAAGCAGAAGTGTTCACATTGCTTCGCAAGAATCGCTTTTGTGCAGAAAACAGTAACACTTGTTCAGAATGAAAGAAAGCAGAGAGCACCAGATTCTATGTTGTCCTGGAGAGCTTGCAGAGCACTGGGGAAAGGCAGGCAGAGAATTCCCTGCTAGCACCTTCTCTGTGCCTGGGAAGCAGAAGTGTTCACATTGCTTCGCAGAATCGCTTTTCTGCAGAAAACACTAACACTTGTTCAGAACGAAAGAAAGCACAGAGCCCCAGATTCTATGTTGTCCTGGAGAGCTTGTAGAGCATTGGGGAAAGGCAGGCAAAGAATTCCCTGCTAGCACCTTCTCTGTGCCTGGGAAGCAGAA
This sequence comes from Strix aluco, assembly GCF_031877795.1. Classification (NCBI taxonomy): domain Eukaryota; kingdom Metazoa; phylum Chordata; class Aves; order Strigiformes; family Strigidae; genus Strix; species Strix aluco. Next base: position 65,137 of record NW_027436569.1, read on the forward strand.
GTGTTCACATTGCTTCGCAGAATCGCTTTTGTGCAGAAAACACTAACACTTGTTCAGAACGAAAGAAAGCACAGAGCCCCAGATTTGCTGTTGTCCTGGAGAGCTTGCAGAGCACTGGGGAAAGGCAGGCAGAGAATTCCCTGCTAGCACCTTCTCTGTGCCTGGGAAGCAGAAGTGTTCACATTGCTTCGCAGAATCGCTTTTGTGCAGAAAACACTAACACATGTTCAGAACGAAAGAAAGCACAGAGCCCCAGATTTGCTATTGTCCTGGAGAGCTTGCAGAGCACTGGGGAAAGGCAGGCAGAGAATTCCCTGCTAGCACCTTCTCTGTGCCTGGGAAGCAGAAGTGTTTACATTGCTTCGCAAGAATAGCTTTTGTGCAGAAAACACTAACAGTTTCTAGAACGAAAGAAACACAGAGCCCCAGATTCTATGTTGTCCTGGAGAGCTTGCAGAGCACTGGGGAAAGGCAGGCAGAGAATTCCCTGCTAGCACCTTCTCTGTGCCTGGGAAGCAGCAGTGTTCACATTGCTTCGCAGAATCGCTTTTGTGCAGAAAACACTAACACTTGTTCAGAAGGAAAGAAAGCACAGAGCCCCAGATTCTATGTTGTCCTGGAGAGCTTGCAGAGCACTGGGGAAAGGCAGGCAGAGAATTCCCTGCTAGCACCTTCTCTGTGCCTGGGAAGCAGAAGTGTTCACATTGCTTCGCAGAATCGCTTTTGTGCAGAAAACAGTAACACTTGTTCAGAACGAAAGAAAGCACAGAGCCCCAGATTTGCTATTGTCCTGGAGAGCTTGCAGAGCACTGGGGAAAGGCAGGCAGAGAATTCCCTGCTAGCACCTTCTCTGTGCCTGGGAAGCAGAAGTGTTTACATTGCTTCGCAAGAATAGCTTTTGTGCAGAAAACACTAACAGTTTCTAGAACGAAAGAAACACAGAGCCCCAGATTCTATGTTGTCCTGGAGAGCTTGCAGAGCACTGGGGAAAGGCAGGCAGAAAATTCCCTGCTAGCATCTTCTCTGTGCCTGGGAAGCAGAAGTGTTCACATTGCCTCGCAGAATCGCTTTTGTGCAGAAAACAGTAACACTTGTTCAGAAGGAAAGAAAGCACAGAGCCCCAGATTTTATGTTGCCCTGGAGAGCTTGCAGAGCACTTGGGAAAAGCAGGCAGAGAATTCCCTGCTAGCACCTTCTCTGTGCCTGGGAAGCAGTAGTGTTCACATTGCTTCGCAGAATCGCTTTTGTGCAGAAAACACTAACACTTGTTCAGAAGGAAAGAAAGCACAGAGCCCCAGATTCTATGTTGTCCTGGAGAGCTTGCAGAGCACTGGGGAAAGGCAGGCAGAGAATTGCCTGCTAGCACCTTCTCTGTGCCTGGGAAGCAGTAGTGTTCACATTGCTTCGCAGAATCGCTTTTGTGCAGAAAACAGTAACACTTGTTCAGAACGAAAGAAGCACAGAGCCCCAGATTTTATGTTGTCCTGGAGAGCTTGCAGAGCACTGGGGAAAGGCAGGCAGAGAATTCCCTGCTAGCACCTTCTCTGTGCCTGGGAAACAGAAGTGTTCACATTGCTTCGCAGAATCGCTTTTGTGCAGAAAACAGTAACAGTTGTTCAGAAGGAAAGAAAGCACAGAGCCCCAGATTTTATGTTGTCCTGGAGAGCTTGCAGAGCACTGGGGAAAGGCAGGCAGAGAATTCCCTGCTAGCACCTTCTCTGTGCCTGGGAAGCAGAAGTGTTCACATTGCTTCGCAAGAACCGCTTTTGTGCAGAAAACAGTAACACTTGTTCAGAACGAAAGAAAGCACAGAGCCCCAGATTTGATGTTGTCCTGGAGAGCTTGCAGAGCACTGGGGAAAGGCAGGCAGAGAATTCCCTGCTAGCACCTTCTCTGTGCCTGGGAAGCAGAAGTGTTCACATTGCTTCGCAGAATCGCTTTTGTGCAGAAAACAGTAACACTTGTTCAGAATGAAAGAAAGCAGAGAGCACCAGATTCTATGTTGTCCTGGAGAGCTTGCAGAGCACTGGGGAAAGGCAGGCAGAGAATTCCCTGCTAGCACCTTCTCTGTGCCTGGGAAGCAGAAGTGTTCACATTGCTTCGCAGAATCGCTTTTCTGCAGAAAACACTAACACATGTTCAGAACGAAAGAAAGCACAGAGCCCCAGATTTGCTATTGTCCTGGAGAGCTTGCAGAGCACTGGGGAAAGGCAGGCAGAGAATTCCCTGCTAGCACCTTCTCTGTGCCTGGGAAACAGAAGTGTTCACATCGCTTTGCAGAATCGCTTTTGTGCAGAAAACAGTAACACTTGTTCAGAAGGAAAGAAAGCACAGAGCCCCAGATTCTATGTTGTCCTGGAGAGCTTGCAGAGCACTGGGGAAAGGCAGGCAGAGAATTCCCTGCTAGCACCTTCTCTGTGCCTGGGAAGCAGAAGTGTTCACATTGCTTCGCAGAATCGCTTTTGTGCAGAAAACAGTAACACTTGTTCAGAAGGAAAGAAAGCACAGAGCCCCAGATTCTATGTTGTCCTGGAGAGCTTGCAGAGCACTGGGGAAAGGCAGGCAGAGAATTCCCTGCTAGCACCTTCTCTGTGCCTGGGAAGCAGAAGTGTTCACATTGCTTCGCAGAATCGCTTTTCTGCAGAAAACACTAACACTTGTTCAGAACGAAAGAAAGCACAGAGCCCCAGATTCTATGTTGTCCTGGAGAGCTTGCAGAGCACTGGGGAAAGGCAGGCAGAGAATTCCCTGATAGCACCTTCTCTGTGCCTGGGAAGCAGAAGTGTTCACATTGCTTCGCAGAATCGCTTTTGTGCAGAAAACACTAACACTTGTTCAGAACGAAAGAAAGCACAGAGCCCCAGATTTGCTGTTGTCCTGGAGAGCTTGCAGAGCACTGGGGAAAGGCAGGCAGAGAATTCCCTGCTAGCACCTTCTCTGTGCCTGGGAAGCAGAAGTGTTCACATTGCTTCGCAGAATCGCTTTTGTGCAGAAAACAGTAACACTTGTTCAGAATGAAAGAAAGCAGAGAGCACCAGATTCTATGTTGTCCTGGAGAGCTTGCAGAGCACTGGGGAAAGGCAGGCAGAGAATTCCTTGCTAGAACCTTCTCTGTGCCTGGGAAGCAGAAGTGTTCACATTGCTTCGCAAGAATCGCTTTTGTGAAGAAAAGAGTAACACTTGTTCAGAACGAAAGAAAGCACAGAGCCCCAGATTCTATGTTGTCCTGGAGAGCTTGCAGAGCACTGGGGAAAGGCAGGCAGAGAATTCCCTGCTAGCACCTTCTCTGTGCCTGGGAAGCAGAAGTGTTCACATTGCTTCGCAGAATCGCTTTTGTGCAGAAAACACTAACACATGTTCAGAACGAAAGAAAGCACAGAGCCCCAGATTTGCTATTGTCCTGGAGAGCTTGCAGAGCACTGGGGAAAGGCAGGCAGAGAATTCCCTGCTAGCACCTTCTCTGTGCCTGGGAAGCAGAAGTGTTTACATTGCTTCGCAAGAATAGCTTTTGTGCAGAAAACACTAACAGTTTCTAGAACGAAAGAAAGCACAGAGCCCCAGATTTTATGTTGTCCTGGAGAGCTTGCAGAGCACTGGGGAAAGGCAGGCAGAGAATTCCCTGCTAGCACCTTCTCTGTGCCTGGGAAGCAGAAGTGTTCACATTGCTTCGCAGAATCGCTTTTGTGCAGAAAACACTAACACTTGTTCAGAAGGAAAGAAAGCACAGAGCCCCAGATTCTATGTTGTCCTGGAGAGCTTGCAGAGCACTGGGGAAAGGCAGGCAGAGAATTCCCTGCTAGCACCTTCTCTGTGCCTGGGAAGCAGAAGTGTTTACATTGCTTCACAGAATCGCTTTTGTGCAGAAAACAGTAACACTTGTTCAGAACGAAAGAAAGCACAGAGCCCCAGATTTTATGTTGTCCTGGAGAGCTTGCAGAGCACTGGGGAAAGGCAGGCAGAGAATTCCCTGCTAGCACCTTCTCTGTGCCTGGGAAGCAGAAGTGTTCACATTGCTTCGCAAGAACCGCTTTTGTGCAGAAAACAGTAACACTTGTTCAGAACGAAAGAAAGCACAGAGCCCCAGATTTGATGTTGTCCTGGAGAGCTTGCAGAGCACTGGGGAAAGGCAGGCAGAGAATTCCCTGCTAGCACCTTCTCTGTGCCTGGGAAGCAGAAGTGTTCACATTGCTTCGCAAGAATCGCTTTTGTGCAGAAAACAGTAACACTTGTTCAGAATGAAAGAAAGCAGAGAGCACCAGATTCTATGTTGTCCTGGAGAGCTTGCAGAGCACTGGGGAAAGGCAGGCAGAGAATTCCCTGCTAGCACCTTCTCTGTGCCTGGGAAGCAGAAGTGTTCACATTGCTTCGCAGAATCGCTTTTCTGCAGAAAACACTAACACTTGTTCAGAACGAAAGAAAGCACAGAGCCCCAGATTCTATGTTGTCCTGGAGAGCTTGTAGAGCATTGGGGAAAGGCAGGCAAAGAATTCCCTGCTAGCACCTTCTCTGTGCCTGGGAAGCAGAAGTGTTCACATTGCTTCGCAGAATCGCTTTTGTGCAGAAAACACTAACACTTGTTCAGAACGAAAGAAAGCACAGAGCCCCAGATTTGCTGTTGTCCTGGAGAGCTTGCAGAGCACTGGGGAAAGGCAGGCAGAGAATTCCCTGCTAGCACCTTCTCTGTGCCTGGGAAGCAGAAGTGTTCACATTGCTTCGCAGAATCGCTTTTGTGCAGAAAACACTAACACATGTTCAGAACGAAAGAAAGCACAGAGCCCCAGATTTGCTATTGTCCTGGAGAGCTTGCAGAGCACTGGGGAAAGGCAGGCAGAGAATTCCCTGCTAGCACCTTCTCTGTGCCTGGGAAGCAGAAGTGTTTACATTGCTTCGCAAGAATAGCTTTTGTGCAGAAAACACTAACAGTTTCTAGAACGAAAGAAACACAGAGCCCCAGATTCTATGTTGTCCTGGAGAGCTTGCAGAGCACTGGGGAAAGGCAGGCAGAGAATTCCCTGCTAGCACCTTCTCTGTGCCTGGGAAGCAGCAGTGTTCACATTGCTTCGCAGAATCGCTTTTGTGCAGAAAACACTAACACTTGTTCAGAAGGAAAGAAAGCACAGAGCCCCAGATTCTATGTTGTCCTGGAGAGCTTGCAGAGCACTGGGGAAAGGCAGGCAGAGAATTCCCTGCTAGCACCTTCTCTGTGCCTGGGAAGCAGAAGTGTTCACGTTGCTTCGCAGAATCGCTTTTGTGCAGAAAACAGTAACACTTGTTCAGAACGAAAGAAAGCACAGAGCCCCAGATTTGCTATTGTCCTGGAGAGCTTGCAGAGCACTGGGGAAAGGCAGGCAGAGAATTCCCTGCTAGCACCTTCTCTGTGCCTGGGAAGCAGAAGTGTTTACATTGCTTCGCAAGAATAGCTTTTGTGCAGAAAACACTAACAGTTTCTAGAACGAAAGAAACACAGAGCCCCAGATTCTATGTTGTCCTGGAGAGCTTGCAGAGCACTGGGGAAAGGCAGGCAGAAAATTCCCTGCTAGCATCTTCTCTGTGCCTGGGAAGCAGAAGTGTTCACATTGCCTCGCAGAATCGCTTTTGTGCAGAAAACAGTAACACTTGTTCAGAAGGAAAGAAAGCACAGAGCCCCAGATTTTATGTTGCCCTGGAGAGCTTGCAGAGCACTTGGGAAAAGCAGGCAGAGAATTCCCTGCTAGCACCTTCTCTGTGCCTGGGAAGCAGTAGTGTTCACATTGCTTCGCAGAATCGCTTTTGTGCAGAAAACACTAACACTTGTTCAGAAGGAAAGAAAGCACAGAGCCCCAGATTCTATGTTGTCCTGGAGAGCTTGCAGAGCACTGGGGAAAGGCAGGCAGAGAATTGCCTGCTAGCACCTTCTCTGTGCCTGGGAAGCAGTAGTGTTCACATTGCTTCGCAGAATCGCTTTTGTGCAGAAAACAGTAACACTTGTTCAGAACGAAAGAAGCACAGAGCCCCAGATTTTATGTTGTCCTGGAGAGCTTGCAGAGCACTGGGGAAAGGCAGGCAGAGAATTCCCTGCTAGCACCTTCTCTGTGCCTGGGAAACAGAAGTGTTCACATTGCTTCGCAGAATCGCTTTTGTGCAGAAAACAGTAACAGTTGTTCAGAAGGAAAGAAAGCACAGAGCCCCAGATTTTATGTTGTCCTGGAGAGCTTGCAGAGCACTGGGGAAAGGCAGGCAGAGAATTCCCTGCTAGCACCTTCTCTGTGCCTGGGAAGCAGAAGTGTTCACATTGCTTCGCAAGAACCGCTTTTGTGCAGAAAACAGTAACACTTGTTCAGAACGAAAGAAAGCACAGAGCCCCAGATTTGATGTTGTCCTGGAGAGCTTGCAGAGCACTGGGGAAAGGCAGGCAGAGAATTCCCTGCTAGCACCTTCTCTGTGCCTGGGAAGCAGAAGTGTTCACATTGCTTCGCAGAATCGCTTTTGTGCAGAAAACAGTAACACTTGTTCAGAATGAAAGAAAGCAGAGAGCACCAGATTCTATGTTGTCCTGGAGAGCTTGCAGAGCACTGGGGAAAGGCAGGCAGAGAATTCCCTGCTAGCACCTTCTCTGTGCCTGGGAAGCAGAAGTGTTCACATTGCTTCGCAGAATCGCTTTTCTGCAGAAAACACTAACACTTGTTCAGAACGAAAGAAAGCACAGAGCCCCAGATTCTATGTTGTCCTGGAGAGCTTGCAGAGCACTGGGGAAAGGCAGGCAAAGAATTCCCTGCTAGCACCTTCTCTGTGCCTGGGAAGCAGAAGTGTTCACATTGCTTCGCAGAATCGCTTTTGTGCAGAAAACACTAACACTTGTTCAGAACGAAAGAAAGCACAGAGCCCCAGATTTGCTGTTGTCCTGGAGAGCTTGCAGAGCACTGGGGAAAGGCAGGCAGAGAATTCCCTGCTAGCACCTTCTCTGTGCCTGGGAAGCAGAAGTGTTCACATTGCTTCGCAGAATCGCTTTTGTGCAGAAAACAGTAACACTTGTTCAGAATGAAAGAAAGCAGAGAGCACCAGATTCTATGTTGTCCTGGAGAGCTTGCAGAGCACTGGGGAAAGGCAGGCAGAGAATTCCTTGCTAGCACCTTCTCTGTGCCTGGGAAGCAGAAGTGTTCACATTGCTTCGCAAGAATCGCTTTTGTGAAGAAAAGAGTAACACTTGTTCAGAACGAAAGAAAGCACAGAGCCCCAGATTCTATGTTGTCCTGGAGAGCTTGCAGAGCACTGGGGAAAGGCAGGCAGAGAATTCCCTGCTAGCACCTTCTCTGTGCCTGGGAAGCAGAAGTGTTCACATTGCTTCGCAGAATCGCTTTTGTGCAGAAAACACTAACACATGTTCAGAACGAAAGAAAGCACAGAGCCCCAGATTTGCTATTGTCCTGGAGAGCTTGCAGAGCACTGGGGAAAGGCAGGCAGAGAATTCCCTGCTAGCACCTTCTCTGTGCCTGGGAAGCAGAAGTGTTTACATTGCTTCGCAAGAATAGCTTTTGTGCAGAAAACACTAACAGTTTCTAGAACGAAAGAAACACAGACCCCAGATTTTATGTTGCCCTGGAGAGCTTGCAGAGCACTTGGGAAAAGCAGGCAGAGAATTCCCTGCTGGCACCTTCTCTGTGCCTGGGAAGCAGAAGTGTTCACATTGCTTCGCAAGAATCGCTTTTGTGCAGAAAACAGTAACACTTGTTCAGAAGGAAAGAAAGCACAGAGCCCCAGATTTTATGTTGTCCTGGAGAGCTTGCAGAGCACTGGGGAAAGGCAGGCAGAGAATTCCCTGCTAGCACCTTCTCTGTGCCTGGGAAGCAGAAGTGTTCACATAGCTTCGCAGAATCGCTTTTGTGCAGAAAACAGTAACACTTGTTCAGAACGAAAGAAGCACAGAGCCCCAGATTTTATGTTGTCCTGGAGAGCTTGCAGAGCACTGGGGAAAGGCAGGCAGAGAATTCCCTGCTAGCACCTTCTCTGTGCCTGGGAAACAGAAGTGTTCACATCGCTTTGCAGAATCGCTTTTGTGCAGAAAACAGTAACACTTGTTCAGAAGGAAAGAAAGCACAGAGCCCCAGATTCTATGTTGTCCTGGAGAGCTTGCAGAGCACTGGGGAAAGGCAGGCAGAGAATTCCCTGCTAGCACCTTCTCTGTGCCTGGGAAGCAGAAGTGTTCACATTGCTTCGCAGAATCGCTTTTGTGCAGAAAACAGTAACACTTGTTCAGAAGGAAAGAAAGCACAGAGCCCCAGATTCTATGTTGTCCTGGAGAGCTTGCAGAGCACTGGGGAAAGGCAGGCAGAGAATTCCCTGCTAGCACCTTCTCTGTGCCTGGGAAGCAGAAGTGTTCACATTGCTTCGCAGAATCGCTTTTCTGCAGAAAACACTAACACTTGTTCAGAACGAAAGAAAGCACAGAGCCCCAGATTCTATGTTGTCCTGGAGAGCTTGCAGAGCACTGGGGAAAGGCAGGCAGAGAATTCCCTGATAGCACCTTCTCTGTGCCTGGGAAGCAGAAGTGTTCACATTGCTTCGCAGAATCGCTTTTGTGCAGAAAACACTAACACTTGTTCAGAACGAAAGAAAGCACAGAGCCCCAGATTTGCTGTTGTCCTGGAGAGCTTGCAGAGCACTGGGGAAAGGCAGGCAGAGAATTCCCTGCTAGCACCTTCTCTGTGCCTGGGAAGCAGAAGTGTTCACATTGCTTCGCAGAATCGCTTTTGTGCAGAAAACAGTAACACTTGTTCAGAATGAAAGAAAGCAGAGAGCACCAGATTCTATGTTGTCCTGGAGAGCTTGCAGAGCACTGGGGAAAGGCAGGCAGAGAATTCCTTGCTAGAACCTTCTCTGTGCCTGGGAAGCAGAAGTGTTCACATTGCTTCGCAAGAATCGCTTTTGTGAAGAAAAGAGTAACACTTGTTCAGAACGAAAGAAAGCACAGAGCCCCAGATTCTATGTTGTCCTGGAGAGCTTGCAGAGCACTGGGGAAAGGCAGGCAGAGAATTCCCTGCTAGCACCTTCTCTGTGCCTGGGAAGCAGAAGTGTTCACATTGCTTCGCAGAATCGCTTTTGTGCAGAAAACACTAACACATGTTCAGAACGAAAGAAAGCACAGAGCCCCAGATTTGCTATTGTCCTGGAGAGCTTGCAGAGCACTGGGGAAAGGCAGGCAGAGAATTCCCTGCTAGCACCTTCTCTGTGCCTGGGAAGCAGAAGTGTTTACATTGCTTCGCAAGAATAGCTTTTGTGCAGAAAACACTAACAGTTTCTAGAACGAAAGAAAGCACAGAGCCCCAGATTTTATGTTGTCCTGGAGAGCTTGCAGAGCACTGGGGAAAGGCAGGCAGAGAATTCCCTGCTAGCACCTTCTCTGTGCCTGGGAAGCAGAAGTGTTCACATTGCTTCGCAAGAATAGCTTTTGTGCAGAAAACACTAACAGTTTCTAGAACGAAAGAAACACAGAGCCCCAGATTCTATGTTGTCCTGGAGAGCTTGCAGAGCACTGGGGAAAGGCAGGCAGAAAATTCCCTGCTAGCACCTTCTCTGTGCCTGGGAAGCAGAAGTGATCACATTGCCTCGCAGAATCGCTTTTGTGCAGAAAACAGTAACACTTGTTCAGAAGGAAAGAAAGCACAGAGCCCCAGATTTTATGTTGTCCTGGAGAGCTTGCAGAGCACTGGGGAAAGGCAGGCAGAGAATTGCCTGCTAGCACCTTCTCTGTGCCTGGGAAGCAGAAGTGTTCACATAGCTTCGCAGAATCGCTTTTGTGCAGAAAACAGTAACACTTGTTCAGAACGAAAGAAGCACAGAGCCCCAGATTTTATGTTGTCCTGGAGAGCTTGCAGAGCACTGGGGAAAGGCAGGCAGAGAATTCCCTGCTAGCACCTTCTCTGTGCCTGGGAAACAGAAGTGTTCACATCGCTTCGCAGAATCGCTTTTGTGCAGAAAACAGTAACAGTTGTTCAGAAGGAAAGAAAGCACAGAGCCCCAGATTTTATGTTGTCCTGGAGAGCTTGCAGAGCACTGGGGAAAGGCAGGCAGAGAATTCCCTGCTAGCACCTTCTCTGTGCCTGGGAAGCAGAAGTGTTCACATTGCTTCGCAAGAACCGCTTTTGTGCAGAAAACAGTAACACTTGTTCAGAACGAAAGAAAGCACAGAGCCCCAGATTTGATGTTGTCCTGGAGAGCTTGCAGAGCACTGGGGAAAGGCAGGCAGAGAATTCCCTGCTAGCACCTTCTCTGTGCCTGGGAAGCAGAAGTGTTCACATTGCTTCGCAGAATCGCTTTTGTGCAGAAAACAGTAACACTTGTTCAGAATGAAAGAAAGCAGAGAGCACCAGATTCTATGTTGTCCTGGAGAGCTTGCAGAGCACTGGGGAAAGGCAGGCAGAGAATTCCCTGCTAGCACCTTCTCTGTGCCTGGGAAGCAGAAGTGTTCACATTGCTTCGCAGAATCGCTTTTCTGCAGAAAACACTAACACTTGTTCAGAACGAAAGAAAGCACAGAGCCCCAGATTCTATGTTGTCCTGGAGAGCTTGCAGAGCACTGGGGAAAGGCAGGCAGAGAATTCCCTGCTAGCACCTTCTCTGTGCCTGGGAAGCAGAAGTGTTCACATTGCTTCGCAGAATCGCTTTTCTGCAGAAAACACTAACACTTGTTCAGAACGAAAGAAAGCACAGAGCCCCAGATTTTATGTTGTCCTGGAGAGCTTGCAGAGCACTGGGGAAAGGCAGGCAGAGAATTCCTTGCTAGCACCTTCTCTGTGCCTGGGAAGCAGAAGTGTTCACATTGCTTCGCAAGAATCGCTTTTGTGCAGAAAACAGTAACACTTGTTCAGAAGGAAAGAAAGCACAGAGCCCCAGATTCTATGTTGTCCTGGAGAGCTTGCAGAGCACTGGGGAAAGGCAGGCAGAGAATTCCTTGCTAGCACCTTCTCTGTGCCTGGGAAGCAGAAGTGTTCACATTGCTTCGCAAGAATCGCTTTTGTGCAGAAAACAATAACACTTGTTCAGAAGGAAAGAAAGCACAGAGCCCCAGATTTTATGTTGTCCTGGAGAGCTTGCAGAGCACTGGGGAAAGGCAGGCAGAGAATTCCCTGATAGCACCTTCTCTGTGCCTGGGAAGCAGAAGTGTTCACATTGCTTCGCATAATCGCTTTTGTGCAGAAAACAGTAACACTTGTTCAGAAGGAAAGAAAGCACAGAGCCCCAGATTTTATGTTGTCCTGGAGAGCTTGCAGAGCACTGGGGAAAGGCAGGCAGAGAATTCCCTGCTAGCACCTTCTCTGTGCCTGTTCACATTGCTTCGCAGAATCGCTTTTGTGCATAAAACATTAACACTTGTTCAGAAGGAAAGAAAGCACAGAGCCCCAGATTTTATGTTGTCCTGGAGAGCTTGCAGAGCACTGGGGAAAGGCAGGCAGAGAATTCCCTGCTAGCACCTTCTCTGTGCCTGGGAAGCAGAAGTGTTCACATTGCTTCGCAAGAATCGCTTTTGTGCAGAAAACAGTAACACTTGTTCAGAAGGAAAGAAAGCACAGAGCCCCAGATTTTATGTTGTCCTGGAGAGCTTGCAGAGCACTGGGGAAAGGCAGGCAGAGAATTCCCTGCTAGCACCTTCTCTGTGCCTGTTCACATTGCTTCGCAGAATCGCTTTTGTGCAGAAAACAGTAACACTTGTTCAGAACGAAAGAAAGCACAGAGCCCCAGATTTGCTGTTGTCCTGGAGAGCTTGCAGAGCACTGGGGAAAGGCAGGCAGAGAATTCCCTGCTAGCACCTTCTCTGTGCCTGGGAAGCAGTAGTGTTCACATTGCTTCGCAGAATCGCTTTTGTGCAGAAAACAGTAACACTTGTTCAGAAGGAAAGAAAGCACAGAGCCCCAGATTCTATGTTGTCCTGGAGAGCTTGCAGAGCACTGGGGAAAGGCAGGCAGAGAATTCCCTGATAGCACCTTCTCTGTGCCTGGGAAGCAGAAGTGTTCACATTGCTTCGCAAGAATCGCTTTTGTGCAGAAAACAGTAACAGTTGTTCAGAAGGAAAGAAAGCACAGAGCCCCAGATTTGCTGTTGTCCTGGAGAGCTTGCAGAGCACTGGGGAAAGGCAGGGAGAGAATTCCCTGATAGCACCTTCTCTGTGCCTGTTCACATTGCTTCGCATAATCGCTTTTGTGCAGAAAAGAGTAACACTTGTTCAGAAGGAAAGAAAGCACAGAGCCCCAGATTTTATGTTGTCCTGGAGAGCTTGCAGAGCACTGGGGAAAGGCAGGCAGAGAATTCCCTGATAGCACCTTCTCTGTGCCTGGGAAGCAGAAGTGTTCACATTGCTTCGCAGAATCGCTTTTGTGCAGAAAACAGTAACACTTGTTCAGAAGGAAAGAAAGCACAGAGCCCCAGATTCTATGTTGTCCTGGAGAGCTTGCAGAGCACTGGGGAAAGGCAGGCAGAGAATTCCCTGATAGCACCTTCTCTGTGCCTGGGAAGCAGAAGTGTTCACATTGCTTCGCAAGAATCGCTTTTGTGCAGAAAACAGTAACAGTTGTTCAGAAGGAAAGAAAGCACAGAGCCCCAGATTTTATGTTGTCCTGGAGAGCTTGCAGAGCACTGGGGAAAGGCAGGCAGAGAATTCCCTGATAGCACCTTCTCTGTGCCTGGGAAGCAGAAGTGTTCACATTGCTTCGCAAGAATCGCTTTTGTGCAGAAAACAGTAACAGTTGTTCAGAAGGAAAGAAAGCACAGAGCCCCAGATTTGCTGTTGTCCTGGAGAGCTTGCAGAGCACTGGGGAAAGGCAGGCAGAGAATTCCCTGATAGCACCTTCTCTGTGCCTGTTCACATTGCTTCGCATAATCGCTTTTGTGCAGAAAACAGTAACACTTGTTCAGAACGAAAGAAAGCACAGAGCCCCAGATTCTATGTTGTCCTGGAGGGCTTGCAGAGCACTGGGAAAAGGCAGGCAGAGAATTCCCTGCTAGCACCTTCTCTGTGCCTGGGAAGCAGTAGTGTTCACATTGCTTCGCAGAATCGCTTTTGTGCAGAAAACAGTAACACTTGTTCAGAAGGAAAGAAAGCACAGAGCCCCAGATTTTATGTTGTCCTGGAGAGCTTGCAGAGCACTGGGGAAAGGCAGGCAGAGAATTCCCTGCTAGCACCTTCTCTGTGCCTGTTCACATTGCTTCGCAGAATCGCTTTTGTGCATAAAACAGTAACACTTGTTCAGAAGGAAAGAAAGCACAGAGCCCCAGATTTTATGTTGTCCTGGAGAGCTTGCAGAGCACTGGGGAAAGGCAGGCAGAGAATTCCTTGCTAGCACCTTCTCTGTGCCTGGGAAGCAGAAGTGTTCACATTGCTTCGCAAGAATCGCTTTTGTGCAGAAAACAGTAACACTTGTTCAGAAGGAAAGAAAGCACAGAGCCCCAGATTTTATGCTGTCCTGGAGAGCTTGCAGAGCACTGGGGAAAGGCAGGCAGAGAATTCCTTGCTAGCACCTTCTCTGTGCCTGGGAAGCAGAAGTGTTCACATTGCTTCGCAAGAATCGCTTTTGTGCAGAAAACAGTAACACTTGTTCAGAAGGAAAGAAAGCACAGAGCCCCAGATTTTATGTTGTCCTGGAGAGCTTGCAGAGCACTGGGGAAAGGCAGGCAGAGAATTCCCTGCTAGCACCTTCTCTGTGCCTGTTCACATTGCTTCGCAGAATCGCTTTTGTGCAGAAAACAGTAGCACTTGTTCAGAACGAAAGAAAGCACAGAGCCCCAGATTTGCTGTTGTCCTGGAGAGCTTGCAGAGCACTGGGGAAAGGCAGGCAGAGAATTCCCTGCTAGCACCTTCTCTGTGCCTGGGAAGCAGTAGTGTTCACATTGCTTCGCAGAATCGCTTTTGTGCAGAAAACAGTAACACTTGTTCAGAACTAAAGAAAGCACAGAGCCCCAGATTCTATGTTGTCCTGGAGAGCTTGCAGAGCACTGGGGAAAGGCAGGCAGAGAATTCCCTGATAGCACCTTCTCTGTGCCTGGGAAGCAGAAGTGTTCACATTGCTTCGCAAGAATCGCTTTTGTGCAGAAAACAGTAACAGTTGTTCAGAAGGAAAGAAAGCACAGAGCCCCAGATTTGCTGTTGTCCTGGAGAGCTTGCAGAGCACTGGGGAAAGGCAGGCAGAGAATTCCTTGCTAGCACCTTCTCTGTGCCTGTTCACATTGCTTCGCATAATCGCTTTTGTGCAGAAAACAGTAACACTTGTTCAGAACGAAAGAAAGCACAGAGCCCCAGATTCTATGTTGTCCTGGAGAGCTTGCAGAGCACTGGGAAAAGGCAGGCAGAGAATTCCCTGCTAGCACCTTCTCTGTGCCTGGGAAGCAGTAGTGTTCACATTGCTTCGCAGAATCGCTTTTGTGCAGAAAACAGTAACACTTGTTCAGAAGGAAAGAAAGCACAGAGCCCCAGATTTTATGTTGTCCTGGAGAGCTTGCAGAGCACTGGGGAAAGGCAGGCAGAGAATTCCCTGATAGCACCTTCTCTGTGCCTGTTCACATTGCTTCGCAGAATCGCTTTTGTGCATTAAACAGTAACACTTGTTCAGAAGGAAAGAAAGCACAGAGCCCCAGATATTATGTTGTCCTGGAGAGCTTGCAGAGCACTGGGGAAAAGGCAGGCAGAGAATTCCTTGCTAGCACCTTCTCTGTGCCTGGGAAGCAGAAGTGTTCACATTGCTTTGCAGAATCGCTTTTGTGCAGAAAACAGTAACACTTGTTCAGAAGGAAAGAAAGCACAGAGCCCCAGATTTTATGCTGTCCTGGAGAGCTTGCAGAGCACTGGGGAAAGGCAGGCAGAGAATTCCTTGCTAGCACCTTCTCTGTGCCTGGGAAGCAGAAGTGTTCACATTGCTTCGCAAGAATCGCTTTTGTGCAGAAAACAATAACACTTGTTCAGAAGGAAAGAAAGCACAGAGCCCCAGATTTTATGTTGTCCTGGAGAGCTTGCAGAGCACTGGGGAAAGGCAGGCAGAGAATTCCCTGCTAGCACCTTCTCTGTGCCTGTTCACATTGCTTCGCAGAATCGCTTTTGTGCAGAAAACAGTAACACTTGTTCAGAACGAAAGAAAGCACAGAGCCCCAGATTTGCTGTTGTCCTGGAGAGCTTGCAGAGCACTGGGGAAAGGCAGGCAGAGAATTCCCTGATAGCACCTTCTCTGTGCCTGGGAAGCAGTAGTGTTCACATTGCTTCGCAGAATCGCTTTTGTGCAGAAAACAGTAACACTTGTTCAGAACTAAAGAAAGCACAGAGCCCCAGATTCTATGTTGTCCTGGAGAGCTTGCAGAGCACTGGGGAAAGGCAGGCAGAGAATTCCCTGATAGCACCTTCTCTGTGCCTGGGAAGCAGAAGTGTTCACATTGCTTCGCAAGAATCGCTTTTGTGCAGAAAACAGTAACAGTTGTTCAGAAGGAAAGAGAGCACAGAGCCCCAGATTTGCTGTTGTCCTGGAGAGCTTGCAGAGCACTGGGGAAAGGCAGGCAGAGAATTCCCTGATAGCACCTTCTCTGTGCCTGTTCACATTGCTTCGCATAATCGCTTTTGTGCAGAAAACAGTAACACTTGTTCAGAAGGAAAGAAAGCACAGAGCCCCAGATTTTATGTTGTCCTGGAGAGCTTGCAGAGCACTGGGGAAAGGCAGGCAGAGAATTCCCTGATAGCACCTTCTCTGTGCCTGGGAAGCAGAAGTGTTCACATTGCTTCGCAGAATCGCTTTTGTGCAGAAAACAGTAACACTTGTTCAGAACTAAAGAAAGCACAGAGCCCCAGATTCTATGTTGTCCTGGAGAGCTTGCAGAGCACTGGGGAAAGGCAGGCAGAGAATTCCCTGATAGCACCTTCTCTGTGCCTGGGAAGCAGAAGTGTTCACATTGCTTCGCAAGAATCGCTTTTGTGCAGAAAACAGTAACAGTTGTTCAGAAGGAAAGAAAGCACAGAGCCCCAGATTTGCTGTTGTCCTGGAGAGCTTGCAGAGCACTGGGGAAAGGCAGGCAGAGAATTCCCTGATAGCACCTTCTCTGTGCCGGTTCACATTGCTTCGCATAATCGCTTTTGTGCAGAAAACAGTAACACTTGTTCAGAACGAAAGAAAGCACAGAGCCCCAGATTCTATGTTGTCCTGGAGAGCTTGCAGAGCACTGGGAAAAGGCAGGCAGAGAATTCCCTGCTAGCACCTTCTCTGTGCCTGGGAAGCAGTAGTGTTCACATTGCTTCGCAGAATCGCTTTTGTGCAGAAAACAGTAACACTTGTTCAGAAGGAAAGAAAGCACAGAGCCCCAGATTTTATGTTGTCCTGGAGAGCTTGCAGAGCACTGGGGAAAGGCAGGCAGAGAATTCCTTGCTAGCACCTTCTCTGTGCCTGGGAAGCAGAAGTGTTCACATTGCTTCGCAGAATCGCTTTTGTGCAGAAAACAGTAACACTTGTTCAGAAGGAAAGAAAGCACAGAGCCCCAGATTTTATGTTGTCCTGGAGAGCTTGCAGAGCACTGGGGAAAGGCAGGCAGAGAATTCCCTGATAGCACCTTCTCTGTGCCTGGGAAGCAGAAGTGTTCACATTGCTTCGCAGAATCGCTTTTGTTCAGAAAACACTAACACTTGTTCAGAAGGAAAGAAAGCACAGAGCCCCAGATTTTATGTTGTCCTGGAGAGCTTGCAGAGCACTGGGGAAAGGCAGGCAGAGAATTCCCTGATAGCACCTTCTCTGTGCCTGGGAAGCAGAAGTGTTCACATTGCTTCGCAGAATCGCTTTTGTGCAGAAAACAGTAACACTTGTTCAGAAGGAAAGAAAGCACAGAGCCCCAGATTCTATGTTGTCCTGGAGAGCTTGCAGAGCACTGGGGAAAGGCAGGCAGAGAATTCCCTGATAGCACCTTCTCTGTGCCTGGGAAGCAGAAGTGTTCACATTGCTTCGCAAGAATCGCTTTTGTGCAGAAAACACTAACACTTGTTCAGAAGGAAAGAAAGCACAGAGCCCCAGATTTTATGTTGTCCTGGAGAGCTTGCAGAGCACTGGGGAAAGGCAGGCAGAGAATTCATTGCTAGCACCTTCTCTGTGCCTGGGAAGCAGAAGTGTTCACATTGCTTCGCAAGAATCGCTTTTGTGCAGAAAACAGTAACACTTGTTCAGAAGGAAAGAAAGCACAGAGCCCCAGATTTTATGTTGTCCTGGAGAGCTTGCAGAGCACTGGGGAAAGGCAGGCAGAGAATTCCTTGCTAGCACCTTCTCTGTGCCTGGGAAGCAGAAGTGTTCACATTGCTTCGCAAGAATCTCTTTTGTGCAGAAAACAGTAACACTTGTTCAGAAGGAAAGAAAGCACAGAGCCCCAGATTTTATGTTGTCCTGGAGAGCTTGCAGAGCACTGGGGAAAGGCAGGCAGAGAATTCCTTGCTAGCACCTTCTCTGTGCCTGGGAAGCAGAAGTGTTCACATTGCTTCGCAGAATCGCTTTTGTGCAGAAAACAGTAACACTTGTTCAGAAGGAAAGAAAGCACAGAGCCCCAGATTTTATGTTGTCCTGGAGAGCTTGCAGAGCACTGGGGAAAGGCAGGCAGAGAATTCCTTGCTAGCACCTTCTCTGTGCCTGGGAAGCAGAAGTGTTCACATTCCTTCGCAAGAATCGCTTTTGTGCAGAAAACAGTAACACTTGTTCAGAACGAAAGAAAGCACAGAGCCCCAGATTTTATGTTGTCCTGGAGAGCTTGCAGAGCACTGGGGAAAGGCAGGCAGAGAATTCCTTGCTAGCACCTTCTCTGTGCCTGGGAAGCAGAAGTGTTCACATTGCTTCGCAAGAATCGCTTTTGTGCAGAAAACAGTAACACTTGTTCAGAACGAAAGAAAGCACAGAGCCCCAGATTTTATGTTGTCCTGGAGAGCTTGCAGAGCACTGGGGAAAGGCAGGCAGAGAATTCCCTGCTAGCACCTTCTCTGTGCCTGTTCACATTGCTTCGCAGAATCGCTTTTGTGCAGAAAACATTAACACTTGTTCAGAACGAAAGAAAGCACAGAGCCCCAGATTCTATGTTGTCTTGGAGAGCTTGCAGAGCACTGGGGAAAGGCAGGCAGAGAATTCCCTGCTAGCACCTTCTCTGTGCCTGGGAAGCAGAAGTGTTCACATTGCTTCGCAAGAATCGCTTTTGTGCAGAAAACAGTAACAGTTGTTCAGAAGGAAAGAAAGCACAGAGCCCCAGATTCTATGTTGTCCTGGAGAGCTTGCAGAGCACTGGGGAAAGGCAGGCAGAGAATTCCTTGCTAGCACCTTCTCTGTGCCTGGGAAGCAGAAGTGTTCACATTGCTTCGCAAGAATCGCTTTTGTGCAGAAAACAATAACACTTGTTCAGAAGGAAAGAAAGCACAGAGCCCCAGATTTTATGTTGTCCTGGAGAGCTTGCAGAGCACTGGGGAAAGGCAGGCAGAGAATTCCCTGCTAGCACCTTCTCTGTGCCTGGGAAGCAGAAGTGTTCACATTGCTTCGCAGAATCGCTTTTGTGCAGAAAACAGTAACACTTGTTCAGAACTAAAGAAAGCACAGAGCCCCAGATTCTATGTTGTCCTGGAGAGCTTGCAGAGCACTGGGGAAAGGCAGGCAGAGAATTCCCTGCTAGCACCTTCTCTGTGCCTGGGAAGCAGAAGTGTTCACATTGCTTCGCAAGAATCGCTTTTGTGCAGAAAACAGTAACAGTTGTTCAGAAGGAAAGAAAGCACAGAGCCCCAGATTTTATGTTGTCCTGGAGAGCTTGCAGAGCACTGGGGAAAGGCAGGCAGAGAATTCCCTGCTAGCACCTTCTCTGTGCCTGTTCACATTGCTTCGCAGAATCGCTTTTGTGCAGAAAACAGTAACACTTGTTCAGAACTAAAGAAAGCACAGAGCCCCAGATTCTATGTTGTCCTGGAGAGCTTGCAGAGCACTGGGGAAAGGCAGGCAGAGAATTCCCTGATAGCACCTTCTCTGTGCCTGGGAAGCAGAAGTGTTCACATTGCTTCGCAAGAATCGCTTTTGTGCAGAAAACACTAACACTTGTTCAGAAGGAAAGAAAGCACAGAGCCCCAGATTCTATGTTGTCCTGGAGAGCTTGCAGAGCACTGGGGAAAGGCAGGCAGAGAATTCCTTGCTAGCACCTTCTCTGTGCCTGGGAAGCAGAAGTGTTCACATTGCTTTGCAGAATTGCTTTTGTGCAGAAAACAGTAACACTTGTTCAGAAGGAAAGAAAGCACAGAGCCCCAGATTTTATGTTGTCCTGGAGAGCTTGCAGAGCACTGGGGAAAGGCAGGCAGAGAATTCCTTGCTAGCACCTTCTCTGTGCCTGGGAAGCAGAAGTGTTCACATTGCTTCGCAAGAATCGCTTTTGTGCAGAAAACAGTAACACTTGTTCAGAAGGAAAGAAAGCACAGAGCCCCAGATTCTATGTTGTCCTGGAGAGCTTGCAGAGCACTGGGGAAAGGCAGGCAGAGAATTCCCTGCTAGCACCTTCTCTGTGCCTGGGAAGCAGAAGTGTTCACATTGCTTCGCAAGAATCGCTTTTGTGCAGAAAACAGTAACACTTGTTCAGAAGGAAAGAAAGCACAGAGCCCCAGATTCTATGTTGTCCTGGAGAGCTTGCAGAGCACTGGGGAAAGGCAGGCAGAGAATTCCTTGCTAGCACCTTCTCTGTGCCTGGGAAGCAGAAGTGTTCACATTGCTTCGCAAGAATCGCTTTTGTGCAGAAAACAATAACACTTGTTCAGAAGGAAAGAAAGCACAGAGCCCCAGATTTTATGTTGCCCTGGAGAGCTTGCAGAGCACTGGGGAAAGGCAGGCAGAGAATTCCCTGATAGCACCTTCTCTGTGCCTGGGAAGCAGAAGTGTTCACATTGCTTCGCAGAATCGCTTTTGTGCAGAAAACAGTAACACTTGTTCAGAACGAAAGAAAGCACAGAGCCCCAGATTCTATGTTGTCCTGGAGAGCTTGCAGAGCACTGGGGAAAGGCAGGCAGAGAATTCCCTGATAGCACCTTCTCTGTGCCTGGGAAGCAGAAGTGTTCACATTGCTTCGCAAGAATAGCTTTTGTGCAGAAAACACTAACAGTTGTTCAGAAGGAAAGAAAGCACAGAGCCCCAGATTTGCTGTTGTCCTGGAGAGCTTGCAGAGCACTGGGGAAAGGCAGGCAGAGAATTCCCTGATAGCACCTTCTCTGTGCCTGGGAAGCAGAAGTGTTCACATTGCTTCGCAAGAATCGCTTTTGTGCAGAAAACAGTAACAGTTGTTCAGAAGGAAAGAAAGCACAGAGCCCCAGATTCTATGTTGTCCTGGAGAGCTTGCAGAGCACTGGGGAAAGGCAGGCAGAGAATTCCCTGATAGCACCTTCTCTGTGCCTGTTCACATTGCTTCGCATAATCGCTTTTGTGCAGAAAACAGTAACACTTGTTCAGAACGAAAGAAAGCACAGAGCCCCAGATTCTATGTTGTCCTGGAGAGCTTGCAGAGCACTGGGAAAAGGCAGGCAGAGAATTCCCTGCTAGCACCTTCTCTGTGCCTGGTAAGCAGTAGTGTTCACATTGCTTCGCAGAATCGCTTTTGTGCAGAAAACAGTAACACTTGTTCAGAAGGAAAGAAAGCACAGAGCCCCAGATTTTATGTTGTCCTGGAGAGCTTGCAGAGCACTGGGGAAAGGCAGGCAGAGAATTCCCTGCTAGCACCTTCTCTGTGCCTGTTCACATTGCTTCGCAGAATCGCTTTTGTGCATAAAACAGTAACACTTGTTCAGAAGGAAAGAAAGCACAGAGCCCCAGATTTTATGTTGTCCTGGAGAGCTTGCAGAGCACTGGGGAAAGGCAGGCAGAGAATTCCCTGCTAGCACCTTCTCTGTGCCTGGGAAGCAGAAGTGTTCACATTGCTTCGCAAGAATCGCTTTTGTGCAGAAAACAGTAACACTTGTTCAGAAGGAAAGAAAGCACAGAGCCCCAGATTTTATGTTGCCCTGGAGAGCTTGCAGAGCACTGGGGAAAGGCAGGCAGAGAATTCCCTGCTAGCACCTTCTCTGTGCCTGGGAAGCAGAAGTGTTCACATTGCTTCGCAGAATCGCTTTTGTGCAGAAAACAGTAACACTTGTTCAGAACTAAAGAAAGCACAGAGCCCCAGATTCTATGTTGTCCTGGAGAGCTTGCAGAGCACTGGGGAAAGGCGGGCAGAGAATTCCCTGATAGCACCTTCTCTGTGCCTGGGAAGCAGAAGTGTTCACATTGCTTCGCAAGAATCGCTTTTGTGCAGAAAACAGTAACACTTGTTCAGAAGGAAAGAAAGCACAGAGCCCCAGATTTTATGTTGTCCTGGAGAGCTTGCAGAGCACTGGGGAAAAGGCAGGCAGAGAATTCCTTGCTAGCACCTTCTCTGTGCCTGGGAAGCAGAAGTGTTCACATTGCTTTGCAGAATCGCTTTTGTGCAGAAAACAGTAACACTTGTTCAGAACTAAAGAAAGCACAGAGCCCCAGATTCTATGTTGTCCTGGAGAGCTTGCAGAGCACTGGGGAAAGGCAGGCAGAGAATTCCCTGATAGCACCTTCTCTGTGCCTGGGAAGCAGAAGTGTTCACATTGCTTCGCAAGAATCGCTTTTGTGCAGAAAACAGTAACACTTGTTCAGAAGGAAAGAAAGCACAGAGCCCCAGATTTTATGTTGTCCTGGAGAGCTTGCAGAGCACTGGGGAAAGGCAGGCAGAGAATTCCTTGCTAGCACCTTCTCTGTGCCTGGGAAGCAGAAGTGTTCACATTGCTTTGCAGAATCGCTTTTGTGCAGAAAACAGTAACACTTGTTCAGAAGGAAAGAAAGCACAGAGCCCCAGATTTTATGTTGTCCTGGAGAGCTTGCAGAGCACTGGGGAAAGGCAGGCAGAGAATTCCTTGCTAGCACCTTCTCTGTGCCTGGGAAGCAGAAGTGTTCACATTGCTTCGCAAGAATCGCTTTTGTGCAGAAAGCAGTAACACTTGTTCAGAAGGAAAGAAAGCACAGAGCCCCAGATTCTATGTTGTCCTGGAGAGCTTGCAGAGCACTGGGGAAAGGCAGGCAGAGAATTCCCTGCTAGCACCTTCTCTGTGCCTGGGAAGCAGAAGTGTTCACATTGCTTCGCAAGAATCGCTTTTGTGCAGAAAACAATAACACTTGTTCAGAAGGAAAGAAAGCACAGAGCCCCAGATTTTATGTTGTCCTGGAGAGCTTGCAGAGCACTGGGGAAAGGCAGGCAGAGAATTCCCTGCTAGCACCTTCTCTGTGCCTGGGAAGCAGAAGTGTTCACATTGCTTTGCAAGAATCGCTTTTGTGCAGAAAACAGTAACACTTGTTCAGAAGGAAAGAAAGCACAGAGCCCCAGATTTTATGTTGCCCTGGAGAGCTTGCAGAGCACTGGGGAAAGGCAGGCAGAGAATTCCCTGCTAGCACCTTCTCTGTGCCTGGGAAGCAGAAGTGTTCACATTGCTTCGCAAGAATCGCTTTTGTGCAGAAAACAGTAACACTTGTTCAGAAGGAAAGAAAGCACAGAGCCCCAGATTTGCTGTTGTCCTGGAGAGCTTGCAGAGCACTGGGGAAAGGCAGGCAGAGAATTCCCTGATAGCACCTTCTCTGTGCCTGTTCACATTGCTTCGCAGAATCGCTTTTGTGCAGAAAACAGTCACACTTGTTCAGAAGGAAAGAAAGCACAGAGCCCCAGATTTTATGTTGTCCTGGAGAGCTTGCAGAGCACTGGGGAAAGGCAGGCAGAGAATTCCCTGATAGCACCTTCTCTGTGCCTGGGAAGCAGAAGTGTTCACATTGCTTCGCAGAATCGCTTTTGTGCAGAAAACAGTAACACTTGTTCAGAACTAAAGAAAGCACAGAGCCCCAGATTCTATGTTGTCCTGGAGAGCTTGCAGAGCACTGGGGAAAGGCAGGCAGAGAATTCCCTGATAGCACCTTCTCTGTGCCTGGGAAGCAGAAGTGTTCACATTGCTTCGCAAGAATCGCTTTTGTGCAGAAAACAGTAACACTTGTTCAGAAGGAAAGAAAGCACAGAGCCCCAGATTTTATGTTGTCCTGGAGAGCTTGCAGAGCACTGGGGAAAGGCAGGCAGAGAATTCCTTGCTAGCACCTTCTCTGTGCCTGGGAAGCAGAAGTGTTCACATTGCTTTGCAGAATCGCTTTTGTGCAGAAAACAGTAACACTTGTTCAGAAGGAAAGAAAGCACAGAGCCCCAGATTTTATGTTGTCCTGGAGAGCTTGCAGAGCACTGGGGAAAGGCAGGCAGAGAATTCCTTGCTAGCACCTTCTCTGTGCCTGGGAAGCAGAAGTGTTCACATTGCTTCGCAAGAATCGCTTTTGTGCAGAAAACAGTAACACTTGTTCAGAAGGAAAGAAAGCACAGAGCCCCAGATTCTATGTTGTCCTGGAGAGCTTGCAGAGCACTGGGGAAAGGCAGGCAGAGAATTCCCTGCTAGCACCTTCTCTGTGCCTGGGAAGCAGAAGTGTTCACATTGCTTCGCAAGAATCGCTTTTGTGCAGAAAACAGTAACACTTGTTCAGAAGGAAAGAAAGCACAGAGCCCCAGATTCTATGTTGTCCTGGAGAGCTTGCAGAGCACTGGGGAAAGGCAGGCAGAGAATTCCCTGCTAGCACCTTCTCTGTGCCTGGGAAGCAGAAGTGTTCACATTGCTTCGCAAGAATCGCTTTTGTGCAGAAAACAATAACACTTGTTCAGAAGGAAAGAAAGCACAGAGCCCCAGATTTTATGTTGTCCTGGAGAGCTTGCAGAGCACTGGGGAAAGGCAGGCAGAGAATTCCCTGCTAGCACCTTCTCTGTGCCTGTTCACATTGCTTCGCAGAATCGCTTTTGTGCATAAAACAGTAACACTTGTTCAGAAGGAAAGAAAGCACAGAGCCCCAGATTTTATGTTGTCCTGGAGAGCTTGCAGAGCACTGGGGAAAGGCAGGCAGAGAATTCCCTGCTAGCACCTTCTCTGTGCCTGGGAAGCAGAAGTGTTCACATTGCTTTGCAAGAATCGCTTTTGTGCAGAAAACAGTAACACTTGTTCAGAAGGAAAGAAAGCACAGAGCCCCAGATTTTATGTTGCCCTGGAGAGCTTGCAGAGCACTGGGGAAAGGCAGGCAGAGAATTCCCTGCTAGCACCTTCTCTGTGCCTGGGAAGCAGAAGTGTTCACATTGCTTCGCAAGAATCGCTTTTGTGCAGAAAACAGTAACAGTTGTTCAGAAGGAAAGAAAGCACAGAGCCCCAGATTTGCTGTTGTCCTGGAGAGCTTGCAGAGCACTGGGGAAAGGCAGGCAGAGAATTCCCTGATAGCACCTTCTCTGTGCCTGTTCACATTGCTTCGCAGAATCGCTTTTGTGCAGAAAACAGTCACACTTGTTCAGAAGGAAAGAAAGCACAGAGCCCCAGATTTTATGTTGTCCTGGAGAGCTTGCAGAGCACTGGGGAAAGGCAGGCAGAGAATTCCCTGATAGCACCTTCTCTGTGCCTGGGAAGCAGAAGTGTTCACATTGCTTCGCAGAATCGCTTTTGTGCAGAAAACAGTAACACTTGTTCAGAACTAAAGAAAGCACAGAGCCCCAGATTCTATGTTGTCCTGGAGAGCTTGCAGAGCACTGGGGAAAGGCAGGCAGAGAATTCCCTGATAGCACCTTCTCTGTGCCTGTTCACATTGCTTCGCAGAATCGCTTTTGTGCAGAAAACAGTAACACTTGTTCAGAACGAAAGAAAGCACAGAGCCCCAGATTCTATGTTGTCCTGGAGAGCTTGCAGAGCACTGGGGAAAGGCAGGCAGAGAATTCCCTGCTAGCACCTTCTCTGTGCCTGGGAAGCAGTAGTGTTCACATTGCTTCGCAAGAATCGCTTTTGTGCAGAAAACAGTAACACTTGTTCAGAAGGAAAGAAAGCACAGAGCCCCAGATTTTATGTTGTCCTGGAGAGCTTGCAGAGCACTGGGGAAAAGGCAGGCAGAGAATTCCTTGCTAGCACCTTCTCTGTGCCTGGGAAGCAGAAGTGTTCACATTGCTTTGCAGAATCGCTTTTGTGCAGAAAACAGTAACACTTGTTCAGAAGGAAAGAAAGCACAGAGCCCCAGATTTTATGTTGCCCTGGAGAGCTTGCAGAGCACTGGGGAAAGGCAGGCAGAGAATTCCCTGATAGCACCTTCTCTGTGCCTGGGAAGCAGAAGTGTTCACATTGCTTCGCAGAATCGCTTTTGTGCAGAAAACAGTAACACTTGTTCAGAACTAAAGAAAGCACAGAGCCCCAGATTCTATGTTGTCCTGGAGAGCTTGCAGAGCACTGGGGAAAGGCAGGCAGAGAATTCCCTGATAGCACCTTCTCTGTGCCTGGGAAGCAGAAGTGTTCACATTGCTTCGCAAGAATCGCTTTTGTGCAGAAAACAGTAACACTTGTTCAGAAGGAAAGAAAGCACAGAGCCCCAGATTTTATGTTGTCCTGGAGAGCTTGCAGAGCACTGGGGAAAGGCAGGCAGAGAATTCCTTGCTAGCACCTTCTCTGTGCCTGGGAAGCAGAAGTGTTCACATTGCTTTGCAGAATCGCTTTTGTGCAGAAAACAGTAACACTTGTTCAGAAGGAAAGAAAGCACAGAGCCCCAGATTTTATGTTGTCCTGGAGAGCTTGCAGAGCACTGGGGAAAGGCAGGCAGAGAATTCCCTGCTAGCACCTTCTCTGTGCCTGGGAAGCAGAAGTGTTCACATTGCTTTGCAAGAATCGCTTTTGTGCAGAAAACAGTAACACTTGTTCAGAAGGAAAGAAAGCACAGAGCCCCAGATTTTATGTTGCCCTGGAGAGCTTGCAGAGCACTGGGGAAAGGCAGGCAGAGAATTCCCTGCTAGCACCTTCTCTGTGCCTGGGAAGCAGAAGTGTTCACATTGCTTCGCAAGAATCGCTTTTGTGCAGAAAACAGTAACAGTTGTTCAGAAGGAAAGAAAGCACAGAGCCCCAGATTTGCTGTTGTCCTGGAGAGCTTGCAGAGCACTGGGGAAAGGCAGGCAGAGAATTCCCTGATAGCACCTTCTCTGTGCCTGTTCACATTGCTTCGCAGAATCGCTTTTGTGCAGAAAACAGTCACACTTGTTCAGAAGGAAAGAAAGCACAGAGCCCCAGATTTTATGTTGTCCTGGAGAGCTTGCAGAGCACTGGGGAAAGGCAGGCAGAGAATTCCCTGATAGCACCTTCTCTGTGCCTGGGAAGCAGAAGTGTTCACATTGCTTCGCAGAATCGCTTTTGTGCAGAAAACAGTAACACTTGTTCAGAACTAAAGAAAGCACAGAGCCCCAGATTCTATGTTGTCCTGGAGAGCTTGCAGAGCACTGGGGAAAGGCAGGCAGAGAATTCCCTGATAGCACCTTCTCTGTGCCTGGGAAGCAGAAGTGTTCACATTGCTTCGCAAGAATCGCTTTTGTGCAGAAAACAGTAACAGTTGTTCACAAGGAAAGAAAGCACAGAGCCCCAGATTTGCTGTTATCCTGGAGAGCTTGCAGAGCACTGGGGAAAGGCAGGCAGAGAATTCCCTGATAGCACCTTCTCTGTGCCTGTTCACATTGCTTCGCAGAATCGCTTTTGTGCAGAAAACAGTAACACTTGTTCAGAACGAAAGAAAGCACAGAGCCCCAGATTCTATGTTGTCCTGGAGAGCTTGCAGAGCACTGGGGAAAGGCAGGCAGAGAATTCCCTGCTAGCACCTTCTCTGTGCCTGGGAAGCAGTAGTGTTCACATTGCTTCGCAAGAATCGCTTTTGTGCAGAAAACAGTAACACTTGTTCAGAAGGAAAGAAAGCACAGAGCCCCAGATTTTATGTTGTCCTGGAGAGCTTGCAGAGCACTGGGGAAAAGGCAGGCAGAGAATTCCTTGCTAGCACCTTCTCTGTGCCTGGGAAGCAGAAGTGTTCACATTGCTTTGCAGAATCGCTTTTGTGCAGAAAACAGTAACACTTGTTCAGAAGGAAAGAAAGCACAGAGCCCCAGATTTTATGTTGCCCTGGAGAGCTTGCAGAGCACTGGGGAAAGGCAGGCAGAGAATTCCCTGATAGCACCTTCTCTGTGCCTGGGAAGCAGAAGTGTTCACATTGCTTCGCAGAATCGCTTTTGTGCAGAAAACAGTAACACTTGTTCAGAACTAAAGAAAGCACAGAGCCCCAGATTCTATGTTGTCCTGGAGAGCTTGCAGAGCACTGGGGAAAGGCAGGCAGAGAATTCCCTGATAGCACCTTCTCTGTGCCTGGGAAGCAGAAGTGTTCACATTGCTTCGCAAGAATCGCTTTTGTGCAGAAAACAGTAACACTTGTTCAGAAGGAAAGAAAGCACAGAGCCCCAGATTTTATGTTGTCCTGGAGAGCTTGCAGAGCACTGGGGAAAGGCAGGCAGAGAATTCCTTGCTAGCACCTTCTCTGTGCCTGGGAAGCAGAAGTGTTCACATTGCTTTGCAGAATCGCTTTTGTGCAGAAAACAGTAACACTTGTTCAGAAGGAAAGAAAGCACAGAGCCCCAGATTTTATGTTGTCCTGGAGAGCTTGCAGAGCACTGGGGAAAGGCAGGCAGAGAATTCCCTGCTAGCACCTTCTCTGTGCCTGGGAAGCAGAAGTGTTCACATTGCTTCGCAAGAATCGCTTTTGTGCAGAAAACAATAACACTTGTTCAGAAGGAAAGAAAGCACAGAGCCCCAGATTTTATGTTGTCCTGGAGAGCTTGCAGAGCACTGGGGAAAGGCAGGCAGAGAATTCCCTGCTAGCACCTTCTCTGTGCCTGTTCACATTGCTTCGCAGAATCGCTTTTGTGCATAAAACAGTAACACTTGTTCAGAAGGAAAGAAAGCACAGAGCCCCAGATTTTATGTTGTCCTGGAGAGCTTGCAGAGCACTGGGGAAAGGCAGGCAGAGAATTCCCTGCTAGCACCTTCTCTGTGCCTGGGAAGCAGAAGTGTTCACATTGCTTTGCAAGAATCGCTTTTGTGCAGAAAACAGTAACACTTGTTCAGAAGGAAAGAAAGCACAGAGCCCCAGATTTTATGTTGCCCTGGAGAGCTTGCAGAGCACTGGGGAAAGGCAGGCAGAGAATTCCCTGCTAGCACCTTCTCTGTGCCTGGGAAGCAGAAGTGTTCACATTGCTTCGCAAGAATCGCTTTTGTGCAGAAAACAGTAACAGTTGTTCAGAAGGAAAGAAAGCACAGAGCCCCAGATTTGCTGTTGTCCTGGAGAGCTTGCAGAGCACTGGGGAAAGGCAGGCAGAGAATTCCCTGATAGCACCTTCTCTGTGCCTGTTCACATTGCTTCGCATAATCGCTTTTGTGCAGAAAACAGTAACACTTGTTCAGAAGGAAAGAAAGCACAGAGCCCCAGATTTTATGTTGTCCTGGAGAGCTTGCAGAGCACTGGGGAAAGGCAGGCAGAGAATTCCCTGATAGCACCTTCTCTGTGCCTGGGAAGCAGAAGTGTTCACATTGCTTCGCAGAATCGCTTTTGTGCAGAAAACAGTAACACTTGTTCAGAACTAAAGAAAGCACAGAGCCCCAGATTCTATGTTGTCCTGGAGAGCTTGCAGAGCACTGGGGAAAGGCAGGCAGAGAATTCCCTGATAGCACCTTCTCTGTGCCTGTTCACATTGCTTCGCAGAATCGCTTATGTGCAGAAAACTGTAACACTTGTTCAGAAGGAAAGAAAGCACAGAGCCCCAGATTTTATGTTGTCCTGGAGAGCTTGCAGAGCACTGGGGAAAGGCAGGCAGAGAATTCCCTGCTAGCACCTTCTCTGTGCCTGTTCACATTGCTTCGCAGAATCGCTTTTGTGCAGAAAACAGTAACACTTGTTCAGAAGGAAAGAAAGCACAGAGCCCCAGATTTTATGTTGTCCTGGAGAGCTTGCAGAGCACTGGGGAAAGGCAGGCAGAGAATTCCCTGATAGCACCTTCTCTGTGCCTGGGAAGCAGAAGTGTTCACATTGCTTCGCAGAATCGCTTTTGTGCAGAAAACACTAACACTTGTTCAGAAGGAAAGAAAGCACAGAGCCCCAGATTTTATGTTGTCCTGGAGAGCTTGCAGAGCACTGGGGAAAAGGCAGGCAGAGAATTCCTTGCTAGCACCTTCTCTGTGCCTGGGAAGCAGAAGTGTTCACATTGCTTTGCAGAATCGCTTTTGTGCAGAAAACAGTAACACTTGTTCAGAAGGAAAGAAAGCACAGAGCCCCAGATTTTATGCTGTCCTGGAGAGCTTGCAGAGCACTGGGGAAAGGCAGGCAGAGAATTCCTTGCTAGCACCTTCTCTGTGCCTGGGAAGCAGAAGTGTTCACATTGCTTCGCAAGAATCGCTTTTGTGCAGAAAACAGTAACACTTGTTCAGAAGGAAAGAAAGCACAGAGCCCCAGATTTTATGTTGTCCTGGAGAGCTTGCAGAGCACTGGGGAAAGGCAGGCAGAGAATTCCCTGCTAGCACCTTCTCTGTGCCTGTTCACATTGCTTCGCAGAATCGCTTTTGTGCAGAAAACAGTAACACTTGTTCAGAACGAAAGAAAGCACAGAGCCCCAGATTCTATGTTGTCCTGGAGAGCTTGCAGAGCACTGGGGAAAGGCAGGCAGAGAATTCCCTGATAGCACCTTCTCTGTGCCTGGGAAGCAGAAGTGTTCACATTGCTTCGCAAGAATCGCTTTTGTGCAGAAAACAGTAACAGTTGTTCAGAAGGAAAGAAAGCACAGAGCCCCAGATTTGCTGTTGTCCTGGAGAGCTTGCAGAGCACTGGGGAAAGGCAGGCAGAGAATTCCCTGATAGCACCTTCTCTGTGCCTGTTCACATTGCTTCGCATAATCGCTTTTGTGCAGAAAACAGTAACACTTGTTCAGAACGAAAGAAAGCACAGAGCCCCAGATTTTATGTTGTCCTGGAGAGCTTGCAGAGCACTGGGGAAAGGCAGGCAGAGAATTCCCTGATAGCACCTTCTCTGTGCCTGGGAAGCAGAAGTGTTCACATTGCTTCGCAGAATCGCTTTTGTGCAGAAAACAGTAACACTTGTTCAGAACTAAAGAAAGCACAGAGCCCCAGATTCTATGTTGTCCTGGAGAGCTTGCAGAGCACTGGGGAAAGGCGGGCAGAGAATTCCCTGATAGCACCTTCTCTGTGCCTGGGAAGCAGAAGTGTTCACATTGCTTCGCAAGAATCGCTTTTGTGCAGAAAACAGTAACACTTGTTCAGAAGGAAAGAAAGCACAGAGCCCCAGATTTTATGTTGTCCTGGAGAGCTTGCAGAGCACTGGGGAAAAGGCAGGCAGAGAATTCCTTGCTAGCACCTTCTCTGTGCCTGGGAAGCAGAAGTGTTCACATTGCTTCGCATAATCGCTTTTGTGCAGAAAACAGTAACACTTGTTCAGAAGGAAAGAAAGCACAGAGCCCCAGATTTTATGTTGCCCTGGAGAGCTTGCAGAGCACTGGGGAAAGGCAGGCAGAGAATTCCCTGATAGCACCTTCTCTGTGCCTGGGAAGCAGAAGTGTTCACATTGCTTCGCAGAATCGCTTTTGTGCAGAAAACAGTAACACTTGTTCAGAACTAAAGAAAGCACAGAGCCCCAGATTCTATGTTGTCCTGGAGAGCTTGCAGAGCACTGGGGAAAGGCAGGCAGAGAATTCCCTGATAGCACCTTCTCTGTGCCTGGGAAGCAGAAGTGTTCACATTGCTTCGCAAGAATCGCTTTTGTGCAGAAAACAGTAACACTTGTTCAGAAGGAAAGAAAGCACAGAGCCCCAGATTTTATGTTGTCCTGGAGAGCTTGCAGAGCACTGGGGAAAGGCAGGCAGAGAATTCCTTGCTAGCACCTTCTCTGTGCCTGGGAAGCAGAAGTGTTCACATTGCTTTGCAGAATCGCTTTTGTGCAGAAAACAGTAACACTTGTTCAGAAGGAAAGAAAGCACAGAGCCCCAGATTTTATGTTGTCCTGGAGAGCTTGCAGAGCACTGGGGAAAGGCAGGCAGAGAATTCCTTGCTAGCACCTTCTCTGTGCCTGGGAAGCAGAAGTGTTCACATTGCTTCGCAAGAATCGCTTTTGTGCAGAAAACAGTAACACTTGTTCAGAAGGAAAGAAAGCACAGAGCCCCAGATTCTATGTTGTCCTGGAGAGCTTGCAGAGCACTGGGGAAAGGCAGGCAGAGAATTCCCTGCTAGCACCTTCTCTGTGCCTGGGAAGCAGAAGTGTTCACATTGCTTCGCAAGAATCGCTTTTGTGCAGAAAACAGTAACACTTGTTCAGAAGGAAAGAAAGCACAGAGCCCCAGATTCTATGTTGTCCTGGAGAGCTTGCAGAGCACTGGGGAAAGGCAGGCAGAGAATTCCCTGCTAGCACCTTCTCTGTGCCTGGGAAGCAGAAGTGTTCACATTGCTTCGCAAGAATCGCTTTTGTGCAGAAAACAATAACACTTGTTCAGAAGGAAAGAAAGCACAGAGCCCCAGATTTTATGTTGTCCTGGAGAGCTTGCAGAGCACTGGGGAAAGGCAGGCAGAGAATTCCCTGCTAGCACCTTCTCTGTGCCTGTTCACATTGCTTCGCAGAATCGCTTTTGTGCATAAAACAGTAACACTTGTTCAGAAGGAAAGAAAGCACAGAGCCCCAGATTTTATGTTGTCCTGGAGAGCTTGCAGAGCACTGGGGAAAGGCAGGCAGAGAATTCCCTGCTAGCACCTTCTCTGTGCCTGGGAAGCAGAAGTGTTCACATTGCTTTGCAAGAATCGCTTTTGTGCAGAAAACAGTAACACTTGTTCAGAAGGAAAGAAAGCACAGAGCCCCAGATTTTATGTTGCCCTGGAGAGCTTGCAGAGCACTGGGGAAAGGCAGGCAGAGAATTCCCTGCTAGCACCTTCTCTGTGCCTGGGAAGCAGAAGTGTTCACATTGCTTCGCAAGAATCGCTTTTGTGCAGAAAACAGTAACAGTTGTTCAGAAGGAAAGAAAGCACAGAGCCCCAGATTTGCTGTTGTCCTGGAGAGCTTGCAGAGCACTGGGGAAAGGCAGGCAGAGAATTCCCTGATAGCACCTTCTCTGTGCCTGTTCACATTGCTTCGCAGAATCGCTTTTGTGCAGAAAACAGTCACACTTGTTCAGAAGGAAAGAAAGCACAGAGCCCCAGATTTTATGTTGTCCTGGAGAGCTTGCAGAGCACTGGGGAAAGGCAGGCAGAGAATTCCCTGATAGCACCTTCTCTGTGCCTGGGAAGCAGAAGTGTTCACATTGCTTCGCAGAATCGCTTTTGTGCAGAAAACAGTAACACTTGTTCAGAACTAAAGAAAGCACAGAGCCCCAGATTCTATGTTGTCCTGGAGAGCTTGCAGAGCACTGGGGAAAGGCAGGCAGAGAATTCCCTGATAGCACCTTCTCTGTGCCTGTTCACATTGCTTCGCAGAATCGCTTTTGTGCAGAAAACAGTAACACTTGTTCAGAACGAAAGAAAGCACAGAGCCCCAGATTCTATGTTGTCCTGGAGAGCTTGCAGAGCACTGGGGAAAGGCAGGCAGAGAATTCCCTGCTAGCACCTTCTCTGTGCCTGGGAAGCAGTAGTGTTCACATTGCTTCGCAAGAATCGCTTTTGTGCAGAAAACAGTAACACTTGTTCAGAAGGAAAGAAAGCACAGAGCCCCAGATTTTATGTTGTCCTGGAGAGCTTGCAGAGCACTGGGGAAAAGGCAGGCAGAGAATTCCTTGCTAGCACCTTCTCTGTGCCTGGGAAGCAGAAGTGTTCACATTGCTTTGCAGAATCGCTTTTGTGCAGAAAACAGTAACACTTGTTCAGAAGGAAAGAAAGCACAGAGCCCCAGATTTTATGTTGCCCTGGAGAGCTTGCAGAGCACTGGGGAAAGGCAGGCAGAGAATTCCCTGATAGCACCTTCTCTGTGCCTGGGAAGCAGAAGTGTTCACATTGCTTCGCAGAATCGCTTTTGTGCAGAAAACAGTAACACTTGTTCAGAACTAAAGAAAGCACAGAGCCCCAGATTCTATGTTGTCCTGGAGAGCTTGCAGAGCACTGGGGAAAGGCAGGCAGAGAATTCCCTGATAGCACCTTCTCTGTGCCTGGGAAGCAGAAGTGTTCACATTGCTTCGCAAGAATCGCTTTTGTGCAGAAAACAGTAACACTTGTTCAGAAGGAAAGAAAGCACAGAGCCCCAGATTTTATGTTGTCCTGGAGAGCTTGCAGAGCACTGGGGAAAGGCAGGCAGAGAATTCCTTGCTAGCACCTTCTCTGTGCCTGGGAAGCAGAAGTGTTCACATTGCTTTGCAGAATCGCTTTTGTGCAGAAAACAGTAACACTTGTTCAGAAGGAAAGAAAGCACAGAGCCCCAGATTTTATGTTGTCCTGGAGAGCTTGCAGAGCACTGGGGAAAGGCAGGCAGAGAATTCCCTGCTAGCACCTTCTCTGTGCCTGGGAAGCAGAAGTGTTCACATTGCTTTGCAAGAATCGCTTTTGTGCAGAAAACAGTAACACTTGTTCAGAAGGAAAGAAAGCACAGAGCCCCAGATTTTATGTTGCCCTGGAGAGCTTGCAGAGCACTGGGGAAAGGCAGGCAGAGAATTCCCTGCTAGCACCTTCTCTGTGCCTGGGAAGCAGAAGTGTTCACATTGCTTCGCAAGAATCGCTTTTGTGCAGAAAACAGTAACAGTTGTTCAGAAGGAAAGAAAGCACAGAGCCCCAGATTTGCTGTTGTCCTGGAGAGCTTGCAGAGCACTGGGGAAAGGCAGGCAGAGAATTCCCTGATAGCACCTTCTCTGTGCCTGTTCACATTGCTTCGCAGAATCGCTTTTGTGCAGAAAACAGTCACACTTGTTCAGAAGGAAAGAAAGCACAGAGCCCCAGATTTTATGTTGTCCTGGAGAGCTTGCAGAGCACTGGGGAAAGGCAGGCAGAGAATTCCCTGATAGCACCTTCTCTGTGCCTGGGAAGCAGAAGTGTTCACATTGCTTCGCAGAATCGCTTTTGTGCAGAAAACAGTAACACTTGTTCAGAACTAAAGAAAGCACAGAGCCCCAGATTCTATGTTGTCCTGGAGAGCTTGCAGAGCACTGGGGAAAGGCAGGCAGAGAATTCCCTGATAGCACCTTCTCTGTGCCTGGGAAGCAGAAGTGTTCACATTGCTTCGCAAGAATCGCTTTTGTGCAGAAAACAGTAACAGTTGTTCAGAAGGAAAGAAAGCACAGAGCCCCAGATTTGCTGTTATCCTGGAGAGCTTGCAGAGCACTGGGGAAAGGCAGGCAGAGAATTCCCTGATAGCACCTTCTCTGTGCCTGTTCACATTGCTTCGCAGAATCGCTTTTGTGCAGAAAACAGTAACACTTGTTCAGAACGAAAGAAAGCACAGAGCCCCAGATTCTATGTTGTCCTGGAGAGCTTGCAGAGCACTGGGGAAAGGCAGGCAGAGAATTCCCTGCTAGCACCTTCTCTGTGCCTGGGAAGCAGTAGTGTTCACATTGCTTCGCAAGAATCGCTTTTGTGCAGAAAACAGTAACACTTGTTCAGAAGGAAAGAAAGCACAGAGCCCCAGATTTTATGTTGTCCTGGAGAGCTTGCAGAGCACTGGGGAAAAGGCAGGCAGAGAATTCCTTGCTAGCACCTTCTCTGTGCCTGGGAAGCAGAAGTGTTCACATTGCTTTGCAGAATCGCTTTTGTGCAGAAAACAGTAACACTTGTTCAGAAGGAAAGAAAGCACAGAGCCCCAGATTTTATGTTGCCCTGGAGAGCTTGCAGAGCACTGGGGAAAGGCAGGCAGAGAATTCCCTGATAGCACCTTCTCTGTGCCTGGGAAGCAGAAGTGTTCACATTGCTTCGCAGAATCGCTTTTGTGCAGAAAACAGTAACACTTGTTCAGAACTAAAGAAAGCACAGAGCCCCAGATTCTATGTTGTCCTGGAGAGCTTGCAGAGCACTGGGGAAAGGCAGGCAGAGAATTCCCTGATAGCACCTTCTCTGTGCCTGGGAAGCAGAAGTGTTCACATTGCTTCGCAAGAATCGCTTTTGTGCAGAAAACAGTAACACTTGTTCAGAAGGAAAGAAAGCACAGAGCCCCAGATTTTATGTTGTCCTGGAGAGCTTGCAGAGCACTGGGGAAAGGCAGGCAGAGAATTCCTTGCTAGCACCTTCTCTGTGCCTGGGAAGCAGAAGTGTTCACATTGCTTTGCAGAATCGCTTTTGTGCAGAAAACAGTAACACTTGTTCAGAAGGAAAGAAAGCACAGAGCCCCAGATTTTATGTTGTCCTGGAGAGCTTGCAGAGCACTGGGGAAAGGCAGGCAGAGAATTCCCTGCTAGCACCTTCTCTGTGCCTGGGAAGCAGAAGTGTTCACATTGCTTCGCAAGAATCGCTTTTGTGCAGAAAACAATAACACTTGTTCAGAAGGAAAGAAAGCACAGAGCCCCAGATTTTATGTTGTCCTGGAGAGCTTGCAGAGCACTGGGGAAAGGCAGGCAGAGAATTCCCTGCTAGCACCTTCTCTGTGCCTGTTCACATTGCTTCGCAGAATCGCTTTTGTGCATAAAACAGTAACACTTGTTCAGAAGGAAAGAAAGCACAGAGCCCCAGATTTTATGTTGTCCTGGAGAGCTTGCAGAGCACTGGGGAAAGGCAGGCAGAGAATTCCCTGCTAGCACCTTCTCTGTGCCTGGGAAGCAGAAGTGTTCACATTGCTTTGCAAGAATCGCTTTTGTGCAGAAAACAGTAACACTTGTTCAGAAGGAAAGAAAGCACAGAGCCCCAGATTTTATGTTGCCCTGGAGAGCTTGCAGAGCACTGGGGAAAGGCAGGCAGAGAATTCCCTGCTAGCACCTTCTCTGTGCCTGGGAAGCAGAAGTGTTCACATTGCTTCGCAAGAATCGCTTTTGTGCAGAAAACAGTAACAGTTGTTCAGAAGGAAAGAAAGCACAGAGCCCCAGATTTGCTGTTGTCCTGGAGAGCTTGCAGAGCACTGGGGAAAGGCAGGCAGAGAATTCCCTGATAGCACCTTCTCTGTGCCTGTTCACATTGCTTCGCATAATCGCTTTTGTGCAGAAAACAGTAACACTTGTTCAGAAGGAAAGAAAGCACAGAGCCCCAGATTTTATGTTGTCCTGGAGAGCTTGCAGAGCACTGGGGAAAGGCAGGCAGAGAATTCCCTGATAGCACCTTCTCTGTGCCTGGGAAGCAGAAGTGTTCACATTGCTTCGCAGAATCGCTTTTGTGCAGAAAACAGTAACACTTGTTCAGAACTAAAGAAAGCACAGAGCCCCAGATTCTATGTTGTCCTGGAGAGCTTGCAGAGCACTGGGGAAAGGCAGGCAGAGAATTCCCTGATAGCACCTTCTCTGTGCCTGTTCACATTGCTTCGCAGAATCGCTTATGTGCAGAAAACTGTAACACTTGTTCAGAAGGAAAGAAAGCACAGAGCCCCAGATTTTATGTTGTCCTGGAGAGCTTGCAGAGCACTGGGGAAAGGCAGGCAGAGAATTCCCTGCTAGCACCTTCTCTGTGCCTGTTCACATTGCTTCGCAGAATCGCTTTTGTGCAGAAAACAGTAACACTTGTTCAGAAGGAAAGAAAGCACAGAGCCCCAGATTTTATGTTGTCCTGGAGAGCTTGCAGAGCACTGGGGAAAGGCAGGCAGAGAATTCCCTGATAGCACCTTCTCTGTGCCTGGGAAGCAGAAGTGTTCACATTGCTTCGCAGAATCGCTTTTGTGCAGAAAACACTAACACTTGTTCAGAAGGAAAGAAAGCACAGAGCCCCAGATTTTATGTTGTCCTGGAGAGCTTGCAGAGCACTGGGGAAAAGGCAGGCAGAGAATTCCTTGCTAGCACCTTCTCTGTGCCTGGGAAGCAGAAGTGTTCACATTGCTTTGCAGAATCGCTTTTGTGCAGAAAACAGTAACACTTGTTCAGAAGGAAAGAAAGCACAGAGCCCCAGATTTTATGCTGTCCTGGAGAGCTTGCAGAGCACTGGGGAAAGGCAGGCAGAGAATTCCTTGCTAGCACCTTCTCTGTGCCTGGGAAGCAGAAGTGTTCACATTGCTTCGCAAGAATCGCTTTTGTGCAGAAAAGAGTAACACTTGTTCAGAAGGAAAGAAAGCACAGAGCCCCAGATTTTATGTTGTCCTGGAGAGCTTGCAGAGCACTGGGGAAAGGCAGGCAGAGAATTCCCTGCTAGCACCTTCTCTGTGCCTGTTCACATTGCTTCGCAGAATCGCTTTTGTGCAGAAAACAATAACACTTGTTCAGAACGAAAGAAAGCACAGAGCCCCAGATTCTATGTTGTCCTGGAGAGCTTGCAGAGCACTGGGGAAAGGCAGGCAGAGAATTCCCTGATAGCACCTTCTCTGTGCCTGGGAAGCAGTAGTGTTCACATTGCTTCGCAGAATCGCTTTTGTGCAGAAAACAGTAACACTTGTTCAGAACTAAAGAAAGCACAGAGCCCCAGATTCTATGTTGTCCTGGAGAGCTTGCAGAGCACTGGGGAAAGGCAGGCAGAGAATTCCCTGATAGCACCTTCTCTGTGCCTGGGAAGCAGAAGTGTTCACATTGCTTCGCAAGAATCGCTTTTGTGCAGAAAACAGTAACAGTTGTTCAGAAGGAAAGAAAGCACAGAGCCCCAGATTTGCTGTTGTCCTGGAGAGCTTGCAGAGCACTGGGGAAAGGCAGGCAGAGAATTCCCTGATAGCACCTTCTCTGTGCCTGTTCACATTGCTTCGCATAATCGCTTTTGTGCAGAAAACAGTAACACTTGTTCAGAACGAAAGAAAGCACAGAGCCCCAGATTTTATGTTGTCCTGGAGAGCTTGCAGAGCACTGGGGAAAGGCAGGCAGAGAATTCCCTGATAGCACCTTCTCTGTGCCTGGGAAGCAGAAGTGTTCACATTGCTTCGCAGAATCGCTTTTGTGCAGAAAACAGTAACACTTGTTCAGAACTAAAGAAAGCACAGAGCCCCAGATTCTATGTTGTCCTGGAGAGCTTGCAGAGCACTGGGGAAAGGCAGGCAGAGAATTCCCTGATAGCACCTTCTCTGTGCCTGGGAAGCAGAAGTGTTCACATTGCTTCGCAGAATCGCTTTTGTGCAGAAAACAGTAACACTTGTTCAGAAGGAAAGAAAGCACAGAGCCCCAGATTTGCTGTTGTCCTGGAGAGCTTGCAGAGCACTGGGGAAAGGCAGGCAGATAATTCCCTGATAGCACCTTCTCTGTGCCTGTTCACATTGCTTCGCATAATCGCTTTTGTGCAGAAAACACTAACACTTGTTCAGAAGGAAAGAAAGCACAGAGCCCCAGATTCTATGTTGTCCTGGAGAGCTTGCAGAGCACTGGGAAAAGGCAGGCAGAGAATTCCCTGCTAGCACCTTCTCTGTGCCTGGGAAGCAGTAGTGTTCACATTGCTTCGCAGAATCGCTTTTGTGCAGAAAACAGTAACACTTGTTCAGAAGGAAAGAAAGCACAGAGCCCCAGATTTTATGTTGTCCTGGAGAGCTTGCAGAGCACTGGGGAAAGGCAGGCAGAGAATTCCCTGCTAGCACCTTCTGTGTGCCTGTTCACATTGCTTCGCAGAATCGCTTTTGTGCAGAAAACAGTAACACTTGTTCAGAAGGAAAGAAAGCACAGAGCCCCAGATTTTATGTTGTCCTGGAGAGCTTGCAGAGCACTGGGGAAAGGCAGGCAGAGAATTCCCTGCTAGCACCTTCTCTGTGCCTGGGAAGCAGAAGTGTTCACATTGCTTCGCAAGAATCGCTTTTGTGCAGAAAACAGTAACACTTGTTCAGAAGGAAAGAAAGCACAGAGCCCCAGATTTTATGTTGTCCTGGAGAGCTTGCAGAGCACTGGGGAAAGGCAGGCAGAGAATTCCCTGATAGCACCTTCTCTGTGCCTGGGAAGCAGAAGTGTTCACATTGCTTCGCAGAATCGCTTTTGTGCAGAAAACAGTAACACTTGTTCAGAAGGAAAGAAAGCACAGAGCCCCAGATTCTATGTTGTCCTGGAGAGCTTGCAGAGCACTGGGGAAAGGCAGGCAGAGAATTCCCTGATAGCACCTTCTCTGTGCCTGGGAAGCAGAAGTAATCACATTGCTTCGCAAGAATCGCTTTTGTGCAGAAAACACTAACACTTGTTCAGAAGGAAAGAAAGCACAGAGCCCCAGATTTTATGTTGTCCTGGAGAGCTTGCAGAGCACTGGGGAAAAGGCAGGCAGAGAATTCCTTGCTAGCACCTTCTCTGTGCCTGGGAAGCAGAAGTGTTCACATTGCATTGCAGAATCGCTTTTGTGCAGAAAACAGTAACACTTGTTCAGAAGGAAAGAAAGCACAGAGCCCCAGATTTTATGCTGTCCTGGAGAGCTTGCAGAGCACTGGGGAAAGGCAGGCAGAGAATTCCTTGCTAGCACCTTCTCTGTGCCTGGGAAGCAGAAGTGTTCACATTGCTTCGCAAGAATCGCTTTTGTGCAGAAAACAGTAACACTTGTTCAGAAGGAAAGAAAGCACAGAGCCCCAGATTTTATGTTGTCCTGGAGAGCTTGCAGAGCACTGGGGAAAGGCAGGCAGAGAATTCCCTGCTAGCACCTTCTCTGTGCCTGTTCACATTGCTTCGCAGAATCGCTTTTGTGCAGAAAACAGTAACACTTGTTCAGAACGAAAGAAAGCACAGAGCCCCAGATTTGCTGTTGTCCTGGAGAGCTTGCAGAGCACTGGGGAAAGGCAGGCAGAGAATTCCCTGATAGCACCTTCTCTGTGCCTGTTCACATTGCTTCGCAGAATCGCTTTTGTGCAGAAAACAGTAACACTTGTTCAGAAGGAAAGAAAGCACAGAGCCCCAGATTCTATGTTGTCCTGGAGAGCTTGCAGAGCACTGGGAAAAGGCAGGCAGAGAATTCCCTGCTAGCACCTTCTCTGTGCCTGGGAAGCAGTAGTGTTCACATTGCTTCGCAGAATCGCTTTTGTGCAGAAAACAGTAACACTTGTTCAGAAGGAAAGAAAGCACAGAGCCCCAGATTTTATGTTGTCCTGGAGAGCTTGCATAGCACTGGGGAAAGGCAGGCAGAGAATTACCTGCTAGCACCTTCTCTGTGCCTGTTCACATTGCTTCGCAGAATCGCTTTTGTGCAGAAAACAGTAACACTTGTTCAGAAGGAAAGAAAGCACAGAGCCCCAGATTTTATGTTGTCCTGGAGAGCTTGCAGAGCACTGGGGAAAGGCAGGCAGAGAATTCCTTGCTAGCACCTTCTCTGTGCCTGGGAAGCAGAAGTGTTCACATTGCTTCGCATGAATCGCTTTTGTGCAGAAAACAGTAACAGTTGTTCAGAAGGAAAGAAAGCACAGAGCCCCAGATTTGCTGTTGTCCTGGAGAGCTTGCAGAGCACTGGGGAAAGGCAGGCAGAGAATTCCCTGATAGCACCTTCTCTGTGCCTGTTCACATTGCTTCGCATAATCGCTTTTGTGCAGAAAACACTAACACTTGTTCAGAAGGAAAGAAAGCACAGAGCCCCAGATTTTATGTTGTCCTGGAGAGCTTGCAGAGCACTGGGGAAAGGCAGGCAGAGAATTCCCTGCTAGCACCTTCTCTGTGCCTGTTCACATTGCTTCGCAGAATCGCTTTTGTGCATAAAACAGTAACACTTGTTCAGAAGGAAAGAAAGCACAGAGCCCCAGATTTTATGTTGTCCTGGAGAGCTTGCAGAGCACTGGGGAAAGGCAGGCAGAGAATTCCCTGATAGCACCTTCTCTGTGCCTGTTCACATTGCTTCGCATAATCGCTTTTGTGCAGAAAACAGTAACACTTGTTCAGAAGGAAAGAAAGCACAGAGCCCCAGATTTTATGTTGTCCTGGAGAGCTTGCAGAGCACTGGGGAAAGGCAGGCAGAGAATTCCCTGATAGCACCTTCTCTGTGCCTGGGAAGCAGAAGTGTTCACATTGCTTCGCAGAATCGCTTTTGTGCAGAAAACAGTAACACTTGTTCAGAACTAAAGAAAGCACAGAGCCCCAGATTCTATGTTGTCCTGGAGAGCTTGCAGAGCACTGGGGAAAGGCAGGCAGAGAATTCCCTGATAGCACCTTCTCTGTGCCTGTTCACATTGCTTCGCAGAATCGCTTATGTGCAGAAAACTGTAACACTTGTTCAGAAGGAAAGAAAGCACAGAGCCCCAGATTTTATGTTGTCCTGGAGAGCTTG
The DNA here is from genome assembly GCF_031877795.1 of Strix aluco. Classification (NCBI taxonomy): domain Eukaryota; kingdom Metazoa; phylum Chordata; class Aves; order Strigiformes; family Strigidae; genus Strix; species Strix aluco. Next base: position 106,301 of record NW_027436569.1, read on the forward strand.
CAGAGCACTGGGGAAAGGCAGGCAGAGAATTCCCTGCTAGCACCTTCTCTGTGCCTGTTCACATTGCTTCGCAGAATCGCTTTTGTGCAGAAAACAGTAACACTTGTTCAGAAGGAAAGAAAGCACAGAGCCCCAGATTTTATGTTGTCCTGGAGAGCTTGCAGAGCACTGGGGAAAGGCAGGCAGAGAATTCCCTGATAGCACCTTCTCTGTGCCTGGGAAGCAGAAGTGTTCACATTGCTTCGCAGAATCGCTTTTGTGCAGAAAACACTAACACTTGTTCAGAAGGAAAGAAAGCACAGAGCCCCAGATTTTATGTTGTCCTGGAGAGCTTGCAGAGCACTGGGGAAAAGGCAGGCAGAGAATTCCTTGCTAGCACCTTCTCTGTGCCTGGGAAGCAGAAGTGTTCACATTGCTTTGCAGAATCGCTTTTGTGCAGAAAACAGTAACACTTGTTCAGAAGGAAAGAAAGCACAGAGCCCCAGATTTTATGCTGTCCTGGAGAGCTTGCAGAGCACTGGGGAAAGGCAGGCAGAGAATTCCTTGCTAGCACCTTCTCTGTGCCTGGGAAGCAGAAGTGTTCACATTGCTTCGCAAGAATCGCTTTTGTGCAGAAAACAGTAACACTTGTTCAGAAGGAAAGAAAGCACAGAGCCCCAGATTTTATGTTGTCCTGGAGAGCTTGCAGAGCACTGGGGAAAGGCAGGCAGAGAATTCCCTGCTAGCACCTTCTCTGTGCCTGTTCACATTGCTTCGCAGAATCGCTTTTGTGCAGAAAACAGTAACACTTGTTCAGAACGAAAGAAAGCACAGAGCCCCAGATTCTATGTTGTCCTGGAGAGCTTGCAGAGCACTGGGGAAAGGCAGGCAGAGAATTCCCTGATAGCACCTTCTCTGTGCCTGGGAAGCAGTAGTGTTCACATTGCTTCGCAGAATCGCTTTTGTGCAGAAAACAGTAACACTTGTTCAGAACTAAAGAAAGCACAGAGCCCCAGATTCTATGTTGTCCTGGAGAGCTTGCAGAGCACTGGGGAAAGGCAGGCAGAGAATTCCCTGATAGCACCTTCTCTGTGCCTGGGAAGCAGAAGTGTTCACATTGCTTCGCAAGAATCGCTTTTGTGTAGAAAACAGTAACAGTTGTTCAGAAGGAAAGAAAGCACACAGCCCCAGATTTGCTGTTGTCCTGGAGAGCTTGCAGAGCACTGGGGAAAGGCAGGCAGAGAATTCCCTGATAGCACCTTCTCTGTGCCTGTTCACATTGCTTCGCATAATCGCTTTTGTGCAGAAAACAGTAACACTTGTTCAGAACGAAAGAAAGCACAGAGCCCCAGATTTTATGTTGTCCTGGAGAGCTTGCAGAGCACTGGGGAAAGGCAGGCAGAGAATTCCCTGATAGCACCTTCTCTGTGCCTGGGAAGCAGAAGTGTTCACATTGCTTCGCAGAATCGCTTTTGTGCAGAAAACAGTAACACTTGTTCAGAACTAAAGAAAGCACAGAGCCCCAGATTCTATGTTGTCCTGGAGAGCTTGCAGAGCACTGGGGAAAGGCAGGCAGAGAATTCCCTGATAGCACCTTCTCTGTGCCTGGGAAGCAGAAGTGTTCACATTGCTTCGCAGAATCGCTTTTGTGCAGAAAACAGTAACACTTGTTCAGAAGGAAAGAAAGCACAGAGCCCCAGATTTGCTGTTGTCCTGGAGAGCTTGCAGAGCACTGGGGAAAGGCAGGCAGATAATTCCCTGATAGCACCTTCTCTGTGCCTGTTCACATTGCTTCGCATAATCGCTTTTGTGCAGAAAACACTAACACTTGTTCAGAAGGAAAGAAAGCACAGAGCCCCAGATTCTATGTTGTCCTGGAGAGCTTGCAGAGCACTGGGAAAAGGCAGGCAGAGAATTCCCTGCTAGCACCTTCTCTGTGCCTGGGAAGCAGTAGTGTTCACATTGCTTCGCAGAATCGCTTTTGTGCAGAAAACAGTAACACTTGTTCAGAAGGAAAGAAAGCACAGAGCCCCAGATTTTATGTTGTCCTGGAGAGCTTGCAGAGCACTGGGGAAAGGCAGGCAGAGAATTCCCTGCTAGCACCTTCTGTGTGCCTGTTCACATTGCTTCGCAGAATCGCTTTTGTGCAGAAAACAGTAACACTTGTTCAGAAGGAAAGAAAGCACAGAGCCCCAGATTTTATGTTGTCCTGGAGAGCTTGCAGAGCACTGGGGAAAGGCAGGCAGAGAATTCCCTGCTAGCACCTTCTCTGTGCCTGGGAAGCAGAAGTGTTCACATTGCTTCGCAAGAATCGCTTTTGTGCAGAAAACAGTAACACTTGTTCAGAAGGAAAGAAAGCACAGAGCCCCAGATTTTATGTTGTCCTGGAGAGCTTGCAGAGCACTGGGGAAAGGCAGGCAGAGAATTCCCTGATAGCACCTTCTCTGTGCCTGGGAAGCAGAAGTGTTCACATTGCTTCGCAGAATCGCTTTTGTGCAGAAAACAGTAACACTTGTTCAGAAGGAAAGAAAGCACAGAGCCCCAGATTCTATGTTGTCCTGGAGAGCTTGCAGAGCACTGGGGAAAGGCAGGCAGAGAATTCCCTGATAGCACCTTCTCTGTGCCTGGGAAGCAGAAGTAATCACATTGCTTCGCAAGAATCGCTTTTGTGCAGAAAACACTAACACTTGTTCAGAAGGAAAGAAAGCACAGAGCCCCAGATTTTATGTTGTCCTGGAGAGCTTGCAGAGCACTGGGGAAAAGGCAGGCAGAGAATTCCTTGCTAGCACCTTCTCTGTGCCTGGGAAGCAGAAGTGTTCACATTGCATTGCAGAATCGCTTTTGTGCAGAAAACAGTAACACTTGTTCAGAAGGAAAGAAAGCACAGAGCCCCAGATTTTATGCTGTCCTGGAGAGCTTGCAGAGCACTGGGGAAAGGCAGGCAGAGAATTCCTTGCTAGCACCTTCTCTGTGCCTGGGAAGCAGAAGTGTTCACATTGCTTCGCAAGAATCGCTTTTGTGCAGAAAACAGTAACACTTGTTCAGAAGGAAAGAAAGCACAGAGCCCCAGATTTTATGTTGTCCTGGAGAGCTTGCAGAGCACTGGGGAAAGGCAGGCAGAGAATTCCCTGCTAGCACCTTCTCTGTGCCTGTTCACATTGCTTCGCAGAATCGCTTTTGTGCAGAAAACAGTAACACTTGTTCAGAACGAAAGAAAGCACAGAGCCCCAGATTTGCTGTTGTCCTGGAGAGCTTGCAGAGCACTGGGGAAAGGCAGGCAGAGAATTCCCTGATAGCACCTTCTCTGTGCCTGTTCACATTGCTTCGCAGAATCGCTTTTGTGCAGAAAACAGTAACACTTGTTCAGAAGGAAAGAAAGCACAGAGCCCCAGATTCTATGTTGTCCTGGAGAGCTTGCAGAGCACTGGGAAAAGGCAGGCAGAGAATTCCCTGCTAGCACCTTCTCTGTGCCTGGGAAGCAGTAGTGTTCACATTGCTTCGCAGAATCGCTTTTGTGCAGAAAACAGTAACACTTGTTCAGAAGGAAAGAAAGCACAGAGCCCCAGATTTTATGTTGTCCTGGAGAGCTTGCATAGCACTGGGGAAAGGCAGGCAGAGAATTACCTGCTAGCACCTTCTCTGTGCCTGTTCACATTGCTTCGCAGAATCGCTTTTGTGCAGAAAACAGTAACACTTGTTCAGAAGGAAAGAAAGCACAGAGCCCCAGATTTTATGTTGTCCTGGAGAGCTTGCAGAGCACTGGGGAAAGGCAGGCAGAGAATTCCTTGCTAGCACCTTCTCTGTGCCTGGGAAGCAGAAGTGTTCACATTGCTTCGCATGAATCGCTTTTGTGCAGAAAACAGTAACAGTTGTTCAGAAGGAAAGAAAGCACAGAGCCCCAGATTTGCTGTTGTCCTGGAGAGCTTGCAGAGCACTGGGGAAAGGCAGGCAGAGAATTCCCTGATAGCACCTTCTCTGTGCCTGTTCACATTGCTTCGCATAATCGCTTTTGTGCAGAAAACACTAACACTTGTTCAGAAGGAAAGAAAGCACAGAGCCCCAGATTTTATGTTGTCCTGGAGAGCTTGCAGAGCACTGGGGAAAGGCAGGCAGAGAATTCCCTGCTAGCACCTTCTCTGTGCCTGTTCACATTGCTTCGCAGAATCGCTTTTGTGCATAAAACAGTAACACTTGTTCAGAAGGAAAGAAAGCACAGAGCCCCAGATTTTATGTTGTCCTGGAGAGCTTGCAGAGCACTGGGGAAAGGCAGGCAGAGAATTCCCTGCTAGCACCTTCTCTGTGCCTGGGAAGCAGAAGTGTTCACATTGCTTCGCAAGAATCGCTTTTGTGCAGAAAACAGTAACACTTGTTCAGAAGGAAAGAAAGCACAGAGCCCCAGATTTTATGTTGCCCTGGAGAGCTTGCAGAGCACTGGGGAAAGGCAGGCAGAGAATTCCCTGATAGCACCTTCTCTGTGCCTGGGAAGCAGAAGTGTTCACATTGCTTCGCAGAATCGCTTTTGTGCAGAAAACAGTAACACTTGTTCAGAAGGAAAGAAAGCACAGAGCCCCAGATTCTATGTTGTCCTGGAGAGCTTGCAGAGCACTGGGGAAAGGCAGGCAGAGAATTCCCTGATAGCACCTTCTCTGTGCCTGGGAAGCAGAAGTAATCACATTGCTTCGCAAGAATCGCTTTTGTGCAGAAAACACTAACACTTGTTCAGAAGGAAAGAAAGCACAGAGCCCCAGATTTTATGTTGTCCTGGAGAGCTTGCAGAGCACTGGGGAAAAGGCAGGCAGAGAATTCCTTGCTAGCACCTTCTCTGTGCCTGGGAAGCAGAAGTGTTCACATTGCTTTGCAGAATCGCTTTTGTGCAGAAAACAGTAACACTTGTTCAGAAGGAAAGAAAGCACAGAGCCCCAGATTTTATGCTGTCCTGGAGAGCTTGCAGAGCACTGGGGAAAGGCAGGCAGAGAATTCCTTGCTAGCACCTTCTCTGTGCCTGGGAAGCAGAAGTGTTCACATTGCTTCGCAAGAATCGCTTTTGTGCAGAAAACAGTAACACTTGTTCAGAAGGAAAGAAAGCACAGAGCCCCAGATTTTATGTTGTCCTGGAGAGCTTGCAGAGCACTGGGGAAAGGCAGGCAGAGAATTCCCTGCTAGCACCTTCTCTGTGCCTGTTCACATTGCTTCGCAGAATCGCTTTTGTGCAGAAAACAGTAACACTTGTTCAGAACGAAAGAAAGCACAGAGCCCCAGATTTGCTGTTGTCCTGGAGAGCTTGCAGAGCACTGGGGAAAGGCAGGCAGAGAATTCCCTGATAGCACCTTCTCTGTGCCTGGGAAGCAGAAGTGTTCACATTGCTTCGCAAGAATCGCTTTTGTGCAGAAAACAGTAACAGTTGTTCAGAAGGAAAGAAAGCACAGAGCCCCAGATTTGCTGTTGTCCTGGAGAGCTTGCAGAGCACTGGGGAAAGGCAGGCAGAGAATTCCCTGATAGCACCTTCTCTGTGCCTGTTCACATTGCTTCGCATAATCGCTTTTGTGCAGAAAACAGTAACACTTGTTCAGAAGGAAAGAAAGCACAGAGCCCCAGATTCTATGTTGTCCTGGAGAGCTTGCAGAGCACTGGGAAAAGGCAGGCAGAGAATTCCCTGCTAGCACCTTCTCTGTGCCTGGGAAGCAGTAGTGTTCACATTGCTTCGCAGAATCGCTTTTGTGCAGAAAACAGTAACACTTGTTCAGAAGGAAAGAAAGCACAGAGCCCCAGATTTTATGTTGTCCTGGAGAGCTTGCATAGCACTGGGGAAAGGCAGGCAGAGAATTCCCTGCTAGCACCTTCTCTGTGCCTGTTCACATTGCTTCGCAGAATCGCTTTTGTGCAGAAAACAGTAACACTTGTTCAGAAGGAAAGAAAGCACAGAGCCCCAGATTTTATGTTGTCCTGGAGAGCTTGCAGAGCACTGGGGAAAGGCAGGCAGAGAATTCCTTGCTAGCACCTTCTCTGTGCCTGGGAAGCAGAAGTGTTCACATTGCTTCGCAGAATCGCTTTTGTGCAGAAAACAGTAACACTTGTTCAGAAGGAAAGAAAGCACAGAGCCCCAGATTTTATGTTGTCCTGGAGAGCTTGCAGAGCACTGGGGAAAGGCAGGCAGAGAATTCCCTGCTAGCACCTTCTCTGTGCCTGGGAAGCAGAAGTGTTCACATTGCTTCGCAAGAATCGCTTTTGTGCAGAAAACAGTAACACTTGTTCAGAAGGAAAGAAAGCACAGAGCCCCAGATTTTATGTTGCCCTGGAGAGCTTGCAGAGCACTGAGGAAAGGCAGGCAGAGAATTCCCTGATAGCACCTTCTCTGTGCCTGGGAAGCAGAAGTGTTCACATTGCTTCGCAGAATCGCTTTTGTGCAGAAAACAGTAACACTTGTTCAGAACTAAAGAAAGCACAGAGCCCCAGATTCTATGTTGTCCTGGAGAGCTTGCAGAGCACTGGGGAAAAGGCAGGCAGAGAATTCCTTGCTAGCACCTTCTCTGTGCCTGGGGAAGCGGAAGTGTTCACATTGCTTTGCAGAATCGCTTTTGTGCGTAAAACAGTAACACTTGTTCAGAAGGAAAGAAAGCACAGAGCCCCAGATTTGCTGTTGTCCTGGAGAGCTTGCAGAGCACTGGGGAAAGGCAGGCAGAGAATTCCTTGCTAGCACCTTCTCTGTGCCTGGGAAGCAGAAGTGTTCACATTGCTTCGCAAGAATCGCTTTTGTGCAGAAAACAGTAACACTTGTTCAGAACGAAAGAAAGCACAGAGCCCCAGATTTTATGTTGTCCTGGAGAGCTTGCAGAGCACTGGGGAAAGGCAGGCAGAGAATTCCCTGATAGCACCTTCTCTGTGCCTGTTCACATTGCTTCGCAGAATCGCTTTTGTGCAGAAAACAGTAACACTTGTTCAGAAGGAAAGAAAGCACAGAGCCCCAGATTTGCTGTTGTCCTGGAGAGCTTGCAGAGCACTGGGGAAAGGCAGGCAGAGAATTCCCTGATAGCACCTTCTCTGTGCCTGGGAAGCAGAAGTGTTCACATTGCTTCGCAAGAATCGCTTTTGTGCAGAAAACAGTAACACTTGTTCAGAAGGAAAGAAAGCACAGAGCCCCAGATTTTATGTTGTCCTGGAGAGCTTGCAGAGCACTGGGGAAAGGCAGGCAGAGAATTCCCTGATAGCACCTTCTCTGTGCCTGGGAAGCAGAAGTGTTCACATTGCTTCGCAGAATCGCTTTTGTTCAGAAAACACTAACACTTGTTCAGAAGGAAAGAAAGCACAGAGCCCCAGATTCTATGTTGTCCTGGAGAGCTTGCAGAGCACTGGGGAAAGGCAGGCAGAGAATTCCCTGATAGCACCTTCTCTGTGCCTGGGAAGCAGAAGTGTTCACATTGCTTCGCAAGAATCGCTTTTGTGCAGAAAACACTAACACTTGTTCAGAAGGAAAGAAAGAACAGAGCCCCAGATTTTATGTTGTCCTGGAGAGCTTGCAGAGCACTGGGGAAAGGCAGGCAGAGAATTCATTGCTAGCACCTTCTCTGTGCCTGGGAAGCAGAAGTGTTCACATTCCTTCGCAAGAATCGCTTTTGTGCAGAAAACAGTAACACTTGTTCAGAAGGAAAGAAAGCACAGAGCCCCAGATTTTATGTTGTCCTGGAGAGCTTGCAGAGCACTGGGGAAAGGCAGGCAGAGAATTCCTTGCTAGCACCTTCTCTGTGCCTGGGAAGCAGAAGTGTTCACATTCCTTCGCAAGAATCGCTTTTGTGCAGAAAACAGTAACACTTGTTCAGAACGAAAGAAAGCACAGAGCCCCAGATTTTATGTTGTCCTGGAGAGCTTGCAGAGCACTGGGGAAAGGCAGGCAGAGAATTCCTTGCTAGCACCTTCTCTGTGCCTGGGAAGCAGAAGTGTTCACATTGCTTCGCAAGAATCGCTTTTGTGCAGAAAACAGTAACAGTTGTTCAGAAGGAAAGAAAGCACAGAGCCCCAGATTTGCTGTTGTCCTGGAGAGCTTGCAGAGCACTGGGGAAAGGCAGGCAGAGAATTCCCTGATAGCACCTTCTCTGTGCCTGGGAAGCAGAAGTGTTCACATTGCTTCGCAGAATCGCTTTTGTGCAGAAAACAGTAACACTTGTTCAGAAGGAAAGAAAGCACAGAGCCCCAGATTCTATGTTGTCCTGGAGAGCTTGCAGAGCACTGGGAAAAGGCAGGCAGAGAATTCCCTGCTAGCACCTTCTCTGTGCCTGGGAAGCAGTAGTGTTCACATTGCTTCGCAGAATCGCTTTTGTGCAGAAAACAGTAACACTTGTTCAGAAGGAAAGAAAGCACAGAGCCCCAGATTTTATGTTGTCCTGGAGAGCTTGCAGAGCACTGGGGAAAGGCAGGCAGAGAATTCCCTGCTAGCACCTTCTCTGTGCCTGTTCACATTGCTTCGCAGAATCGCTTTTGTGCAGAAAACAGTAACACTTGTTCAGAAGGAAAGAAAGCACAGAGCCCCAGATTTTATGTTGTCCTGGAGAGCTTGCAGAGCACTGGGGAAAGGCAGGCAGAGAATTCCTTGCTAGCACCTTCTCTGTGCCTGGGAAGCAGAAGTGTTCACATTGCTTCGCAAGAATCGCTTTTGTGCAGAAAACAGTAACACTTGTTCAGAAGGAAAGAAAGCACAGAGCCCCAGATTTTATGTTGTCCTGGAGAGCTTGCAGAGCACTGGGGAAAGGCAGGCAGAGAATTCCCTGCTAGCACCTTCTCTGTGCCTGGGAAGCAGAAGTGTTCACATTGCTTCGCAAGAATCGCTTTTGTGCAGAAAACAGTAACACTTGTTCAGAAGGAAAGAAAGCACAGAGCCCCAGATTTTATGTTGCCCTGGAGAGCTTGCAGAGCACTGAGGAAAGGCAGGCAGAGAATTCCCTGATAGCACCTTCTCTGTGCCTGGGAAGCAGAAGTGTTCACATTGCTTCGCAGAATCGCTTTTGTGCAGAAAACAGTAACACTTGTTCAGAACTAAAGAAAGCACAGAGCCCCAGATTCTATGTTGTCCTGGAGAGCTTGCAGAGCACTGGGGAAAGGCAGGCAGAGAATTCCCTGATAGCACCTTCTCTGTGCCTGGGAAGCAGAAGTGTTCACATTGCTTCGCAAGAATCGCTTTTGTGCAGAAAACACTAACACTTGTTCAGAAGGAAAGAAAGCACAGAGCCCCAGATTTTATGTTGTCCTGGAGAGCTTGCAGAGCACTGGGGAAAAGGCAGGCAGAGAATTCCTTGCTAGCACCTTCTCTGTGCCTGGGGAAGCGGAAGTGTTCACATTGCTTTGCAGAATCGCTTTTGTGCGTAAAACAGTAACACTTGTTCAGAAGGAAAGAAAGCACAGAGCCCCAGATTTTATGCTGTCCTGGAGAGCTTGCAGAGCACTGGGGAAAGGCAGGCAGAGAATTCCTTGCTAGCACCTTCTCTGTGCCTGGGAAGCAGAAGTGTTCACATTGCTTCGCAAGAATCGCTTTTGTGCAGAAAACAGTAACACTTGTTCAGAACGAAAGAAAGCACAGAGCCCCAGATTTTATGTTGTCCTGGAGAGCTTGCAGAGCACTGGGGAAAGGCAGGCAGAGAATTCCCTGCTAGCACCTTCTCTGTGCCTGTTCACATTGCTTCGCAGAATCGCTTTTGTGCAGAAAACAGTAACACTTGTTCAGAAGGAAAGAAAGCACAGAGCCCCAGATTTGCTGTTGTCCTGGAGAGCTTGCAGAGCACTGGGGAAAGGCAGGCAGAGAATTCCCTGATAGCACCTTCTCTGTGCCTGGGAAGCAGAAGTGTTCACATTGCTTCGCAAGAATCGCTTTTGTGCAGAAAACAGTAACACTTGTTCAGAAGGAAAGAAAGCACAGAGCCCCAGATTTTATGTTGTCCTGGAGAGCTTGCAGAGCACTGGGGAAAGGCAGGCAGAGAATTCCCTGATAGCACCTTCTCTGTGCCTGGGAAGCAGAAGTGTTCACATTGCTTCGCAGAATCGCTTTTGTTCAGAAAACACTAACACTTGTTCAGAAGGAAAGAAAGCACAGAGCCCCAGATTCTATGTTGTCCTGGAGAGCTTGCAGAGCACTGGGGAAAGGCAGGCAGAGAATTCCCTGATAGCACCTTCTCTGTGCCTGGGAAGCAGAAGTGTTCACATTGCTTCGCAAGAATCGCTTTTGTGCAGAAAACACTAACACTTGTTCAGAAGGAAAGAAAGAACAGAGCCCCAGATTTTATGTTGTCCTGGAGAGCTTGCAGAGCACTGGGGAAAGGCAGGCAGAGAATTCCTTGCTAGCACCTTCTCTGTGCCTGGGAAGCAGAAGTGTTCACATTGCTTCGCAAGAATCGCTTTTGTGCAGAAAACAGTAACAGTTGTTCAGAAGGAAAGAAAGCACAGAGCCCCAGATTTGCTGTTGTCCTGGAGAGCTTGCAGAGCACTGGGGAAAGGCAGGCAGAGAATTCCCTGATAGCACCTTCTCTGTGCCTGGGAAGCAGAAGTGTTCACATTGCTTCGCAGAATCGCTTTTGTGCAGAAAACAGTAACACTTGTTCAGAAGGAAAGAAAGCACAGAGCCCCAGATTCTATGTTGTCCTGGAGAGCTTGCAGAGCACTGGGAAAAGGCAGGCAGAGAATTCCCTGCTAGCACCTTCTCTGTGCCTGGGAAGCAGTAGTGTTCACATTGCTTCGCAGAATCGCTTTTGTGCAGAAAACAGTAACACTTGTTCAGAAGGAAAGAAAGCACAGAGCCCCAGATTTTATGTTGTCCTGGAGAGCTTGCAGAGCACTGGGGAAAGGCAGGCAGAGAATTCCCTGCTAGCACCTTCTCTGTGCCTGTTCACATTGCTTCGCAGAATCGCTTTTGTGCAGAAAACAGTAACACTTGTTCAGAAGGAAAGAAAGCACAGAGCCCCAGATTTTATGTTGTCCTGGAGAGCTTGCAGAGCACTGGGGAAAGGCAGGCAGAGAATTCCTTGCTAGCACCTTCTCTGTGCCTGGGAAGCAGAAGTGTTCACATTGCTTCGCAAGAATCGCTTTTGTGCAGAAAACAGTAACACTTGTTCAGAAGGAAAGAAAGCACAGAGCCCCAGATTTTATGTTGTCCTGGAGAGCTTGCAGAGCACTGGGGAAAGGCAGGCAGAGAATTCCCTGCTAGCACCTTCTCTGTGCCTGGGAAGCAGAAGTGTTCACATTGCTTCGCAAGAATCGCTTTTGTGCAGAAAACAGTAACACTTGTTCAGAAGGAAAGAAAGCACAGAGCCCCAGATTTTATGTTGCCCTGGATAGCTTGCAGAGCACTGAGGAAAGGCAGGCAGAGAATTCCCTGATAGCACCTTCTCTGTGCCTGGGAAGCAGAAGTGTTCACATTGCTTCGCAGAATCGCTTTTGTGCAGAAAACAGTAACACTTGTTCAGAACTAAAGAAAGCACAGAGCCCCAGATTCTATGTTGTCCTGGAGAGCTTGCAGAGCACTGGGGAAAGGCAGGCAGAGAATTCCCTGATAGCACCTTCTCTGTGCCTGGGAAGCAGAAGTGTTCACATTGCTTCGCAAGAATCGCTTTTGTGCAGAAAACACTAACACTTGTTCAGAAGGAAAGAAAGCACAGAGCCCCAGATTTTATGTTGTCCTGGAGAGCTTGCAGAGCACTGGGGAAAAGGCAGGCAGAGAATTCCTTGCTAGCACCTTCTCTGTGCCTGGGGAAGCGGAAGTGTTCACATTGCTTTGCAGAATCGCTTTTGTGCGTAAAACAGTAACACTTGTTCAGAAGGAAAGAAAGCACAGAGCCCCAGATTTTATGCTGTCCTGGAGAGCTTGCAGAGCACTGGGGAAAGGCAGGCAGAGAATTCATTGCTAGCACCTTCTCTGTGCCTGGGAAGCAGAAGTGTTCACATTGCTTCGCAAGAATCGCTTTTGTGCAGAAAACAGTAACACTTGTTCAGAACGAAAGAAAGCACAGAGCCCCAGATTTTATGTTGTCCTGGAGAGCTTGCAGAGCACTGGGGAAAGGCAGGCAGAGAATTCCCTGCTAGCACCTTCTCTGTGCCTGTTCACATTGCTTCGCAGAATCGCTTTTGTGCAGAAAACAGTAACACTTGTTCAGAAGGAAAGAAAGCACAGAGCCCCAGATTTGCTGTTGTCCTGGAGAGCTTGCAGAGCACTGGGGAAAGGCAGGCAGAGAATTCCCTGATAGCACCTTCTCTGTGCCTGGGAAGCAGAAGTGTTCACATTGCTTCGCAAGAATCGCTTTTGTGCAGAAAACAGTAACAGTTGTTCAGAAGGAAAGAAAGCACAGAGCCCCAGATTTTATGTTGTCCTGGAGAGCTTGCAGAGCACTGGGGAAAGGCAGGCAGAGAATTCCCTGATAGCACCTTCTCTGTGCCTGGGAAGCAGAAGTGTTCACATTGCTTCGCAGAATCGCTTTTGTTCAGAAAACACTAACACTTGTTCAGAACTAAAGAAAGCACAGAGCCCCAGATTTTATGTTGTCCTGGAGAGCTTGCAGAGCACTGGGGAAAGGCAGGCAGAGAATTCCCTGATAGCACCTTCTCTGTGCCTGGGAAGCAGAAGTGTTCACATTGCTTCGCAGAATCGCTTTTGTGCAGAAAACAGTAACACTTGTTCAGAAGGAAAGAAAGCACAGAGCCCCAGATTCTATGTTGTCCTGGAGAGCTTGCAGAGCACTGGGGAAAGGCAGGCAGAGAATTCCCTGATAGCACCTTCTCTGTGCCTGGGAAGCAGAAGTGTTCACATTGCTTCGCAAGAATCGCTTTTGTGCAGAAAACACTAACACTTGTTCAGAAGGAAAGAAAGCACAGAGCCCCAGATTTTATGTTGTCCTGGAGAGCTTGCAGAGCACTGGGGAAAGGCAGGCAGAGAATTCATTGCTAGCACCTTCTCTGTGCCTGGGAAGCAGAAGTGTTCACATTCCTTCGCAAGAATCGCTTTTGTGCAGAAAACAGTAACACTTGTTCAGAAGGAAAGAAAGCACAGAGCCCCAGATTTTATGTTGTCCTGGAGAGCTTGCAGAGCACTGGGGAAAGGCAGGCAGAGAATTCCTTGCTAGCACCTTCTCTGTGCCTGGGAAGCAGAAGTGTTCACATTGCTTCGCAGAATCGCTTTTGTGCAGAAAACAGTAACACTTGTTCAGAAGGAAAGAAAGCACAGAGCCCCAGATTTTATGTTGTCCTGGAGAGCTTGCAGAGCACTGGGGAAAGGCAGGCAGAGAATTCCCTGCTAGCACCTTCTCTGTGCCTGGGAAGCAGAAGTGTTCACATTGCTTCGCAAGAATCGCTTTTGTGCAGAAAACAGTAACACTTGTTCAGAAGGAAAGAAAGCACAGAGCCCCAGATTTTATGTTGCCCTGGAGAGCTTGCAGAGCACTGAGGAAAGGCAGGCAGAGAATTCCCTGATAGCACCTTCTCTGTGCCTGGGAAGCAGAAGTGTTCACATTGCTTCGCAGAATCGCTTTTGTGCAGAAAACAGTAACACTTGTTCAGAACTAAAGAAAGCACAGAGCCCCAGATTCTATGTTGTCCTGGAGAGCTTGCAGAGCACTGGGGAAAGGCAGGCAGAGAATTCCCTGATAGCACCTTCTCTGTGCCTGGGAAGCAGAAGTGTTCACATTGCTTCGCAAGAATCGCTTTTGTGCAGAAAACACTAACACTTGTTCAGAAGGAAAGAAAGCACAGAGCCCAGATTTTATGTTGTCCTGGAGAGCTTGCAGAGCACTGGGGAAAAGGCAGGCAGAGAATTCCTTGCTAGCACCTTCTCTGTGCCTGGGGAAGCGGAAGTGTTCACATTGCTTTGCAGAATCGCTTTTGTGCGTAAAACAGTAACACTTGTTCAGAAGGAAAGAAAGCACAGAGCCCCAGATTTTATGCTGTCCTGGAGAGCTTGCAGAGCACTGGGGAAAGGCAGGCAGAGAATTCCTTGCTAGCACCTTCTCTGTGCCTGGGAAGCAGAAGTGTTCACATTGCTTCGCAAGAATCGCTTTTGTGCAGAAAACAGTAACACTTGTTCAGAACGAAAGAAAGCACAGAGCCCCAGATTTTATGTTGTCCTGGAGAGCTTGCAGAGCACTGGGGAAAGGCAGGCAGAGAATTCCCTGCTAGCACCTTCTCTGTGCCTGTTCACATTGCTTCGCAGAATCGCTTTTGTGCAGAAAACAGTAACACTTGTTCAGAAGGAAAGAAAGCACAGAGCCCCAGATTTGCTGTTGTCCTGGAGAGCTTGCAGAGCACTGGGGAAAGGCAGGCAGAGAATTCCTTGCTAGCACCTTCTCTGTGCCTGGGAAGCAGAAGTGTTCACATTGCTTCGCAAGAATCGCTTTTGTGCAGAAAACAGTAACACTTGTTCAGAAGGAAAGAAAGCACAGAGCCCCAGATTTTATGTTGTCCTGGAGAGCTTGCAGAGCACTGGGGAAAGGCAGGCAGAGAATTCCCTGATAGCACCTTCTCTGTGCCTGGGAAGCAGAAGTGTTCACATTGCTTCGCAGAATCGCTTTTGTGCAGAAAACAGTAACACTTGTTCAGAAGGAAAGAAAGCACAGAGCCCCAGATTCTATGTTGTCCTGGAGAGCTTGCAGAGCACTGGGGAAAGGCAGGCAGAGAATTCCCTGATAGCACCTTCTCTGTGCCTGGGAAGCAGAAGTGTTCACATTGCTTCGCAAGAATCGCTTTTGTGCAGAAAACACTAACACTTGTTCAGAAGGAAAGAAAGCACAGAGCCCCAGATTTTATGTTGTCCTGGAGAGCTTGCAGAGCACTGGGGAAAGGCAGGCAGAGAATTCATTGCTAGCACCTTCTCTGTGCCTGGGAAGCAGAAGTGTTCACATTCCTTCGCAAGAATCGCTTTTGTGCAGAAAACAGTAACACTTGTTCAGAAGGAAAGAAAGCACAGAGCCCCAGATTTTATGTTGTCCTGGAGAGCTTGCAGAGCACTGGGGAAAGGCAGGCAGAGAATTCCTTGCTAGCACCTTCTCTGTGCCTGGGAAGCAGAAGTGTTCACATTGCTTCGCAGAATCGCTTTTGTGCAGAAAACAGTAACACTTGTTCAGAAGGAAAGAAAGCACAGAGCCCCAGATTTTATGTTGTCCTGGAGAGCTTGCAGAGCACTGGGGAAAAGGCAGGCAGAGAATTCCTTGCTAGCACCTTCTCTGTGCCTGGGAAGCAGAAGTGTTCACATTGCTTCGCAGAATCGCTTTTGTGCAGAAAACATTAACACTTGTTCAGAAGGAAAGAAAGCACAGAGCCCCAGATTTTATGTTGTCCTGGAGAGCTTGCAGAGCACTGGGGAAAGGCAGGCAGAGAATTCCTTGCTAGCACCTTCTCTGTGCCTGGGAAGCAGAAGTGTTCACATTCCTTCGCAAGAATCGCTTTTGTGCAGAAAACAGTAACACTTGTTCAGAAGGAAAGAAAGCACAGAGCCCCAGATTTTATGTTGTCCTGGAGAGCTTGCAGAGCACTGGGGAAAGGCAGGCAGAGAATTCCTTGCTAGCACCTTCTCTGTGCCTCGGAAGCAGAAGTGTTCACATTGCTTCGCAAGAATCGCTTTTGTGCAGAAAACAGTAACACTTGTTCAGAACGAAAGAAAGCACAGAGCCCCAGATTTTATGTTGTCCTGGAGAGCTTGCAGAGCACTGGGGAAAGGCAGGCAGAGAATTCCCTGCTAGCACCTTCTCTGTGCCTGTTCACATTGCTTCGCAGAATCGCTTTTGTGCAGAAAACAGTAACACTTGTTCAGAAGGAAAGAAAGCACAGAGCCCCAGATTCTATGTTGTCTTGGAGAGCTTGCAGAGCACTGGGGAAAGGCAGGCAGAGAATTCCCTGATAGCACCTTCTCTGTGCCTGGGAAGCAGAAGTGTTCACATTGCTTCGCAAGAATCGCTTTTGTGCAGAAAACAGTAACACTTGTTCAGAAGGAAAGAAAGCACAGAGCCCCAGATTCTATGTTGCCCTGGAGAGCTTGCAGAGCACTGGGGAAAGGCAGGCAGAGAATTCCCTGATAGCACCTTCTCTGTGCCTGGGAAGCAGAAGTGTTCACATTGCTTCGCAGAATCGCTTTTGTGCAGAAAACAGTAACACTTGTTCAGAACTAAAGAAAGCACAGAGCCCCAGATTCTATGTTGTCCTGGAGAGCTTGCAGAGCACTGGGGAAAGGCAGGCAGAGAATTCCTTGCTAGCACCTTCTCTGTGCCTGGGAAGCAGAAGTGTTCACATTGCTTCGCAAGAATCGCTTTTGTGCAGAAAACAATAACACTTGTTCAGAAGGAAAGAAAGCACAGAGCCCCAGATTTTATGTTGCCCTGGAGAGCTTGCAGAGCACTGGGGAAAGGCAGGCAGAGAATTCCCTGCTAGCACCTTCTCTGTGCCTGGGAAGCAGAAGTGTTCACATTCCTTCGCAGAATCGCTTTTGTGCAGAAAACAGTAACACTTGTTCAGAACGAAAGAAAGCACAGAGCCCCAGATTCTATGTTGTCCTGGAGAGCTTGCAGAGCACTGGGGAAAGGCAGGCAGAGAATTCCTTGCTAGCACCTCTCTCTGTGCCTGGGAAGCAGAAGTGTTCACATTGCTTCGCAAGAATCGCTTTTGTGCCGAAAACAGTAACACTTGTTCAGAAGGAAAGAAAGCACAGAGCCCCAGATTCTATGTTGTCCTGGAGAGCTTGCAGAGCACTGGGGAAAGGCAGGCAGAGAATTCCCTGCTAGCACCTTCTCTGTGCCTGTTCACATTGCTTCGCAGAATCGCTTTTGTGCAGAAAACATTTACACTTGTTCAGAATGAAAGAAAGCACAGAGCCCCAGATTCTATGTTGTCCTGGAGAGCTTGCAGAGCACTGGGGAAAGGCAGGCAGAGAATTCATTGCTAGCACCTTCTCTGTGCCTGGGAAGCAGAAGTGTTCACATTGCTTCGCAAGAATCGCTTTTGTGCAGAAAACAGTAACACTTGTTCAGAAGGAAAGAAAGCACAGAGCCCCAGATTTTATGTTGCCCTGGAGAGCTTGCAGAGCACTGGGGAAAGGCAGGCAGAGAATTCCCTGATAGCACCTTCTCTGTGCCTGGGAAGCAGAAGTGTTCACATTGCTTCGCAGAATCGCTTTTGTGCAGAAAACAGTAACACTTGTTCAGAACGAAAGAAAGCACAGAGCCCCAGATTCTATGTTGTCCTGGAGAGCTTGCAGAGCACTGGGGAAAGGCAGGCAGAGAATTCCCTGATAGCACCTTCTCTGTGCCTGGGAAGCAGAAGTGTTCACATTGCTTCGCAAGAATCGCTTTTGTGCAGAAAACACTAACACTTGTTCAGAAGGAAAGAAAGCACAGAGCCCCAGATTCTATGTTGTCCTGGAGAGCTTGCAGAGCACTGGGGAAAGGCAGGCAGAGAATTCCTTGCTAGCACCTTCTCTGTGCCTGGGAAGCAGAAGTGTTCACATTGCTTTGCAGAATCGCTTTTGTGCAGAAAACAGTAACACTTGTTCAGAAGGAAAGAAAGCACAGAGCCCCAGATTTTATGTTGTCCTGGAGAGCTTGCAGAGCACTGGGGAAAGGCAGGCAGAGAATTCCCTGATAGCACCTTCTCTGTGCCTGGGAAGCAGAAGTGTTCACATTGCTTCGCAGAATCGCTTTTGTGCAGAAAACAGTAACACTTGTTCAGAACTAAAGAAAGCACAGAGCCCCAGATTCTATGTTGTCCTGGAGAGCTTGCAGAGCACTGGGGAAAGGCAGGCAGAGAATTCCCTGATAGCACCTTCTCTGTGCCTGGGAAGCAGAAGTGTTCACATTGCTTCGCAAGAATCGCTTTTGTGCAGAAAACAGTAACAGTTGTTCAGAAGGAAAGAAAGCACAGAGCCCCAGATTTGCTGTTGTCCTGGAGAGCTTGCAGAGCACTGGGGAAAGGCAGGCAGAGAATTCCCTGATAGCACCTTCTCTGTGCCTGTTCACATTGCTTCGCATAATCGCTTTTGTGCAGAAAACAGTAACACTTGTTCAGAAGGAAAGAAAGCACAGAGCCCCAGATTCTATGTTGTCCTGGAGAGCTTGCAGAGCACTGGGAAAAGGCAGGCAGAGAATTCCCTGCTAGCACCTTCTCTGTGCCTGGGAAGCAGTAGTGTTCACATTGCTTCGCAGAATCGCTTTTGTGCAGAAAACAGTAACACTTGTTCAGAAGGAAAGAAAGCACAGAGCCCCAGATTTTATGTTGTCCTGGAGAGCTTGCAGAGCACTGGGGAAAGGCAGGCAGAGAATTCCCTGCTAGCACCTTCTCTGTGCCTGTTCAAATTGCTTCGCAGAATCGCTTTTGTGCAGAAAACAGTAACACTTGTTCAGAAGGAAAGAAAGCACAGAGCCCCAGATTTTATGTTGTCCTGGAGAGCTTGCAGAGCACTGGGGAAAGGCAGGCAGAGAATTCCTTGCTAGCACCTTCTCTGTGCCTGGGAAGCAGAAGTGTTCACATTGCTTCGCAGAATCGCTTTTGTGCAGAAAACAGTAACACTTGTTCAGAAGGAAAGAAAGCACAGAGCCCCAGATTCTATGTTGTCCTGGAGAGCTTGCAGAGCACTGGGGAAAGGCAGGCAGAGAATTCCCTGCTAGCACCTTCTCTGTGCCTGGGAAGCAGAAGTGTTCACATTGCTTCGCAAGAATCGCTTTTGTGTAAAAACAGTAACACTTGTTCAGAAGGAAAGAAAGCACAGAGCCCCAGATTCTATGTTGTCCTGGAGAGCTTGCAGAGCACTGGGGAAAGGCAGGCAGAGAATTCCCTGCTAGCACCTTCTCTGTGCCTGGGAAGCAGAAGTGTTCACATTGCTTCGCAAGAATCGCTTTTGTGCAGAAAACAGTAACACTTGTTCAGAAGGAAAGAAAGCACAGAGCCCCAGATTTTATGTTGTCCTGGAGAGCTTGCAGAGCACTGGGGAAAGGCAGGCAGAGAATTCCCTGATAGCACCTTCTCTGTGCCTGGGAAGCAGAAGTGTTCACATTGCTTCGCAGAATCGCTTTTGTGCAGAAAACAGTAACACTTGTTCAGAAGGAAAGAAAGCACAGAGCCCCAGATTCTATGTTGTCCTGGAGAGCTTGCAGAGCACTGGGGAAAGGCAGGCAGAGAATTCCCTGATAGTACCTTCTCTGTGCCTGGGAAGCAGAAGTAATCACATTGCTTCGCAAGAATCGCTTTTGTGCAGAAAACACTAACACTTGTTCAGAAGGAAAGAAAGCACAGAGCCCCAGATTTTATGTTGTCCTGGAGAGCTTGCAGAGCACTGGGGAAAAGGCAGGCAGAGAATTCCTTGCTAGCACCTTCTCTGTGCCTGGGAAGCAGAAGTGTTCACATTGCTTCGCAGAATCGCTTTTGTGCAGAAAACAGTAACACTTGTTCAGAAGGAAAGAAAGCACAGAGCCCCAGATTTTATGTTGCCCTGGAGAGCTTGCAGAGCACTGGGGAAAGGCAGGCAGAGAATTCCTTGCTAGCACCTTCTCTGTGCCTGGGAAGCAGAAGTGTTCACATTGCTTCGCAAGAATCGCTTTTGTGCAGAAAACAGTAACACTTGTTCAGAAGGAAAGAAAGCACAGAGCCCCAGATTTTATGTTGTCCTGGAGAGCTTGCAGAGCACTGGGGAAAGGCAGGCAGAGAATTCCCTGCTAGCACCTTCTCTGTGCCTGTTCACATTGCTTCGCAGAATCGCTTTTGTGCAGAAAACAGTAACACTTGTTCAGAACGAAAGAAAGCACAGAGCCCCAGATTTGCTGTTGTCCTGGAGAGCTTGCAGAGCACTGGGGAAAGGCAGGCAGAGAATTCCCTGATAGCACCTTCTCTGTGCCTGGGAAGCAGAAGTGTTCACATTGCTTCGCAAGAATCGCTTTTGTGCAGAAAACAGTAACAGTTGTTCAGAAGGAAAGAAAGCACAGAGCCCCAGATTTGCTGTTGTCCTGGAGAGCTTGCAGAGCACTGGGGAAAGGCAGGCAGAGAATTCCCTGATAGCACCTTCTCTGTGCCTGTTCACATTGCTTCGCAGAATCGCTTTTGTGCAGAAAACAGTAACACTTGTTCAGAAGGAAAGAAAGCACAGAGCCCCAGATTCTATGTTGTCCTGGAGAGCTTGCAGAGCACTGGGAAAAGGCAGGCAGAGAATTCCCTGCTAGCACCTTCTCTGTGCCTGGGAAGCAGTAGTGTTCACATTGCTTCGCAGAATCGCTTTTGTGCAGAAAACAGTAACACTTGTTCAGAAGGAAAGAAAGCACAGAGCCCCAGATTTTATGTTGTCCTGGAGAGCTTGCATAGCACTGGGGAAAGGCAGGCAGAGAATTCCCTGCTAGCACCTTCTCTGTGCCTGTTCACATTGCTTCGCAGAATCGCTTTTGTGCAGAAAACAGTAACACTTGTTCAGAAGGAAAGAAAGCACAGAGCCCCAGATTTTATGTTGTCCTGGAGAGCTTGCAGAGCACTGGGGAAAGGCAGGCAGAGAATTCCTTGCTAGCACCTTCTCTGTGCCTGGGAAGCAGAAGTGTTCACATTGCTTCGCATGAATCGCTTTTGTGCAGAAAACAGTAACAGTTGTTCAGAAGGAAAGAAAGCACAGAGCCCCAGATTTGCTGTTGTCCTGGAGAGCTTGCAGAGCACTGGGGAAAGGCAGGCAGAGAATTCCCTGATAGCACCTTCTCTGTGCCTGTTCACATTGCTTCGCATAATCGCTTTTGTGCAGAAAACACTAACACTTGTTCAGAAGGAAAGAAAGCACAGAGCCCCAGATTCTATGTTGTCCTGGAGAGCTTGCAGAGCACTGGGAAAAGGCAGGCAGAGAATTCCCTGCTAGCACCTTCTCTGTGCCTGGGAAGCAGTAGTGTTCACATTGCTTCGCAGAATCGCTTTTGTGCAGAAAACAGTAACACTTGTTCAGAAGGAAAGAAAGCACAGAGCCCCAGATTTTATGTTGTCCTGGAGAGCTTGCAGAGCACTGGGGAAAGGCAGGCAGAGAATTCCCTGCTAGCACCTTCTGTGTGCCTGTTCACATTGCTTCGCAGAATCGCTTTTGTGCATAAAACAGTAACACTTGTTCAGAAGGAAAGAAAGCACAGAGCCCCAGATTTTATGTTGTCCTGGAGAGCTTGCAGAGCACTGGGGAAAGGCAGGCAGAGAATTCCCTGATAGCACCTTCTCTGTGCCTGGGAAGCAGAAGTGTTCACATTGCTTCGCAAGAATCGCTTTTGTGCAGAAAACAGTAACACTTGTTCAGAAGGAAAGAAAGCACAGAGCCCCAGATTTTATGTTGCCCTGGAGAGCTTGCAGAGCACTGGGGAAAGGCAGGCAGAGAATTCCCTGATAGCACCTTCTCTGTGCCTGGGAAGCAGAAGTGTTCACATTGCTTCGCAGAATCGCTTTTGTGCAGAAAACAGTAACACTTGTTCAGAAGGAAAGAAAGCACAGAGCCCCAGATTCTATGTTGTCCTGGAGAGCTTGCAGAGCACTGGGGAAAGGCAGGCAGAGAATTCCCTGATAGCACCTTCTCTGTGCCTGGGAAGCAGAAGTAATCACATTGCTTCGCAAGAATCGCTTTTGTGCAGAAAACACTAACACTTGTTCAGAAGGAAAGAAAGCACAGAGCCCCAGATTTTATGTTGTCCTGGAGAGCTTGCAGAGCACTGGGGAAAAGGCAGGCAGAGAATTCCTTGCTAGCACCTTCTCTGTGCCTGGGAAGCAGAAGTGTTCACATTGCTTTGCAGAATCGCTTTTGTGCAGAAAACAGTAACACTTGTTCAGAAGGAAAGAAAGCACAGAGCCCCAGATTTTATGCTGTCCTGGAGAGCTTGCAGAGCACTGGGGAAAGGCAGGCAGAGAATTCCTTGCTAGCACCTTCTCTGTGCCTGGGAAGCAGAAGTGTTCACATTGCTTCGCAAGAATCGCTTTTGTGCAGAAAACAGTAACACTTGTTCAGAAGGAAAGAAAGCACAGAGCCCCAGATTTTATGTTGTCCTGGAGAGCTTGCAGAGCACTGGGGAAAGGCAGGCAGAGAATTCCCTGCTAGCACCTTCTCTGTGCCTGTTCACATTGCTTCGCAGAATCGCTTTTGTGCAGAAAACAGTAACACTTGTTCAGAACGAAAGAAAGCACAGAGCCCCAGATTTGCTGTTGTCCTGGAGAGCTTGCAGAGCACTGGGGAAAGGCAGGCAGAGAATTCCCTGATAGCACCTTCTCTGTGCCTGGGAAGCAGAAGTGTTCACATTGCTTCGCAAGAATCGCTTTTGTGCAGAAAACAGTAACAGTTGTTCAGAAGGAAAGAAAGCACAGAGCCCCAGATTTGCTGTTGTCCTGGAGAGCTTGCAGAGCACTGGGGAAAGGCAGGCAGAGAATTCCCTGATAGCACCTTCTCTGTGCCTGTTCACATTGCTTCGCAGAATCGCTTTTGTGCAGAAAACAGTAACACTTGTTCAGAAGGAAAGAAAGCACAGAGCCCCAGATTCTATGTTGTCCTGGAGAGCTTGCAGAGCACTGGGAAAAGGCAGGCAGAGAATTCCCTGCTAGCACCTTCTCTGTGCCTGGGAAGCAGTAGTGTTCACATTGCTTCGCAGAATCGCTTTTGTGCAGAAAACAGTAACACTTGTTCAGAAGGAAAGAAAGCACAGAGCCCCAGATTTTATGTTGTCCTGGAGAGCTTGCATAGCACTGGGGAAAGGCAGGCAGAGAATTCCCTGCTAGCACCTTCTCTGTGCCTGTTCACATTGCTTCGCAGAATCGCTTTTGTGCAGAAAACAGTAACACTTGTTCAGAAGGAAAGAAAGCACAGAGCCCCAGATTTTATGTTGTCCTGGAGAGCTTGCAGAGCACTGGGGAAAGGCAGGCAGAGAATTCCTTGCTAGCACCTTCTCTGTGCCTGGGAAGCAGAAGTGTTCACATTGCTTCGCAGAATCGCTTTTGTGCAGAAAACAGTAACACTTGTTCAGAAGGAAAGAAAGCACAGAGCCCCAGATTTTATGTTGTCCTGGAGAGCTTGCAGAGCACTGGGGAAAGGCAGGCAGAGAATTCCCTGCTAGCACCTTCTCTGTGCCTGGGAAGCAGAAGTGTTCACATTGCTTCGCAAGAATCGCTTTTGTGCAGAAAACAGTAACACTTGTTCAGAAGGAAAGAAAGCACAGAGCCCCAGATTTTATGTTGCCCTGGAGAGCTTGCAGAGCACTGAGGAAAGGCAGGCAGAGAATTCCCTGATAGCACCTTCTCTGTGCCTGGGAAGCAGAAGTGTTCACATTGCTTCGCAGAATCGCTTTTGTGCAGAAAACAGTAACACTTGTTCAGAACTAAAGAAAGCACAGAGCCCCAGATTCTATGTTGTCCTGGAGAGCTTGCAGAGCACTGGGGAAAAGGCAGGCAGAGAATTCCTTGCTAGCACCTTCTCTGTGCCTGGGGAAGCGGAAGTGTTCACATTGCTTTGCAGAATCGCTTTTGTGCGTAAAACAGTAACACTTGTTCAGAAGGAAAGAAAGCAAAGAGCCCCAGATTTGCTGTTGTCCTGGAGAGCTTGCAGAGCACTGGGGAAAGGCAGGCAGAGAATTCCTTGCTAGCACCTTCTCTGTGCCTGGGAAGCAGAAGTGTTCACATTGCTTCGCAAGAATCGCTTTTGTGCAGAAAACAGTAACACTTGTTCAGAACGAAAGAAAGCACAGAGCCCCAGATTTTATGTTGTCCTGGAGAGCTTGCAGAGCACTGGGGAAAGGCAGGCAGAGAATTCCCTGCTAGCACCTTCTCTGTGCCTGGGAAGCAGAAGTGTTCACATTGCTTCGCAGAATCGCTTTTGTGCAGAAAACAGTAACACTTGTTCAGAAGGAAAGAAAGCACAGAGCCCCAGATTCTATGTTGTCCTGGAGAGCTTGCAGAGCACTGGGGAAAGGCAGGCAGAGAATTCCCTGATAGCACCTTCTCTGTGCCTGGGAAGCAGAAGTAATCACATTGCTTCGCAAGAATCGCTTTTGTGCAGAAAACACTAACACTTGTTCAGAAGGAAAGAAAGCACAGAGCCCCAGATTTTATGTTGTCCTGGAGAGCTTGCAGAGCACTGGGGAAAAGGCAGGCAGAGAATTCCTTGCTAGCACCTTCTCTGTGCCTGGGAAGCAGAAGTGTTCACATTGCTTTGCAGAATCGCTTTTGTGCAGAAAACAGTAACACTTGTTCAGAAGGAAAGAAAGCACAGAGCCCCAGATTTTATGCTGTCCTGGAGAGCTTGCAGAGCACTGGGGAAAGGCAGGCAGAGAATTCCTTGCTAGCACCTTCTCTGTGCCTGGGAAGCAGAAGTGTTCACATTGCTTCGCAAGAATCGCTTTTGTGCAGAAAACAGTAACACTTGTTCAGAAGGAAAGAAAGCACAGAGCCCCAGATTTTATGTTGTCCTGGAGAGCTTGCAGAGCACTGGGGAAAGGCAGGCAGAGAATTCCCTGCTAGCACCTTCTCTGTGCCTGTTCACATTGCTTCGCAGAATCGCTTTTGTGCAGAAAACAGTAACACTTGTTCAGAACGAAAGAAAGCACAGAGCCCCAGATTTGCTGTTGTCCTGGAGAGCTTGCAGAGCACTGGGGAAAGGCAGGCAGAGAATTCCCTGATAGCACCTTCTCTGTGCCTGGGAAGCAGAAGTGTTCACATTGCTTCGCAAGAATCGCTTTTGTGCAGAAAACAGTAACAGTTGTTCAGAAGGAAAGAAAGCACAGAGCCCCAGATTTGCTGTTGTCCTGGAGAGCTTGCAGAGCACTGGGGAAAGGCAGGCAGAGAATTCCCTGATAGCACCTTCTCTGTGCCTGTTCACATTGCTTCGCAGAATCGCTTTTGTGCAGAAAACAGTAACACTTGTTCAGAAGGAAAGAAAGCACAGAGCCCCAGATTCTATGTTGTCCTGGAGAGCTTGCAGAGCACTGGGAAAAGGCAGGCAGAGAATTCCCTGCTAGCACCTTCTCTGTGCCTGGGAAGCAGTAGTGTTCACATTGCTTCGCAGAATCGCTTTTGTGCAGAAAACAGTAACACTTGTTCAGAAGGAAAGAAAGCACAGAGCCCCAGATTTTATGTTGTCCTGGAGAGCTTGCATAGCACTGGGGAAAGGCAGGCAGAGAATTCCCTGCTAGCACCTTCTCTGTGCCTGTTCACATTGCTTCGCAGAATCGCTTTTGTGCAGAAAACAGTAACACTTGTTCAGAAGGAAAGAAAGCACAGAGCCCCAGATTTTATGTTGTCCTGGAGAGCTTGCAGAGCACTGGGGAAAGGCAGGCAGAGAATTCCTTGCTAGCACCTTCTCTGTGCCTGGGAAGCAGAAGTGTTCACATTGCTTCGCAGAATCGCTTTTGTGCAGAAAACAGTAACACTTGTTCAGAAGGAAAGAAAGCACAGAGCCCCAGATTTTATGTTGTCCTGGAGAGCTTGCAGAGCACTGGGGAAAGGCAGGCAGAGAATTCCCTGCTAGCACCTTCTCTGTGCCTGGGAAGCAGAAGTGTTCACATTGCTTCGCAAGAATCGCTTTTGTGCAGAAAACAGTAACACTTGTTCAGAAGGAAAGAAAGCACAGAGCCCCAGATTTTATGTTGCCCTGGAGAGCTTGCAGAGCACTGAGGAAAGGCAGGCAGAGAATTCCCTGATAGCACCTTCTCTGTGCCTGGGAAGCAGAAGTGTTCACATTGCTTCGCAGAATCGCTTTTGTGCAGAAAACAGTAACACTTGTTCAGAACTAAAGAAAGCACAGAGCCCCAGATTCTATGTTGTCCTGGAGAGCTTGCAGAGCACTGGGGAAAAGGCAGGCAGAGAATTCCTTGCTAGCACCTTCTCTGTGCCTGGGGAAGCGGAAGTGTTCACATTGCTTTGCAGAATCGCTTTTGTGCGTAAAACAGTAACACTTGTTCAGAAGGAAAGAAAGCAAAGAGCCCCAGATTTGCTGTTGTCCTGGAGAGCTTGCAGAGCACTGGGGAAAGGCAGGCAGAGAATTCCTTGCTAGCACCTTCTCTGTGCCTGGGAAGCAGAAGTGTTCACATTGCTTCGCAAGAATCGCTTTTGTGCAGAAAACAGTAACACTTGTTCAGAACGAAAGAAAGCACAGAGCCCCAGATTTTATGTTGTCCTGGAGAGCTTGCAGAGCACTGGGGAAAGGCAGGCAGAGAATTCCCTGCTAGCACCTTCTCTGTGCCTGTTCACATTGCTTCGCAGAATCGCTTTTGTGCAGAAAACAGTAACACTTGTTCAGAAGGAAAGAAAGCACAGAGCCCCAGATTTGCTGTTGTCCTGGAGAGCTTGCAGAGCACTGGGGAAAGGCAGGCAGAGAATTCCCTGATAGCACCTTCTCTGTGCCTGGGAAGCAGAAGTGTTCACATTGCTTCGCAAGAATCGCTTTTGTGCAGAAAACAGTAACACTTGTTCAGAAGGAAAGAAAGCACAGAGCCCCAGATTTTATGTTGTCCTGGAGAGCTTGCAGAGCACTGGGGAAAGGCAGGCAGAGAATTCCCTGATAGCACCTTCTCTGTGCCTGGGAAGCAGAAGTGTTCACATTGCTTCGCAAGAATCGCTTTTGTGCAGAAAACACTAACACTTGTTCAGAAGGAAAGAAAGAACAGAGCCCCAGATTTTATGTTGTCCTGGAGAGCTTGCAGAGCACTGGGGAAAGGCAGGCAGAGAATTCATTGCTAGCACCTTCTCTGTGCCTGGGAAGCAGAAGTGTTCACATTCCTTCGCAAGAATCGCTTTTGTGCAGAAAACAGTAACACTTGTTCAGAAGGAAAGAAAGCACAGAGCCCCAGATTTTATGTTGTCCTGGAGAGCTTGCAGAGCACTGGGGAAAGGCAGGCAGAGAATTCCTTGCTAGCACCTTCTCTGTGCCTGGGAAGCAGAAGTGTTCACATTGCTTCGCAGAATCGCTTTTGTGCAGAAAACAGTAACACTTGTTCAGAAGGAAAGAAAGCACAGAGCCCCAGATTTTATGTTGTCCTGGAGAGCTTGCAGAGCACTGGGGAAAGGCAGGCAGAGAATTCCTTGCTAGCACCTTCTCTGTGCCTGGGAAGCAGAAGTTTTCACATTGCTTCGCAGAATCGCTTTTGTGCAGAAAACAGTAACACTTGTTCAGAACGAAAGAAAGCACAGAGCCCCAGATTTTATGTTGTCCTGGAGAGCTTGCAGAGCACTGGGGAAAGGCAGGCAGAGAATTCCTTGCTAGCACCTTCTCTGTGCCTGGGAAGCAGAAGTGTTCACATTCCTTCGCAAGAATCGCTTTTGTGCAGAAAACAGTAACACTTGTTCAGAACGAAAGAAAGCACAGAGCCCCAGATTTTATGTTGTCCTGGAGAGCTTGCAGAGCACTGGGGAAAGGCAGGCAGAGAATTCCTTGCTAGCACCTTCTCTGTGCCTGGGAAGCAGAAGTGTTCACATTGCTTCGCAAGAATCGCTTTTGTGCAGAAAACAGTAACACTTGTTCAGAAGGAAAGAAAGCACAGAGCCCCAGATTTTATGTTGTCCTGGAGAGCTTGCAGAGCACTGGGGAAAGGCAGGCAGAGAATTCCCTGCTAGCACCTTCTCTGTGCCTGGGAAGCAGTAGTGTTCACATTGCTTCGCAGAATCGCTTTTGTGCAGAAAACAGTAACACTTGTTCAGAACGAAAGAAAGCACAGAGCCCCAGATTTTATGTTGTCCTGGAGAGCTTGCAGAGCACTGGGGAAAGGCAGGCAGAGAATTCCCTGCTAGCACCTTCTGTGTGCCTGTTCACATTGCTTCGCAGAATCGCTTTTGTGCATAAAACAGTAACACTTGTTCAGAAGGAAAGGAAGCACAGAGCCCCAGATTTTATGTTGTCCTGGAGAGCTTGCAGAGCACTGGGGAAAGGCAGGCAGAGAATTCCCTGCTAGCACCTTCTCTGTGCCTGGGAAGCAGAAGTGTTCACATTGCTTCGCAAGAATCGCTTTTGTGCAGAAAACAGTAACACTTGTTCAGAAGGAAAGAAAGCACAGAGCCCCAGATTTTATGTTGCCCTGGAGAGCTTGCAGAGCACTGGGGAAAGGCAGGCAGAGAATTCCCTGATAGCACCTTCTCTGTGCCTGGGAAGCAGAAGTGTTCACATTGCTTCGCAAGAATCGCTTTTGTGCAGAAAACACTAACACTTGTTCAGAAGGAAAGAAAGCACAGAGCCCCAGATTTTATGTTGTCCTGGAGAGCTTGCAGAGCACTGGGGAAAAGGCAGGCAGAGAATTCCTTGCTAGCACCTTCTCTGTGCCTGGGAAGCAGAAGTGTTCACATTGCTTTGCAGAATCGCTTTTGTGCAGAAAACAGTAACACTTGTTCAGAACGAAAGAAAGCACAGAGCCCCAGATTTTATGCTGTCCTGGAGAGCTTGCAGAGCACTGGGGAAAGGCAGGCAGAGAATTCCTTGCTAGCACCTTCTCTGTGCCTGGGAAGCAGAAGTGTTCACATTGCTTCGCAAGAATCGCTTTTGTGCAGAAAACAGTAACACTTGTTCAGAAGGAAAGAAAGCACAGAGCCCCAGATTTTATGTTGTCCTGGAGAGCTTGCAGAGCACTGGGGAAAGGCAGGCAGAGAATTCCCTGCTAGCACCTTCTCTGTGCCTGTTCACATTGCTTCGCAGAATCGCTTTTGTGCAGAAAACAGTAACACTTGTTCAGAACGAAAGAAAGCACAGAGCCCCAGATTTGCTGTTGTCCTGGAGAGCTTGCAGAGCACTGGGGAAAGGCAGGCAGAGAATTCCTTGCTAGCACCTTCTCTGTGCCTGGGAAGCAGAAGTGTTCACATTGCTTCGCAAGAATCGCTTTTGTGCAGAAAACAGTAACAGTTGTTCAGAAGGAAAGAAAGCACAGAGCCCCAGATTTGCTGTTGTCCTGGAGAGCTTGCAGAGCACTGGGGAAAGGCAGGCAGAGAATTCCCTGATAGCACCTTCTCTGTGCCTGGGAAGCAGAAGTGTTCACATTGCTTCGCAGAATCGCTTTTGTGCAGAAAACAGTAACACTTGTTCAGAAGGAAAGAAAGCACAGAGCCCCAGATTCTATGTTGTCCTGGAGAGCTTGCAGAGCACTGGGAAAAGGCAGGCAGAGAATTCCCTGCTAGCACCTTCTCTGTGCCTGGGAAGCAGTAGTGTTCACATTGCTTCGCAGAATCGCTTTTGTGCAGAAAACAGTAACACTTGTTCAGAAGGAAAGAAAGCACAGAGCCCCAGATTTTATGTTGTCCTGGAGAGCTTGCAGAGCACTGGGGAAAGGCAGGCAGAGAATTCCCTGCTAGCACCTTCTCTGTGCCTGTTCACATTGCTTCGCAGAATCGCTTTTGTGCAGAAAACAGTAACACTTGTTCAGAAGGAAAGAAAGCACAGAGCCCCAGATTTTATGTTGTCCTGGAGAGCTTGCAGAGCACTGGGGAAAGGCAGGCAGAGAATTCCTTGCTAGCACCTTCTCTGTGCCTGGGAAGCAGAAGTGTTCACATTGCTTCGCAAGAATCGCTTTTGTGCAGAAAACAGTAACACTTGTTCAGAAGGAAAGAAAGCACAGAGCCCCAGATTTTATGTTGTCCTGGAGAGCTTGCAGAGCACTGGGGAAAGGCAGGCAGAGAATTCCCTGCTAGCACCTTCTCTGTGCCTGGGAAGCAGAAGTGTTCACATTGCTTCGCAAGAATCGCTTTTGTGCAGAAAACAGTAACACTTGTTCAGAAGGAAAGAAAGCACAGAGCCCCAGATTTTATGTTGCCCTGGAGAGCTTGCAGAGCACTGAGGAAAGGCAGGCAGAGAATTCCCTGATAGCACCTTCTCTGTGCCTGGGAAGCAGAAGTGTTCACATTGCTTCGCAGAATCGCTTTTGTGCAGAAAACAGTAACACTTGTTCAGAACTAAAGAAAGCACAGAGCCCCAGATTCTATGTTGTCCTGGAGAGCTTGCAGAGCACTGGGGAAAGGCAGGCAGAGAATTCCCTGATAGCACCTTCTCTGTGCCTGGGAAGCAGAAGTGTTCACATTGCTTCGCAAGAATCGCTTTTGTGCAGAAAACACTAACACTTGTTCAGAAGGAAAGAAAGCACAGAGCCCAGATTTTATGTTGTCCTGGAGAGCTTGCAGAGCACTGGGGAAAAGGCAGGCAGAGAATTCCTTGCTAGCACCTTCTCTGTGCCTGGGGAAGCGGAAGTGTTCACATTGCTTTGCAGAATCGCTTTTGTGCGTAAAACAGTAACACTTGTTCAGAAGGAAAGAAAGCACAGAGCCCCAGATTTTATGCTGTCCTGGAGAGCTTGCAGAGCACTGGGGAAAGGCAGGCAGAGAATTCCTTGCTAGCACCTTCTCTGTGCCTGGGAAGCAGAAGTGTTCACATTGCTTCGCAAGAATCGCTTTTGTGCAGAAAACAGTAACACTTGTTCAGAAGGAAAGAAAGCACAGAGCCCCAGATTTTATGTTGTCCTGGAGAGCTTGCAGAGCACTGGGGAAAGGCAGGCAGAGAATTCCCTGCTAGCACCTTCTCTGTGCCTGTTCACATTGCTTCGCAGAATCGCTTTTGTGCAGAAAACAGTAACAGTTGTTCAGAAGGAAAGAAAGCACAGAGCCCCAGATTTGCTGTTGTCCTGGAGAGCTTGCAGAGCACTGGGGAAAGGCAGGCAGAGAATTCCCTGATAGCACCTTCTCTGTGCCTGTTCACATTGCTTCGCAGAATCGCTTTTGTGCAGAAAACAGTAACACTTGTTCAGAAGGAAAGAAAGCACAGAGCCCCAGATTCTATGTTGTCCTGGAGAGCTTGCAGAGCACTGGGAAAAGGCAGGCAGAGAATTCCCTGCTAGCACCTTCTCTGTGCCTGGGAAGCAGTAGTGTTCACATTGCTTCGCAGAATCGCTTTTGTGCAGAAAACAGTAACACTTGTTCAGAAGGAAAGAAAGCACAGAGCCCCAGATTTTATGTTGTCCTGGAGAGCTTGCATAGCACTGGGGAAAGGCAGGCAGAGAATTCCCTGCTAGCACCTTCTCTGTGCCTGTTCACATTGCTTCGCAGAATCGCTTTTGTGCAGAAAACAGTAACACTTGTTCAGAAGGAAAGAAAGCACAGAGCCCCAGATTTTATGTTGTCCTGGAGAGCTTGCAGAGCACTGGGGAAAGGCAGGCAGAGAATTCCTTGCTAGCACCTTCTCTGTGCCTGGGAAGCAGAAGTGTTCACATTGCTTCGCAGAATCGCTTTTGTGCAGAAAACAGTAACACTTGTTCAGAAGGAAAGAAAGCACAGAGCCCCAGATTTTATGTTGTCCTGGAGAGCTTGCAGAGCACTGGGGAAAGGCAGGCAGAGAATTCCCTGCTAGCACCTTCTCTGTGCCTGGGAAGCAGAAGTGTTCACATTGCTTCGCAAGAATCGCTTTTGTGCAGAAAACAGTAACACTTGTTCAGAAGGAAAGAAAGCACAGAGCCCCAGATTTTATGTTGCCCTGGAGAGCTTGCAGAGCACTGAGGAAAGGCAGGCAGAGAATTCCCTGATAGCACCTTCTCTGTGCCTGGGAAGCAGAAGTGTTCACATTGCTTCGCAGAATCGCTTTTGTGCAGAAAACAGTAACACTTGTTCAGAACTAAAGAAAGCACAGAGCCCCAGATTCTATGTTGTCCTGGAGAGCTTGCAGAGCACTGGGGAAAAGGCAGGCAGAGAATTCCTTGCTAGCACCTTCTCTGTGCCTGGGGAAGCGGAAGTGTTCACATTGCTTTGCAGAATCGCTTTTGTGCGTAAAACAGTAACACTTGTTCAGAAGGAAAGAAAGCAAAGAGCCCCAGATTTGCTGTTGTCCTGGAGAGCTTGCAGAGCACTGGGGAAAGGCAGGCAGAGAATTCCTTGCTAGCACCTTCTCTGTGCCTGGGAAGCAGAAGTGTTCACATTGCTTCGCAAGAATCGCTTTTGTGCAGAAAACAGTAACACTTGTTCAGAACGAAAGAAAGCACAGAGCCCCAGATTTTATGTTGTCCTGGAGAGCTTGCAGAGCACTGGGGAAAGGCAGGCAGAGAATTCCCTGCTAGCACCTTCTCTGTGCCTGGGAAGCAGAAGTGTTCACATTGCTTCGCAGAATCGCTTTTGTGCAGAAAACAGTAACACTTGTTCAGAAGGAAAGAAAGCACAGAGCCCCAGATTCTATGTTGTCCTGGAGAGCTTGCAGAGCACTGGGGAAAGGCAGGCAGAGAATTCCCTGATAGCACCTTCTCTGTGCCTGGGAAGCAGAAGTAATCACATTGCTTCGCAAGAATCGCTTTTGTGCAGAAAACACTAACACTTGTTCAGAAGGAAAGAAAGCACAGAGCCCCAGATTTTATGTTGTCCTGGAGAGC
The DNA here is from genome assembly GCF_031877795.1 of Strix aluco. Taxonomy (NCBI): domain Eukaryota; kingdom Metazoa; phylum Chordata; class Aves; order Strigiformes; family Strigidae; genus Strix; species Strix aluco. The sequence goes on from NW_027436569.1 coordinate 138,577, forward strand.
TTGCAGAGCACTGGGGAAAAGGCAGGCAGAGAATTCCTTGCTAGCACCTTCTCTGTGCCTGGGAAGCAGAAGTGTTCACATTGCTTTGCAGAATCGCTTTTGTGCAGAAAACAGTAACACTTGTTCAGAAGGAAAGAAAGCACAGAGCCCCAGATTTTATGCTGTCCTGGAGAGCTTGCAGAGCACTGGGGAAAGGCAGGCAGAGAATTCCTTGCTAGCACCTTCTCTGTGCCTGGGAAGCAGAAGTGTTCACATTGCTTCGCAAGAATCGCTTTTGTGCAGAAAACAGTAACACTTGTTCAGAAGGAAAGAAAGCACAGAGCCCCAGATTTTATGTTGTCCTGGAGAGCTTGCAGAGCACTGGGGAAAGGCAGGCAGAGAATTCCCTGCTAGCACCTTCTCTGTGCCTGTTCACATTGCTTCGCAGAATCGCTTTTGTGCAGAAAACAGTAACACTTGTTCAGAACGAAAGAAAGCACAGAGCCCCAGATTTGCTGTTGTCCTGGAGAGCTTGCAGAGCACTGGGGAAAGGCAGGCAGAGAATTCCCTGATAGCACCTTCTCTGTGCCTGGGAAGCAGAAGTGTTCACATTGCTTCGCAAGAATCGCTTTTGTGCAGAAAACAGTAACAGTTGTTCAGAAGGAAAGAAAGCACAGAGCCCCAGATTTGCTGTTGTCCTGGAGAGCTTGCAGAGCACTGGGGAAAGGCAGGCAGAGAATTCCCTGATAGCACCTTCTCTGTGCCTGTTCACATTGCTTCGCAGAATCGCTTTTGTGCAGAAAACAGTAACACTTGTTCAGAAGGAAAGAAAGCACAGAGCCCCAGATTCTATGTTGTCCTGGAGAGCTTGCAGAGCACTGGGAAAAGGCAGGCAGAGAATTCCCTGCTAGCACCTTCTCTGTGCCTGGGAAGCAGTAGTGTTCACATTGCTTCGCAGAATCGCTTTTGTGCAGAAAACAGTAACACTTGTTCAGAAGGAAAGAAAGCACAGAGCCCCAGATTTTATGTTGTCCTGGAGAGCTTGCATAGCACTGGGGAAAGGCAGGCAGAGAATTCCCTGCTAGCACCTTCTCTGTGCCTGTTCACATTGCTTCGCAGAATCGCTTTTGTGCAGAAAACAGTAACACTTGTTCAGAAGGAAAGAAAGCACAGAGCCCCAGATTTTATGTTGTCCTGGAGAGCTTGCAGAGCACTGGGGAAAGGCAGGCAGAGAATTCCTTGCTAGCACCTTCTCTGTGCCTGGGAAGCAGAAGTGTTCACATTGCTTCGCAGAATCGCTTTTGTGCAGAAAACAGTAACACTTGTTCAGAAGGAAAGAAAGCACAGAGCCCCAGATTTTATGTTGTCCTGGAGAGCTTGCAGAGCACTGGGGAAAGGCAGGCAGAGAATTCCCTGCTAGCACCTTCTCTGTGCCTGGGAAGCAGAAGTGTTCACATTGCTTCGCAAGAATCGCTTTTGTGCAGAAAACAGTAACACTTGTTCAGAAGGAAAGAAAGCACAGAGCCCCAGATTTTATGTTGCCCTGGAGAGCTTGCAGAGCACTGAGGAAAGGCAGGCAGAGAATTCCCTGATAGCACCTTCTCTGTGCCTGGGAAGCAGAAGTGTTCACATTGCTTCGCAGAATCGCTTTTGTGCAGAAAACAGTAACACTTGTTCAGAACTAAAGAAAGCACAGAGCCCCAGATTCTATGTTGTCCTGGAGAGCTTGCAGAGCACTGGGGAAAAGGCAGGCAGAGAATTCCTTGCTAGCACCTTCTCTGTGCCTGGGGAAGCGGAAGTGTTCACATTGCTTTGCAGAATCGCTTTTGTGCGTAAAACAGTAACACTTGTTCAGAAGGAAAGAAAGCAAAGAGCCCCAGATTTGCTGTTGTCCTGGAGAGCTTGCAGAGCACTGGGGAAAGGCAGGCAGAGAATTCCTTGCTAGCACCTTCTCTGTGCCTGGGAAGCAGAAGTGTTCACATTGCTTCGCAAGAATCGCTTTTGTGCAGAAAACAGTAACACTTGTTCAGAACGAAAGAAAGCACAGAGCCCCAGATTTTATGTTGTCCTGGAGAGCTTGCAGAGCACTGGGGAAAGGCAGGCAGAGAATTCCCTGCTAGCACCTTCTCTGTGCCTGTTCACATTGCTTCGCAGAATCGCTTTTGTGCAGAAAACAGTAACACTTGTTCAGAAGGAAAGAAAGCACAGAGCCCCAGATTTGCTGTTGTCCTGGAGAGCTTGCAGAGCACTGGGGAAAGGCAGGCAGAGAATTCCCTGATAGCACCTTCTCTGTGCCTGGGAAGCAGAAGTGTTCACATTGCTTCGCAAGAATCGCTTTTGTGCAGAAAACAGTAACACTTGTTCAGAAGGAAAGAAAGCACAGAGCCCCAGATTTTATGTTGTCCTGGAGAGCTTGCAGAGCACTGGGGAAAGGCAGGCAGAGAATTCCCTGATAGCACCTTCTCTGTGCCTGGGAAGCAGAAGTGTTCACATTGCTTCGCAAGAATCGCTTTTGTGCAGAAAACACTAACACTTGTTCAGAAGGAAAGAAAGAACAGAGCCCCAGATTTTATGTTGTCCTGGAGAGCTTGCAGAGCACTGGGGAAAGGCAGGCAGAGAATTCATTGCTAGCACCTTCTCTGTGCCTGGGAAGCAGAAGTGTTCACATTCCTTCGCAAGAATCGCTTTTGTGCAGAAAACAGTAACACTTGTTCAGAAGGAAAGAAAGCACAGAGCCCCAGATTTTATGTTGTCCTGGAGAGCTTGCAGAGCACTGGGGAAAGGCAGGCAGAGAATTCCTTGCTAGCACCTTCTCTGTGCCTGGGAAGCAGAAGTGTTCACATTGCTTCGCAGAATCGCTTTTGTGCAGAAAACAGTAACACTTGTTCAGAAGGAAAGAAAGCACAGAGCCCCAGATTTTATGTTGTCCTGGAGAGCTTGCAGAGCACTGGGGAAAGGCAGGCAGAGAATTCCTTGCTAGCACCTTCTCTGTGCCTGGGAAGCAGAAGTTTTCACATTGCTTCGCAGAATCGCTTTTGTGCAGAAAACAGTAACACTTGTTCAGAACGAAAGAAAGCACAGAGCCCCAGATTTTATGTTGTCCTGGAGAGCTTGCAGAGCACTGGGGAAAGGCAGGCAGAGAATTCCTTGCTAGCACCTTCTCTGTGCCTGGGAAGCAGAAGTGTTCACATTCCTTCGCAAGAATCGCTTTTGTGCAGAAAACAGTAACACTTGTTCAGAACGAAAGAAAGCACAGAGCCCCAGATTTTATGTTGTCCTGGAGAGCTTGCAGAGCACTGGGGAAAGGCAGGCAGAGAATTCCTTGCTAGCACCTTCTCTGTGCCTGGGAAGCAGAAGTGTTCACATTGCTTCGCAAGAATCGCTTTTGTGCAGAAAACAGTAACACTTGTTCAGAAGGAAAGAAAGCACAGAGCCCCAGATTTTATGTTGTCCTGGAGAGCTTGCAGAGCACTGGGGAAAGGCAGGCAGAGAATTCCCTGCTAGCACCTTCTCTGTGCCTGGGAAGCAGTAGTGTTCACATTGCTTCGCAGAATCGCTTTTGTGCAGAAAACAGTAACACTTGTTCAGAACGAAAGAAAGCACAGAGCCCCAGATTTTATGTTGTCCTGGAGAGCTTGCAGAGCACTGGGGAAAGGCAGGCAGAGAATTCCCTGCTAGCACCTTCTGTGTGCCTGTTCACATTGCTTCGCAGAATCGCTTTTGTGCATAAAACAGTAACACTTGTTCAGAAGGAAAGGAAGCACAGAGCCCCAGATTTTATGTTGTCCTGGAGAGCTTGCAGAGCACTGGGGAAAGGCAGGCAGAGAATTCCCTGCTAGCACCTTCTCTGTGCCTGGGAAGCAGAAGTGTTCACATTGCTTCGCAAGAATCGCTTTTGTGCAGAAAACAGTAACACTTGTTCAGAAGGAAAGAAAGCACAGAGCCCCAGATTTTATGTTGCCCTGGAGAGCTTGCAGAGCACTGGGGAAAGGCAGGCAGAGAATTCCCTGATAGCACCTTCTCTGTGCCTGGGAAGCAGAAGTGTTCACATTGCTTCGCAAGAATCGCTTTTGTGCAGAAAACACTAACACTTGTTCAGAAGGAAAGAAAGCACAGAGCCCCAGATTTTATGTTGTCCTGGAGAGCTTGCAGAGCACTGGGGAAAAGGCAGGCAGAGAATTCCTTGCTAGCACCTTCTCTGTGCCTGGGAAGCAGAAGTGTTCACATTGCTTTGCAGAATCGCTTTTGTGCAGAAAACAGTAACACTTGTTCAGAACGAAAGAAAGCACAGAGCCCCAGATTTTATGCTGTCCTGGAGAGCTTGCAGAGCACTGGGGAAAGGCAGGCAGAGAATTCCTTGCTAGCACCTTCTCTGTGCCTGGGAAGCAGAAGTGTTCACATTGCTTCGCAAGAATCGCTTTTGTGCAGAAAACAGTAACACTTGTTCAGAAGGAAAGAAAGCACAGAGCCCCAGATTTTATGTTGTCCTGGAGAGCTTGCAGAGCACTGGGGAAAGGCAGGCAGAGAATTCCCTGCTAGCACCTTCTCTGTGCCTGTTCACATTGCTTCGCAGAATCGCTTTTGTGCAGAAAACAGTAACACTTGTTCAGAACGAAAGAAAGCACAGAGCCCCAGATTTGCTGTTGTCCTGGAGAGCTTGCAGAGCACTGGGGAAAGGCAGGCAGAGAATTCCTTGCTAGCACCTTCTCTGTGCCTGGGAAGCAGAAGTGTTCACATTGCTTCGCAAGAATCGCTTTTGTGCAGAAAACAGTAACAGTTGTTCAGAAGGAAAGAAAGCACAGAGCCCCAGATTTGCTGTTGTCCTGGAGAGCTTGCAGAGCACTGGGGAAAGGCAGGCAGAGAATTCCCTGATAGCACCTTCTCTGTGCCTGGGAAGCAGAAGTGTTCACATTGCTTCGCAGAATCGCTTTTGTGCAGAAAACAGTAACACTTGTTCAGAAGGAAAGAAAGCACAGAGCCCCAGATTCTATGTTGTCCTGGAGAGCTTGCAGAGCACTGGGAAAAGGCAGGCAGAGAATTCCCTGCTAGCACCTTCTCTGTGCCTGGGAAGCAGTAGTGTTCACATTGCTTCGCAGAATCGCTTTTGTGCAGAAAACAGTAACACTTGTTCAGAAGGAAAGAAAGCACAGAGCCCCAGATTTTATGTTGTCCTGGAGAGCTTGCAGAGCACTGGGGAAAGGCAGGCAGAGAATTCCCTGCTAGCACCTTCTCTGTGCCTGTTCACATTGCTTCGCAGAATCGCTTTTGTGCAGAAAACAGTAACACTTGTTCAGAAGGAAAGAAAGCACAGAGCCCCAGATTTTATGTTGTCCTGGAGAGCTTGCAGAGCACTGGGGAAAGGCAGGCAGAGAATTCCTTGCTAGCACCTTCTCTGTGCCTGGGAAGCAGAAGTGTTCACATTGCTTCGCAAGAATCGCTTTTGTGCAGAAAACAGTAACACTTGTTCAGAAGGAAAGAAAGCACAGAGCCCCAGATTTTATGTTGTCCTGGAGAGCTTGCAGAGCACTGGGGAAAGGCAGGCAGAGAATTCCCTGCTAGCACCTTCTCTGTGCCTGGGAAGCAGAAGTGTTCACATTGCTTCGCAAGAATCGCTTTTGTGCAGAAAACAGTAACACTTGTTCAGAAGGAAAGAAAGCACAGAGCCCCAGATTTTATGTTGCCCTGGAGAGCTTGCAGAGCACTGAGGAAAGGCAGGCAGAGAATTCCCTGATAGCACCTTCTCTGTGCCTGGGAAGCAGAAGTGTTCACATTGCTTCGCAGAATCGCTTTTGTGCAGAAAACAGTAACACTTGTTCAGAACTAAAGAAAGCACAGAGCCCCAGATTCTATGTTGTCCTGGAGAGCTTGCAGAGCACTGGGGAAAGGCAGGCAGAGAATTCCCTGATAGCACCTTCTCTGTGCCTGGGAAGCAGAAGTGTTCACATTGCTTCGCAAGAATCGCTTTTGTGCAGAAAACACTAACACTTGTTCAGAAGGAAAGAAAGCACAGAGCCCAGATTTTATGTTGTCCTGGAGAGCTTGCAGAGCACTGGGGAAAAGGCAGGCAGAGAATTCCTTGCTAGCACCTTCTCTGTGCCTGGGGAAGCGGAAGTGTTCACATTGCTTTGCAGAATCGCTTTTGTGCGTAAAACAGTAACACTTGTTCAGAAGGAAAGAAAGCACAGAGCCCCAGATTTTATGCTGTCCTGGAGAGCTTGCAGAGCACTGGGGAAAGGCAGGCAGAGAATTCCTTGCTAGCACCTTCTCTGTGCCTGGGAAGCAGAAGTGTTCACATTGCTTCGCAAGAATCGCTTTTGTGCAGAAAACAGTAACACTTGTTCAGAAGGAAAGAAAGCACAGAGCCCCAGATTTTATGTTGTCCTGGAGAGCTTGCAGAGCACTGGGGAAAGGCAGGCAGAGAATTCCCTGCTAGCACCTTCTCTGTGCCTGTTCACATTGCTTCGCAGAATCGCTTTTGTGCAGAAAACAGTAACACTTGTTCAGAACGAAAGAAAGCACAGAGCCCCAGATTTGCTGTTGTCCTGGAGAGCTTGCAGAGCACTGGGGAAAGGCAGGCAGAGAATTCCTTGCTAGCACCTTCTCTGTGCCTGGGAAGCAGAAGTGTTCACATTGCTTCGCAAGAATCGCTTTTGTGCAGAAAACAGTAACAGTTGTTCAGAAGGAAAGAAAGCACAGAGCCCCAGATTTGCTGTTGTCCTGGAGAGCTTGCAGAGCACTGGGGAAAGGCAGGCAGAGAATTCCCTGATAGCACCTTCTCTGTGCCTGGGAAGCAGAAGTGTTCACATTGCTTCGCAGAATCGCTTTTGTGCAGAAAACAGTAACACTTGTTCAGAAGGAAAGAAAGCACAGAGCCCCAGATTCTATGTTGTCCTGGAGAGCTTGCAGAGCACTGGGAAAAGGCAGGCAGAGAATTCCCTGCTAGCACCTTCTCTGTGCCTGGGAAGCAGTAGTGTTCACATTGCTTCGCAGAATCGCTTTTGTGCAGAAAACAGTAACACTTGTTCAGAAGGAAAGAAAGCACAGAGCCCCAGATTTTATGTTGTCCTGGAGAGCTTGCAGAGCACTGGGGAAAGGCAGGCAGAGAATTCCCTGCTAGCACCTTCTCTGTGCCTGTTCACATTGCTTCGCAGAATCGCTTTTGTGCAGAAAACAGTAACACTTGTTCAGAAGGAAAGAAAGCACAGAGCCCCAGATTTTATGTTGTCCTGGAGAGCTTGCAGAGCACTGGGGAAAGGCAGGCAGAGAATTCCTTGCTAGCACCTTCTCTGTGCCTGGGAAGCAGAAGTGTTCACATTGCTTCGCAAGAATCGCTTTTGTGCAGAAAACAGTAACACTTGTTCAGAAGGAAAGAAAGCACAGAGCCCCAGATTTTATGTTGTCCTGGAGAGCTTGCAGAGCACTGGGGAAAGGCAGGCAGAGAATTCCCTGATAGCACCTTCTCTGTGCCTGGGAAGCAGAAGTGTTCACATTGCTTCGCAAGAATCGCTTTTGTGCAGAAAACAGTAACACTTGTTCAGAAGGAAAGAAAGCACAGAGCCCCAGATTTTATGTTGCCCTGGAGAGCTTGCAGAGCACTGAGGAAAGGCAGGCAGAGAATTCCCTGATAGCACCTTCTCTGTGCCTGGGAAGCAGAAGTGTTCACATTGCTTCGCAGAATCGCTTTTGTGCAGAAAACAGTAACACTTGTTCAGAACTAAAGAAAGCACAGAGCCCCAGATTCTATGTTGTCCTGGAGAGCTTGCAGAGCACTGGGGAAAGGCAGGCAGAGAATTCCCTGATAGCACCTTCTCTGTGCCTGGGAAGCAGAAGTGTTCACATTGCTTCGCAAGAATCGCTTTTGTGCAGAAAACACTAACACTTGTTCAGAAGGAAAGAAAGCACAGAGCCCAGATTTTATGTTGTCCTGGAGAGCTTGCAGAGCACTGGGGAAAAGGCAGGCAGAGAATTCCTTGCTAGCACCTTCTCTGTGCCTGGGGAAGCGGAAGTGTTCACATTGCTTTGCAGAATCGCTTTTGTGCGTAAAACAGTAACACTTGTTCAGAAGGAAAGAAAGCACAGAGCCCCAGATTTTATGCTGTCCTGGAGAGCTTGCAGAGCACTGGGGAAAGGCAGGCAGAGAATTCCTTGCTAGCACCTTCTCTGTGCCTGGGAAGCAGAAGTGTTCACATTGCTTCGCAAGAATCGCTTTTGTGCAGAAAACAGTAACACTTGTTCAGAACGAAAGAAAGCACAGAGCCCCAGATTTTATGTTGTCCTGGAGAGCTTGCAGAGCACTGGGGAAAGGCAGGCAGAGAATTCCCTGCTAGCACCTTCTCTGTGCCTGTTCACATTGCTTCGCAGAATCGCTTTTGTGCAGAAAACAGTAACACTTGTTCAGAAGGAAAGAAAGCACAGAGCCCCAGATTTGCTGTTGTCCTGGAGAGCTTGCAGAGCACTGGGGAAAGGCAGGCAGAGAATTCCCTGATAGCACCTTCTCTGTGCCTGGGAAGCAGAAGTGTTCACATTGCTTCGCAAGAATCGCTTTTGTGCAGAAAACAGTAACAGTTGTTCAGAAGGAAAGAAAGCACAGAGCCCCAGATTTTATGTTGTCCTGGAGAGCTTGCAGAGCACTGGGGAAAGGCAGGCAGAGAATTCCCTGATAGCACCTTCTCTGTGCCTGGGAAGCAGAAGTGTTCACATTGCTTCGCAGAATCGCTTTTGTTCAGAAAACACTAACACTTGTTCAGAACTAAAGAAAGCACAGAGCCCCAGATTTTATGTTGTCCTGGAGAGCTTGCAGAGCACTGGGGAAAGGCAGGCAGAGAATTCCCTGATAGCACCTTCTCTGTGCCTGGGAAGCAGAAGTGTTCACATTGCTTCGCAGAATCGCTTTTGTGCAGAAAACAGTAACACTTGTTCAGAAGGAAAGAAAGCACAGAGCCCCAGATTCTATGTTGTCCTGGAGAGCTTGCAGAGCACTGGGGAAAGGCAGGCAGAGAATTCCCTGATAGCACCTTCTCTGTGCCTGGGAAGCAGAAGTGTTCACATTGCTTCGCAAGAATCGCTTTTGTGCAGAAAACACTAACACTTGTTCAGAAGGAAAGAAAGCACAGAGCCCCAGATTTTATGTTGTCCTGGAGAGCTTGCAGAGCACTGGGGAAAGGCAGGCAGAGAATTCATTGCTAGCACCTTCTCTGTGCCTGGGAAGCAGAAGTGTTCACATTCCTTCGCAAGAATCGCTTTTGTGCAGAAAACAGTAACACTTGTTCAGAAGGAAAGAAAGCACAGAGCCCCAGATTTTATGTTGTCCTGGAGAGCTTGCAGAGCACTGGGGAAAGGCAGGCAGAGAATTCCTTGCTAGCACCTTCTCTGTGCCTGGGAAGCAGAAGTGTTCACATTGCTTCGCAGAATCGCTTTTGTGCAGAAAACAGTAACACTTGTTCAGAAGGAAAGAAAGCACAGAGCCCCAGATTTTATGTTGTCCTGGAGAGCTTGCAGAGCACTGGGGAAAGGCAGGCAGAGAATTCCCTGCTAGCACCTTCTCTGTGCCTGGGAAGCAGAAGTGTTCACATTGCTTCGCAAGAATCGCTTTTGTGCAGAAAACAGTAACACTTGTTCAGAAGGAAAGAAAGCACAGAGCCCCAGATTTTATGTTGCCCTGGAGAGCTTGCAGAGCACTGAGGAAAGGCAGGCAGAGAATTCCCTGATAGCACCTTCTCTGTGCCTGGGAAGCAGAAGTGTTCACATTGCTTCGCAGAATCGCTTTTGTGCAGAAAACAGTAACACTTGTTCAGAACTAAAGAAAGCACAGAGCCCCAGATTCTATGTTGTCCTGGAGAGCTTGCAGAGCACTGGGGAAAGGCAGGCAGAGAATTCCCTGATAGCACCTTCTCTGTGCCTGGGAAGCAGAAGTGTTCACATTGCTTCGCAAGAATCGCTTTTGTGCAGAAAACACTAACACTTGTTCAGAAGGAAAGAAAGCACAGAGCCCAGATTTTATGTTGTCCTGGAGAGCTTGCAGAGCACTGGGGAAAAGGCAGGCAGAGAATTCCTTGCTAGCACCTTCTCTGTGCCTGGGGAAGCGGAAGTGTTCACATTGCTTTGCAGAATCGCTTTTGTGCGTAAAACAGTAACACTTGTTCAGAAGGAAAGAAAGCACAGAGCCCCAGATTTTATGCTGTCCTGGAGAGCTTGCAGAGCACTGGGGAAAGGCAGGCAGAGAATTCCTTGCTAGCACCTTCTCTGTGCCTGGGAAGCAGAAGTGTTCACATTGCTTCGCAAGAATCGCTTTTGTGCAGAAAACAGTAACACTTGTTCAGAACGAAAGAAAGCACAGAGCCCCAGATTTTATGTTGTCCTGGAGAGCTTGCAGAGCACTGGGGAAAGGCAGGCAGAGAATTCCCTGCTAGCACCTTCTCTGTGCCTGTTCACATTGCTTCGCAGAATCGCTTTTGTGCAGAAAACAGTAACACTTGTTCAGAAGGAAAGAAAGCACAGAGCCCCAGATTTGCTGTTGTCCTGGAGAGCTTGCAGAGCACTGGGGAAAGGCAGGCAGAGAATTCCCTGATAGCACCTTCTCTGTGCCTGGGAAGCAGAAGTGTTCACATTGCTTCGCAAGAATCGCTTTTGTGCAGAAAACAGTAACACTTGTTCAGAAGGAAAGAAAGCACAGAGCCCCAGATTTTATGTTGTCCTGGAGAGCTTGCAGAGCACTGGGGAAAGGCAGGCAGAGAATTCCCTGATAGCACCTTCTCTGTGCCTGGGAAGCAGAAGTGTTCACATTGCTTCGCAGAATCGCTTTTGTTCAGAAAACACTAACACTTGTTCAGAAGGAAAGAAAGCACAGAGCCCCAGATTTTATGTTGTCCTGGAGAGCTTGCAGAGCACTGGGGAAAGGCAGGCAGAGAATTCCCTGCTAGCACCTTCTCTGTGCCTGTTCACATTGCTTCGCAGAATCGCTTTTGTGCAGAAAACAGTAACACTTGTTCAGAAGGAAAGAAAGCACAGAGCCCCAGATTTTATGTTGTCCTGGAGAGCTTGCAGAGCACTGGGGAAAGGCAGGCAGAGAATTCCTTGCTAGCACCTTCTCTGTGCCTGGGAAGCAGAAGTGTTCACATTGCTTCGCAGAATCGCTTTTGTGCAGAAAACAGTAACACTTGTTCAGAAGGAAAGAAAGCACAGAGCCCCAGATTTTATGTTGTCCTGGAGAGCTTGCAGAGCACTGGGGAAAGGCAGGCAGAGAATTCCCTGCTAGCACCTTCTCTGTGCCTGGGAAGCAGAAGTGTTCACATTGCTTCGCAAGAATCGCTTTTGTGCAGAAAACAGTAACACTTGTTCAGAAGGAAAGAAAGCACAGAGCCCCAGATTTTATGTTGCCCTGGAGAGCTTGCAGAGCACTGAGGAAAGGCAGGCAGAGAATTCCCTGATAGCACCTTCTCTGTGCCTGGGAAGCAGAAGTGTTCACATTGCTTCGCAGAATCGCTTTTGTGCAGAAAACAGTAACACTTGTTCAGAACTAAAGAAAGCACAGAGCCCCAGATTCTATGTTGTCCTGGAGAGCTTGCAGAGCACTGGGGAAAAGGCAGGCAGAGAATTCCTTGCTAGCACCTTCTCTGTGCCTGGGGAAGCGGAAGTGTTCACATTGCTTTGCAGAATCGCTTTTGTGCGTAAAACAGTAACACTTGTTCAGAAGGAAAGAAAGCACAGAGCCCCAGATTTGCTGTTGTCCTGGAGAGCTTGCAGAGCACTGGGGAAAGGCAGGCAGAGAATTCCTTGCTAGCACCTTCTCTGTGCCTGGGAAGCAGAAGTGTTCACATTGCTTCGCAAGAATCGCTTTTGTGCAGAAAACAGTAACACTTGTTCAGAACGAAAGAAAGCACAGAGCCCCAGATTTTATGTTGTCCTGGAGAGCTTGCAGAGCACTGGGGAAAGGCAGGCAGAGAATTCCCTGCTAGCACCTTCTCTGTGCCTGTTCACATTGCTTCGCAGAATCGCTTTTGTGCAGAAAACAGTAACACTTGTTCAGAAGGAAAGAAAGCACAGAGCCCCAGATTTGCTGTTGTCCTGGAGAGCTTGCAGAGCACTGGGGAAAGGCAGGCAGAGAATTCCCTGATAGCACCTTCTCTGTGCCTGGGAAGCAGAAGTGTTCACATTGCTTCGCAAGAATCGCTTTTGTGCAGAAAACAGTAACACTTGTTCAGAAGGAAAGAAAGCACAGAGCCCCAGATTTTATGTTGTCCTGGAGAGCTTGCAGAGCACTGGGGAAAGGCAGGCAGAGAATTCCCTGATAGCACCTTCTCTGTGCCTGGGAAGCAGAAGTGTTCACATTGCTTCGCAGAATCGCTTTTGTTCAGAAAACACTAACACTTGTTCAGAAGGAAAGAAAGCACAGAGCCCCAGATTCTATGTTGTCCTGGAGAGCTTGCAGAGCACTGGGGAAAGGCAGGCAGAGAATTCCCTGATAGCACCTTCTCTGTGCCTGGGAAGCAGAAGTGTTCACATTGCTTCGCAAGAATCGCTTTTGTGCAGAAAACACTAACACTTGTTCAGAAGGAAAGAAAGAACAGAGCCCCAGATTTTATGTTGTCCTGGAGAGCTTGCAGAGCACTGGGGAAAGGCAGGCAGAGAATTCATTGCTAGCACCTTCTCTGTGCCTGGGAAGCAGAAGTGTTCACATTCCTTCGCAAGAATCGCTTTTGTGCAGAAAACAGTAACACTTGTTCAGAAGGAAAGAAAGCACAGAGCCCCAGATTTTATGTTGTCCTGGAGAGCTTGCAGAGCACTGGGGAAAGGCAGGCAGAGAATTCCTTGCTAGCACCTTCTCTGTGCCTGGGAAGCAGAAGTGTTCACATTGCTTCGCAGAATCGCTTTTGTGCAGAAAACAGTAACACTTGTTCAGAAGGAAAGAAAGCACAGAGCCCCAGATTTTATGTTGTCCTGGAGAGCTTGCAGAGCACTGGGGAAAGGCAGGCAGAGAATTCCTTGCTAGCACCTTCTCTGTGCCTGGGAAGCAGAAGTTTTCACATTGCTTCGCAGAATCGCTTTTGTGCAGAAAACAGTAACACTTGTTCAGAACGAAAGAAAGCACAGAGCCCCAGATTTTATGTTGTCCTGGAGAGCTTGCAGAGCACTGGGGAAAGGCAGGCAGAGAATTCCTTGCTAGCACCTTCTCTGTGCCTGGGAAGCAGAAGTGTTCACATTCCTTCGCAAGAATCGCTTTTGTGCAGAAAACAGTAACACTTGTTCAGAACGAAAGAAAGCACAGAGCCCCAGATTTTATGTTGTCCTGGAGAGCTTGCAGAGCACTGGGGAAAGGCAGGCAGAGAATTCCTTGCTAGCACCTTCTCTGTGCCTGGGAAGCAGAAGTGTTCACATTGCTTCGCAAGAATCGCTTTTGTGCAGAAAACAGTAACACTTGTTCAGAACGAAAGAAAGCACAGAGCCCCAGATTTTATGTTGTCCTGGAGAGCTTGCAGAGCACTGGGGAAAGGCAGGCAGAGAATTCCCTGCTAGCACCTTCTCTGTGCCTGGGAAGCAGTAGTGTTCACATTGCTTCGCAGAATCGCTTTTGTGCAGAAAACAGTAACACTTGTTCAGAACGAAAGAAAGCACAGAGCCCCAGATTTTATGTTGTCCTGGAGAGCTTGCAGAGCACTGGGGAAAGGCAGGCAGAGAATTCCCTGCTAGCACCTTCTGTGTGCCTGTTCACATTGCTTCGCAGAATCGCTTTTGTGCATAAAACAGTAACACTTGTTCAGAAGGAAAGGAAGCACAGAGCCCCAGATTTTATGTTGTCCTGGAGAGCTTGCAGAGCACTGGGGAAAGGCAGGCAGAGAATTCCCTGCTAGCACCTTCTCTGTGCCTGGGAAGCAGAAGTGTTCACATTGCTTCGCAAGAATCGCTTTTGTGCAGAAAACAGTAACACTTGTTCAGAAGGAAAGAAAGCACAGAGCCCCAGATTTTATGTTGCCCTGGAGAGCTTGCAGAGCACTGGGGAAAGGCAGGCAGAGAATTCCCTGATAGCACCTTCTCTGTGCCTGGGAAGCAGAAGTGTTCACATTGCTTCGCAAGAATCGCTTTTGTGCAGAAAACAGTAACACTTGTTCAGAAGGAAAGAAAGCACAGAGCCCCAGATTTTATGTTGTCCTGGAGAGCTTGCAGAGCACTGGGGAAAAGGCAGGCAGAGAATTCCTTGCTAGCACCTTCTCTGTGCCTGGGAAGCAGAAGTGTTCACATTGCTTTGCAGAATCGCTTTTGTGCAGAAAACAGTAACACTTGTTCAGAACGAAAGAAAGCACAGAGCCCCAGATTTTATGCTGTCCTGGAGAGCTTGCAGAGCACTGGGGAAAGGCAGGCAGAGAATTCCTTGCTAGCACCTTCTCTGTGCCTGGGAAGCAGAAGTGTTCACATTGCTTCGCAAGAATCGCTTTTGTGCAGAAAACAGTAACACTTGTTCAGAAGGAAAGAAAGCACAGAGCCCCAGATTTTATGTTGTCCTGGAGAGCTTGCAGAGCACTGGGGAAAGGCAGGCAGAGAATTCCCTGCTAGCACCTTCTCTGTGCCTGTTCACATTGCTTCGCAGAATCGCTTTTGTGCAGAAAACAGTAACACTTGTTCAGAACGAAAGAAAGCACAGAGCCCCAGATTTGCTGTTGTCCTGGAGAGCTTGCAGAGCACTGGGGAAAGGCAGGCAGAGAATTCCCTGATAGCACCTTCTCTGTGCCTGGGAAGCAGAAGTGTTCACATTGCTTCGCAAGAATCGCTTTTGTGCAGAAAACAGTAACAGTTGTTCAGAAGGAAAGAAAGCACAGAGCCCCAGATTTGCTGTTGTCCTGGAGAGCTTGCAGAGCACTGGGGAAAGGCAGGCAGAGAATTCCCTGATAGCACCTTCTCTGTGCCTGGGAAGCAGAAGTGTTCACATTGCTTCGCAGAATCGCTTTTGTGCAGAAAACAGTAACACTTGTTCAGAAGGAAAGAAAGCACAGAGCCCCAGATTCTATGTTGTCCTGGAGAGCTTGCAGAGCACTGGGAAAAGGCAGGCAGAGAATTCCCTGCTAGCACCTTCTCTGTGCCTGGGAAGCAGTAGTGTTCACATTGCTTCGCAGAATCGCTTTTGTGCAGAAAACAGTAACACTTGTTCAGAAGGAAAGAAAGCACAGAGCCCCAGATTTTATGTTGTCCTGGAGAGCTTGCAGAGCACTGGGGAAAGGCAGGCAGAGAATTCCTTGCTAGCACCTTCTCTGTGCCTGGGAAGCAGAAGTGTTCACATTGCTTCGCAGAATCGCTTTTGTGCAGAAAACAGTAACACTTGTTCAGAAGGAAAGAAAGCACAGAGCCCCAGATTTTATGTTGTCCTGGAGAGCTTGCAGAGCACTGGGGAAAGGCAGGCAGAGAATTCCCTGCTAGCACCTTCTCTGTGCCTGGGAAGCAGAAGTGTTCACATTGCTTCGCAAGAATCGCTTTTGTGCAGAAAACAGTAACACTTGTTCAGAAGGAAAGAAAGCACAGAGCCCCAGATTTTATGTTGCCCTGGAGAGCTTGCAGAGCACTGAGGAAAGGCAGGCAGAGAATTCCCTGATAGCACCTTCTCTGTGCCTGGGAAGCAGAAGTGTTCACATTGCTTCGCAGAATCGCTTTTGTGCAGAAAACAGTAACACTTGTTCAGAACTAAAGAAAGCACAGAGCCCCAGATTCTATGTTGTCCTGGAGAGCTTGCAGAGCACTGGGGAAAGGCAGGCAGAGAATTCCCTGATAGCACCTTCTCTGTGCCTGGGAAGCAGAAGTGTTCACATTGCTTCGCAAGAATCGCTTTTGTGCAGAAAACACTAACACTTGTTCAGAAGGAAAGAAAGCACAGAGCCCAGATTTTATGTTGTCCTGGAGAGCTTGCAGAGCACTGGGGAAAAGGCAGGCAGAGAATTCCTTGCTAGCACCTTCTCTGTGCCTGGGGAAGCGGAAGTGTTCACATTGCTTTGCAGAATCGCTTTTGTGCGTAAAACAGTAACACTTGTTCAGAAGGAAAGAAAGCACAGAGCCCCAGATTTTATGCTGTCCTGGAGAGCTTGCAGAGCACTGGGGAAAGGCAGGCAGAGAATTCCTTGCTAGCACCTTCTCTGTGCCTGGGAAGCAGAAGTGTTCACATTGCTTCGCAAGAATCGCTTTTGTGCAGAAAACAGTAACACTTGTTCAGAACGAAAGAAAGCACAGAGCCCCAGATTTTATGTTGTCCTGGAGAGCTTGCAGAGCACTGGGGAAAGGCAGGCAGAGAATTCCCTGCTAGCACCTTCTCTGTGCCTGTTCACATTGCTTCGCAGAATCGCTTTTGTGCAGAAAACAGTAACACTTGTTCAGAAGGAAAGAAAGCACAGAGCCCCAGATTTGCTGTTGTCCTGGAGAGCTTGCAGAGCACTGGGGAAAGGCAGGCAGAGAATTCCCTGATAGCACCTTCTCTGTGCCTGGGAAGCAGAAGTGTTCACATTGCTTCGCAAGAATCGCTTTTGTGCAGAAAACAGTAACAGTTGTTCAGAAGGAAAGAAAGCACAGAGCCCCAGATTTTATGTTGTCCTGGAGAGCTTGCAGAGCACTGGGGAAAGGCAGGCAGAGAATTCCCTGATAGCACCTTCTCTGTGCCTGGGAAGCAGAAGTGTTCACATTGCTTCGCAGAATCGCTTTTGTTCAGAAAACACTAACACTTGTTCAGAACTAAAGAAAGCACAGAGCCCCAGATTTTATGTTGTCCTGGAGAGCTTGCAGAGCACTGGGGAAAGGCAGGCAGAGAATTCCCTGATAGCACCTTCTCTGTGCCTGGGAAGCAGAAGTGTTCACATTGCTTCGCAGAATCGCTTTTGTGCAGAAAACAGTAACACTTGTTCAGAAGGAAAGAAAGCACAGAGCCCCAGATTCTATGTTGTCCTGGAGAGCTTGCAGAGCACTGGGGAAAGGCAGGCAGAGAATTCCCTGATAGCACCTTCTCTGTGCCTGGGAAGCAGAAGTGTTCACATTGCTTCGCAAGAATCGCTTTTGTGCAGAAAACACTAACACTTGTTCAGAAGGAAAGAAAGCACAGAGCCCCAGATTTTATGTTGTCCTGGAGAGCTTGCAGAGCACTGGGGAAAGGCAGGCAGAGAATTCATTGCTAGCACCTTCTCTGTGCCTGGGAAGCAGAAGTGTTCACATTCCTTCGCAAGAATCGCTTTTGTGCAGAAAACAGTAACACTTGTTCAGAAGGAAAGAAAGCACAGAGCCCCAGATTTTATGTTGTCCTGGAGAGCTTGCAGAGCACTGGGGAAAGGCAGGCAGAGAATTCCTTGCTAGCACCTTCTCTGTGCCTGGGAAGCAGAAGTGTTCACATTGCTTCGCAGAATCGCTTTTGTGCAGAAAACAGTAACACTTGTTCAGAAGGAAAGAAAGCACAGAGCCCCAGATTTTATGTTGTCCTGGAGAGCTTGCAGAGCACTGGGGAAAGGCAGGCAGAGAATTCCCTGCTAGCACCTTCTCTGTGCCTGGGAAGCAGAAGTGTTCACATTGCTTCGCAAGAATCGCTTTTGTGCAGAAAACAGTAACACTTGTTCAGAAGGAAAGAAAGCACAGAGCCCCAGATTTTATGTTGCCCTGGAGAGCTTGCAGAGCACTGAGGAAAGGCAGGCAGAGAATTCCCTGATAGCACCTTCTCTGTGCCTGGGAAGCAGAAGTGTTCACATTGCTTCGCAGAATCGCTTTTGTGCAGAAAACAGTAACACTTGTTCAGAACTAAAGAAAGCACAGAGCCCCAGATTCTATGTTGTCCTGGAGAGCTTGCAGAGCACTGGGGAAAGGCAGGCAGAGAATTCCCTGATAGCACCTTCTCTGTGCCTGGGAAGCAGAAGTGTTCACATTGCTTCGCAAGAATCGCTTTTGTGCAGAAAACACTAACACTTGTTCAGAAGGAAAGAAAGCACAGAGCCCAGATTTTATGTTGTCCTGGAGAGCTTGCAGAGCACTGGGGAAAAGGCAGGCAGAGAATTCCTTGCTAGCACCTTCTCTGTGCCTGGGGAAGCGGAAGTGTTCACATTGCTTTGCAGAATCGCTTTTGTGCGTAAAACAGTAACACTTGTTCAGAAGGAAAGAAAGCACAGAGCCCCAGATTTTATGCTGTCCTGGAGAGCTTGCAGAGCACTGGGGAAAGGCAGGCAGAGAATTCCTTGCTAGCACCTTCTCTGTGCCTGGGAAGCAGAAGTGTTCACATTGCTTCGCAAGAATCGCTTTTGTGCAGAAAACAGTAACACTTGTTCAGAACGAAAGAAAGCACAGAGCCCCAGATTTTATGTTGTCCTGGAGAGCTTGCAGAGCACTGGGGAAAGGCAGGCAGAGAATTCCCTGCTAGCACCTTCTCTGTGCCTGTTCACATTGCTTCGCAGAATCGCTTTTGTGCAGAAAACAGTAACACTTGTTCAGAAGGAAAGAAAGCACAGAGCCCCAGATTTGCTGTTGTCCTGGAGAGCTTGCAGAGCACTGGGGAAAGGCAGGCAGAGAATTCCCTGATAGCACCTTCTCTGTGCCTGGGAAGCAGAAGTGTTCACATTGCTTCGCAAGAATCGCTTTTGTGCAGAAAACAGTAACACTTGTTCAGAAGGAAAGAAAGCACAGAGCCCCAGATTTTATGTTGTCCTGGAGAGCTTGCAGAGCACTGGGGAAAGGCAGGCAGAGAATTCCCTGATAGCACCTTCTCTGTGCCTGGGAAGCAGAAGTGTTCACATTGCTTCGCAGAATCGCTTTTGTTCAGAAAACACTAACACTTGTTCAGAAGGAAAGAAAGCACAGAGCCCCAGATTTTATGTTGCCCTGGAGAGCTTGCAGAGCACTGGGGAAAGGCAGGCAGAGAATTCCCTGATAGCACCTTCTCTGTGCCTGGGAAGCAGAAGTGTTCACATTGCTTCGCAGAATCGCTTTTGTGCAGAAAACAGTAACACTTGTTCAGAAGGAAAGAAAGCACAGAGCCCCAGATTCTATGTTGTCCTGGAGATCTTGCAGAGCACTGGGGAAAGGCAGGCAGAGAATTCCCTGATAGCACCTTCTCTGTGCCTGGGAAGCAGAAGTGTTCACATTGCTTCGCAAGAATCGCTTTTGTGCAGAAAACACTAACACTTGTTCAGAAGGAAAGAAAGCACAGAGCCCCAGATTTTATGTTGTCCTGGAGAGCTTGCAGAGCACTGGGGAAAGGCAGGCAGAGAATTCATTGCTAGCACCTTCTCTGTGCCTGGGAAGCAGAAGTGTTCACATTCCTTCGCAAGAATCGCTTTTGTGCAGAAAACAGTAACACTTGTTCAGAAGGAAAGAAAGCACAGAGCCCCAGATTTTATGTTGTCCTGGAGAGCTTGCAGAGCACTGGGGAAAGGCAGGCAGAGAATTCCTTGCTAGCACCTTCTCTGTGCCTGGGAAGCAGAAGTGTTCACATTGCTTCGCAGAATCGCTTTTGTGCAGAAAACAGTAACACTTGTTCAGAAGGAAAGAAAGCACAGAGCCCCAGATTTTATGTTGTCCTGGAGAGCTTGCAGAGCACTGGGGAAAGGCAGGCAGAGAATTCCTTGCTAGCACCTTCTCTGTGCCTGGGAAGCAGAAGTTTTCACATTGCTTCGCAGAATCGCTTTTGTGCAGAAAACATTAACACTTGTTCAGAAGGAAAGAAAGCACAGAGCCCCAGATTTTATGTTGTCCTGGAGAGCTTGCAGAGCACTGGGGAAAGGCAGGCAGAGAATTCCTTGCTAGCACCTTCTCTGTGCCTGGGAAGCAGAAGTGTTCACATTCCTTCGCAAGAATCGCTTTTGTGCAGAAAACAGTAACACTTGTTCAGAAGGAAAGAAAGCACAGAGCCCCAGATTTTATGTTGTCCTGGAGAGCTTGCAGAGCACTGGGGAAAGGCAGGCAGAGAATTCCTTGCTAGCACCTTCTCTGTGCCTGGGAAGCAGAAGTGTTCACATTGCTTCGCAAGAATCGCTTTTGTGCAGAAAACAGTAACACTTGTTCAGAACGAAAGAAAGCACAGAGCCCCAGATTTTATGTTGTCCTGGAGAGCTTGCAGAGCACTGGGGAAAGGCAGGCAGAGAATTCCCTGCTAGCACCTTCTCTGTGCCTGTTCACATTGCTTCGCAGAATCGCTTTTGTGCAGAAAACAGTAACACTTGTTCAGAAGGAAAGAAAGCACAGAGCCCCAGATTCTATGTTGTCTTGGAGAGCTTGCAGAGCACTGGGGAAAGGCAGGCAGAGAATTCCCTGATAGCACCTTCTCTGTGCCTGGGAAGCAGAAGTGTTCACATTGCTTCGCAAGAATCGCTTTTGTGCAGAAAACACTAACACTTGTTCAGAAGGAAAGAAAGAACAGAGCCCCAGATTTTATGTTGTCCTGGAGAGCTTGCAGAGCACTGGGGAAAGGCAGGCAGAGAATTCCCTGATAGCACCTTCTCTGTGCCTGGGAAGCAGAAGTGTTCACATTGCTTCGCAGAATCGCTTTTGTGCAGAAAACAGTAACACTTGTTCAGAACTAAAGAAAGCACAGAGCCCCAGATTCTATGTTGTCCTGGAGAGCTTGCAGAGCACTGGGGAAAGGCAGGCAGAGAATTCCTTGCTAGCACCTTCTCTGTGCCTGGGAAGCAGAAGTGTTCACATTGCTTCGCAAGAATCGCTTTTGTGCAGAAAACAATAACACTTGTTCAGAAGGAAAGAAAGCACAGAGCCCCAGATTTTATGTTGCCCTGGAGAGCTTGCAGAGCACTGGGGAAAGGCAGGCAGAGAATTCCCTGCTAGCACCTTCTCTGTGCCTGGGAAGCAGAAGTGTTCACATTCCTTCGCAGAATCGCTTTTGTGCAGAAAACAGTAACACTTGTTCAGAACGAAAGAAAGCACAGAGCCCCAGATTCTATGTTGTCCTGGAGAGCTTGCAGAGCACTGGGGAAAGGCAGGCAGAGAATTCCTTGCTAGCACCTCTCTCTGTGCCTGGGAAGCAGAAGTGTTCACATTGCTTCGCAAGAATCGCTTTTGTGCCGAAAACAGTAACACTTGTTCAGAAGGAAAGAAAGCACAGAGCCCCAGATTCTATGTTGTCCTGGAGAGCTTGCAGAGCACTGGGGAAAGGCAGGCAGAGAATTCCCTGCTAGCACCTTCTCTGTGCCTGTTCACATTGCTTCGCAGAATCGCTTTTGTGCAGAAAACATTTACACTTGTTCAGAATGAAAGAAAGCACAGAGCCCCAGATTCTATGTTGTCCTGGAGAGCTTGCAGAGCACTGGGGAAAGGCAGGCAGAGAATTCATTGCTAGCACCTTCTCTGTGCCTGGGAAGCAGAAGTGTTCACATTGCTTCGCAAGAATCGCTTTTGTGCAGAAAACAGTAACACTTGTTCAGAAGGAAAGAAAGCACAGAGCCCCAGATTTTATGTTGCCCTGGAGAGCTTGCAGAGCACTGGGGAAAGGCAGGCAGAGAATTCCCTGATAGCACCTTCTCTGTGCCTGGGAAGCAGAAGTGTTCATATTGCTTCGCAGAATCGCTTTTGTGCAGAAAACAGTAACACTTGTTCAGAACGAAAGAAAGCACAGAGCCCCAGATTCTATGTTGTCCTGGAGAGCTTGCAGAGCACTGGGGAAAGGCAGGCAGAGAATTCCCTGATAGCACCTTCTCTGTGCCTGGGAAGCAGAAGTGTTCACATTGCTTCGCAAGAATCGCTTTTGTGCAGAAAACACTAACACTTGTTCAGAAGGAAAGAAAGCACAGAGCCCCAGATTCTATGTTGTCCTGGAGAGCTTGCAGAGCACTGGGGAAAGGCAGGCAGAGAATTCCTTGCTAGCACCTTCTCTGTGCCTGGGAAGCAGAAGTGTTCACATTGCTTTGCAGAATCGCTTTTGTGCAGAAAACAGTAACACTTGTTCAGAAGGAAAGAAAGCACAGAGCCCCAGATTTTATGTTGTCCTGGAGAGCTTGCAGAGCACTGGGGAAAGGCAGGCAGAGAATTCCCTGATAGCACCTTCTCTGTGCCTGGGAAGCAGAAGTGTTCACATTGCTTCGCAGAATCGCTTTTGTGCAGAAAACAGTAACACTTGTTCAGAACTAAAGAAAGCACAGAGCCCCAGATTCTATGTTGTCCTGGAGAGCTTGCAGAGCACTGGGGAAAGGCAGGCAGAGAATTCCCTGATAGCACCTTCTCTGTGCCTGGGAAGCAGAAGTGTTCACATTGCTTCGCAAGAATCGCTTTTGTGCAGAAAACAGTAACAGTTGTTCAGAAGGAAAGAAAGCACAGAGCCCCAGATTTGCTGTTGTCCTGGAGAGCTTGCAGAGCACTGGGGAAAGGCAGGCAGAGAATTCCCTGATAGCACCTTCTCTGTGCCTGTTCACATTGCTTCGCATAATCGCTTTTGTGCAGAAAACAGTAACACTTGTTCAGAACGAAAGAAAGCACAGAGCCCCAGATTCTATGTTGTCCTGGAGAGCTTGCAGAGCACTGGGAAAAGGCAGGCAGAGAATTCCCTGCTAGCACCTTCTCTGTGCCTGGGAAGCAGTAGTGTTCACATTGCTTCGCAGAATCACTTTTGTGCAGAAAACAGTAACACTTGTTCAGAAGGAAAGAAAGCACAGAGCCCCAGATTTTATGTTGTCCTGGAGAGCTTGCAGAGCACTGGGGAAAGGCAGGCAGAGAATTCCCTGCTAGCACCTTCTCTGTGCCTGTTCAAATTGCTTCGCAGAATCGCTTTTGTGCAGAAAACAGTAACACTTGTTCAGAAGGAAAGAAAGCACAGAGCCCCAGATTTTATGTTGTCCTGGAGAGCTTGCAGAGCACTGGGGAAAGGCAGGCAGAGAATTCCTTGCTAGCACCTTCTCTGTGCCTGGGAAGCAGAAGTGTTCACATTGCTTCGCAGAATCGCTTTTGTGCAGAAAACAGTAACACTTGTTCAGAAGGAAAGAAAGCACAGAGCCCCAGATTCTATGTTGTCCTGGAGAGCTTGCAGAGCACTGGGGAAAGGCAGGCAGAGAATTCCCTGATAGCACCTTCTCTGTGCCTGGGAAGCAGAAGTGTTCACATTGCTTCGCAGAATCGCTTTTGTGCAGAAAACAGTAACACTTGTTCAGAAGGAAAGAAAGCACAGAGCCCCAGATTCTATGTTGTCCTGGAGAGCTTGCAGAGCACTGGGGAAAGGCAGGCAGAGAATTCCCTGATAGCACCTTCTCTGTGCCTGGGAAGCAGAAGTGTTCACATTGCTTCGCAAGAATCGCTTTTGTGCAGAAAACACTAACACTTGTTCAGAAGGAAAGAAAGCACAGAGCCCCAGATTCTATGTTGTCCTGGAGAGCTTGCAGAGCACTGGGGAAAGGCAGGCAGAGAATTCCCTGATAGCACCTTCTCTGTGCCTGTTCACATTGCTTCGCATAATCGCTTTTGTGCAGAAAACAGTAACACTTGTTCAGAACGAAAGAAAGCACAGAGCCCCAGATTCTATGTTGTCCTGGAGAGCTTGCAGAGCACTGGGAAAAGGCAGGCAGAGAATTCCCTGCTAGCACCTTCTCTGTGCCTGGGAAGCAGTAGTGTTCACATTGCTTCGCAGAATCGCTTTTGTGCAGAAAACAGTAACACTTGTTCAGAAGGAAAGAAAGCACAGAGCCCCAGATTTTATGTTGTCCTGGAGAGCTTGCAGAGCACTGGGGAAAGGCAGGCAGAGAATTCCCTGCTAGCACCTTCTCTGTGCCTGTTCACATTGCTTCGCAGAATCGCTTTTGTGCAGAAAACAGTAACACTTGTTCAGAAGGAAAGAAAGCACAGAGCCCCAGATTTTATGTTGTCCTGGAGAGCTTGCAGAGCACTGGGGAAAGGCAGGCAGAGAATTCCTTGCTAGCACCTTCTCTGTGCCTGGGAAGCAGAAGTGTTCACATTGCTTCGCAAGAATCGCTTTTGTGCAGAAAACAGTAACACTTGTTCAGAAGGAAAGAAAGCACAGAGCCCCAGATTTTATGTTGCCCTGGAGAGCTTGCAGAGCACTGGGGAAAGGCAGGCAGAGAATTCCCTGATAGCACCTTCTCTGTGCCTGGGAAGCAGAAGTGTTCACATTGCTTCGCAAGAATCGCTTTTGTGCAGAAAACACTAACACTTGTTCAGAAGGAAAGAAAGCACAGAGCCCAGATTTTATGTTGTCCTGGAGAGCTTGCAGAGCACTGGGGAAAAGGCAGGCAGAGAATTCCTTGCTAGCACCTTCTCTGTGCCTGGGAAGCAGAAGTGTTCACATTGCTTCGCAGAATCGCTTTTGTGCAGAAAACAGTAACACTTGTTCAGAACGAAAGAAAGCACAGAGCCCCAGATTTTATGCTGTCCTGGAGAGCTTGCAGAGCACTGGGGAAAGGCAGGCAGAGAATTCCTTGCTAGCACCTTCTCTGTGCCTGGGAAGCAGAAGTGTTCACATTGCTTCGCAAGAATCGCTTTTGTGCAGAAAACAGTAACACTTGTTCAGAAGGAAAGAAAGCACAGAGCCCCAGATTTTATGTTGTCCTGGAGAGCTTGCAGAGCACTGGGGAAAGGCAGGCAGAGAATTCCCTGCTAGCACCTTCTCTGTGCCTGTTCACATTGCTTCGCAGAATCGCTTTTGTGCAGAAAACAGTAACACTTGTTCAGAAGGAAAGAAAGCACAGAGCCCCAGATTTTATGTTGTCCTGGAGAGCTTGCAGAGCACTGGGGAAAGGCAGGCAGAGAATTCCTTGCTAGCACCTTCTCTGTGCCTGGGAAGCAGAAGTGTTCACATTGCTTCGCAGAATCGCTTTTGTGCAGAAAACAGTAACACTTGTTCAGAAGGAAAGAAAGCACAGAGCCCCAGATTCTATGTTGTCCTGGAGAGCTTGCAGAGCACTGGGGAAAGGCAGGCAGAGAATTCCCTGATAGCACCTTCTCTGTGCCTGGGAAGCAGAAGTGTTCACATTGCTTCGCAGAATCGCTTTTGTGCAGAAAACAGTAACACTTGTTCAGAAGGAAAGAAAGCACAGAGCCCCAGATTCTATGTTGTCCTGGAGAGCTTGCAGAGCACTGGGGAAAGGCAGGCAGAGAATTCCCTGATAGCACCTTCTCTGTGCCTGGGAAGCAGAAGTGTTCACATTGCTTCGCAAGAATCGCTTTTGTGCAGAAAACACTAACACTTGTTCAGAAGGAAAGAAAGCACAGAGCCCCAGATTCTATGTTGTCCTGGAGAGCTTGCAGAGCACTGGGGAAAGGCAGGCAGAGAATTCCCTGATAGCACCTTCTCTGTGCCTGTTCACATTGCTTCGCAGAATCGCTTTTGTGCAGAAAACAGTAACACTTGTTCAGAACGAAAGAAAGCACAGAGCCCCAGATTCTATGTTGTCCTGGAGAGCTTGCAGAGCACTGGGAAAAGGCAGGCAGAGAATTCCCTGCTAGCACCTTCTCTGTGCCTGGGAAGCAGTAGTGTTCACATTGCTTCGCAGAATCGCTTTTGTGCAGAAAACAGTAACACTTGTTCAGAAGGAAAGAAAGCACAGAGCCCCAGATTTTATGTTGTCCTGGAGAGCTTGCAGAGCACTGGGGAAAGGCAGGCAGAGAATTCCCTGCTAGCACCTTCTCTGTGCCTGTTCACATTGCTTCGCAGAATCGCTTTTGTGCAGAAAACAGTAACACTTGTTCAGAAGGAAAGAAAGCACAGAGCCCCAGATTTTATGTTGTCCTGGAGAGCTTGCAGAGCACTGGGGAAAGGCAGGCAGAGAATTCCTTGCTAGCACCTTCTCTGTGCCTGGGAAGCAGAAGTGTTCACATTGCTTCGCAAGAATCGCTTTTGTGCAGAAAACAGTAACACTTGTTCAGAAGGAAAGAAAGCACAGAGCCCCAGATTTTATGTTGCCCTGGAGAGCTTGCAGAGCACTGGGGAAAGGCAGGCAGAGAATTCCCTGATAGCACCTTCTCTGTGCCTGGGAAGCAGAAGTGTTCACATTGCTTCGCAAGAATCGCTTTTGTGCAGAAAACACTAACACTTGTTCAGAAGGAAAGAAAGCACAGAGCCCAGATTTTATGTTGTCCTGGAGAGCTTGCAGAGCACTGGGGAAAAGGCAGGCAGAGAATTCCTTGCTAGCACCTTCTCTGTGCCTGGGAAGCAGAAGTGTTCACATTGCTTCGCAGAATCGCTTTTGTGCAGAAAACAGTAACACTTGTTCAGAACGAAAGAAAGCACAGAGCCCCAGATTTTATGCTGTCCTGGAGAGCTTGCAGAGCACTGGGGAAAGGCAGGCAGAGAATTCCTTGCTAGCACCTTCTCTGTGCCTGGGAAGCAGAAGTGTTCACATTGCTTCGCAAGAATCGCTTTTGTGCAGAAAACAGTAACACTTGTTCAGAAGGAAAGAAAGCACAGAGCCCCAGATTTTATGTTGTCCTGGAGAGCTTGCAGAGCACTGGGGAAAGGCAGGCAGAGAATTCCCTGCTAGCACCTTCTCTGTGCCTGTTCACATTGCTTCGCAGAATCGCTTTTGTGCAGAAAACAGTAACACTTGTTCAGAACGAAAGAAAGCACAGAGCCCCAGATTTGCTGTTGTCCTGGAGAGCTTGCAGAGCACTGGGGAAAGGCAGGCAGAGAATTCCCTGATAGCACCTTCTCTGTGCCTGGGAAGCAGAAGTGTTCACATTGCTTCGCAAGAATCGCTTTTGTGCAGAAAACAGTAACACTTGTTCAGAAGGAAAGAAAGCACAGAGCCCCAGATTTTATGTTGTCCTGGAGAGCTTGCAGAGCACTGGGGAAAGGCAGGCAGAGAATTCCCTGATAGCATCTTCTCTGTGCCTGGGAAGCAGAAGTGTTCACATTGCTTCGCAGAATCGCTTTTGTGCAGAAAACAGTAACACTTGTTCAGAAGGAAAGAAAGCACAGAGCCCCAGATTTTATGTTGTCCTGGAGAGCTTGCAGAGCACTGGGGAAAGGCAGGCAGAGAATTCCCTGATAGCACCTTCTCTGTGCCTGGGAAGCAGAAGTGTTCACATCGCTTCGCAGAATCGCTTTTGTGCAGAAAACAGTAACACTTGTTCAGAAGGAAAGAAAGCACAGAGCCCCAGATTCTATGTTGTCCTGGAGAGCTTGCAGAGCACTGGGGAAAGGCAGGCAGAGAATTCCCTGATAGCACCTTCTCTGTGCCTGGGAAGCAGAAGTGTTCACATTGCTTCGCAAGAATCGCTTTTGTGCAGAAAACAGTAACACTTGTTCAGAAGGAAAGAAAGCACAGAGCCCCAGATTTTATGTTGTCCTGGAGAGCTTGCAGAGCACTGGGGAAAGGCAGGCAGAGAATTCATTGCTAGCACCTTCTCTGTGCCTGGGAAGCAGAAGTGTTCACATTGCTTCGCAAGAATCGCTTTTGTGCAGAAAACAGTAACACTTGTTCAGAAGGAAAGAAAGCACAGAGCCCCAGATTTTATGTTGTCCTGGAGAGCTTGCAGAGCACTGGGGAAAGGCAGGCAGAGAATTCCTTGCTAGCACCTTCTCTGTGCCTGGGAAGCAGAAGTTTTCACATTGCTTCGCAGAATCGCTTTTGTGCAGAAAACATTAACACTTGTTCAGAAGGAAAGAAAGCACAGAGCCCCAGATTTTATGTTGTCCTGGAGAGCTTGCAGAGCACTGGGGAAAGGCAGGCAGAGAATTCCTTGCTAGCACCTTCTCTGTGCCTGGGAAGCAGAAGTGTTCACATTCCTTCGCAAGAATCGCTTTTGTGCAGAAAACAGTAACACTTGTTCAGAACGAAAGAAAGCACAGAGCCCCAGATTCTATGTTGTCCTGGAGAGCTTGCAGAGCACTGGGGAAAGGCAGGCAGAGAATTCCCTGCTAGCACCTTCTCTGTGCCTGTTCACATTGCTTCGCAGAATCGCTTTTGTGCAGAAAACACTAACACTTGTTCAGAACGAAAGAAAGCACAGAGCCCCAGATTCTATGTTGTCTTGGAGAGCTTGCAGAGCACTGGGGAAAGGCAGGCAGAGAATTCCCTGATAGCACCTTCTCTGTGCCTGGGAAGCAGAAGTGTTCACATTGCTTCGCAAGAATCGCTTTTGTGCAGAAAACAGTAACACTTGTTCAGAAGGAAAGAAAGCACAGAGCCCCAGATTCTATGTTGTCCTGGAGAGCTTGCAGAGCACTGGGGAAAGGCAGGCAGAGAATTCCTTGCTAGCACCTTCTCTGTGCCTGGGAAGCAGAAGTGTTCACATTGCTTCGCAAGAATCGCTTTTGTGCAGAAAACAGTAACACTTGTTCAGAAGGAAAGAAAGCACAGAGCCCCAGATTTTATGTTGTCCTGGAGAGCTTGCAGAGCACTGGGGAAAGGCAGGCAGAGAATTCCCTGATAGCACCTTCTCTGTGCCTGTTCACATTGCTTCGCAGAATCGCTTTTGTGCAGAAAACAGTAACACTTGTTCAGAAGGAAAGAAAGCACAGAGCCCCAGATTTTATGTTGTCCTGGAGAGCTTGCAGAGCACTGGGGAAAGGCAGGCAGAGAATTCCTTGCTAGCACCTTCTCTGTGCCTGGGAAGCAGAAGTGTTCACATTGCTTCGCAGAATCGCTTTTGTGCAGAAAACAGTAACACTTGTTCAGAAGGAAAGAAAGCACAGAGCCCCAGATTTTATGTTGTCCTGGAGAGCTTGCAGAGCACTGGGGAAAGGCAGGCAGAGAATTCCCTGCTAGCACCTTCTCTGTGCCTGGGAAGCAGAAGTGTTCACATTGCTTCGCAGAATCGCTTTTGTGCAGAAAACAGTAACACTTGTTCAGAAGGAAAGAAAGCACAGAACCCCAGATTTTATGTTGCCCTGGAGAGCTTGCAGAGCACTGGGGAAAGGCAGGCAGAGAATTCCCTGATAGCACCTTCTCTGTGCCTGGGAAGCAGAAGTGTTCACATTGCTTCGCAGAATCGCTTTTGTGCAGAAAACAGTAACACTTGTTCAGAACTAAAGAAAGCACAGAGCCCCAGATTCTATGTTGTCCTGGAGAGCTTGCAGAGCACTGGGGAAAGGCAGGCAGAGAATTCATTGCTAGCACCTTCTCTGTGCCTGGGAAGCAGAAGTGGTCACATTGCTTCGCAAGAATCGCTTTTGTGCAGAAAACACTAACACTTGTTCAGAAGGAAAGACAGCACAGAGCCCAGATTTTATGTTGTCCTGGAGAGCTTGCAGAGCACTGGGGAAAAGGCAGGCAGAGAATTCCTTGCTAGCACCTTCTCTGTGCCTGGGGAAGCGGAAGTGTTCACATTGCTTTGCAGAATCGCTATTCTGCGTAAAACAGTAACACTTGTTCAGAAGGAAAGAAAGCACAGAGCCCCAGATTTTATGCTGTCCTGGAGAGCTTGCAGAGCACTGGGGAAAGGCAGGCAGAGAATTCCTTGCTAGCACCTTCTCTGTGCCTGGGAAGCAGAAGTGTTCACATTGCTTCGCAAGAATCGCTTTTGTGCAGAAAACAGTAACACTTGTTCAGAAGGAAAGAAAGCACAGAGCCCCAGATTTTATGTTGTCCTGGAGAGCTTGCAGAGCACTGGGGAAAGGCAGGCAGAGAATTCCCTGCTAGCACCTTCTCTGTGCCTGTTCACATTGCTTCGCAGAATCGCTTTTGTGCAGAAAACAGTAACACTTGTTCAGAACGAAAGAAAGCACAGAGCCCCAGATTCTATGTTGTCCTGGAGAGCTTGCAGAGCACTGGGGAAAGGCAGGCAGAGAATTCCCTGCAAGCACCTTCTCTGTGCCTGGGAAGCAGAAGTGTTCACATTGCTTCGCAAGAATCGCTTTTGTG
Organism: Strix aluco; assembly: GCF_031877795.1. Lineage (NCBI taxonomy): Eukaryota > Metazoa > Chordata > Aves > Strigiformes > Strigidae > Strix > Strix aluco. Next base: position 168,309 of record NW_027436569.1, read on the forward strand.
CAGAAAACAGTAACACTTGTTCAGAAGGAAAGAAAGCACAGAGCCCCAGATTTTATGTTGTCCTGGAGAGCTTGCAGAGCACTGGGGAAAGGCAGGCAGAGAATTCCCTGATAGCACCTTCTCTGTGCCTGGGAAGCAGAGGTGTTCACATTGCTTCGCAGAATCGCTTTTGTTCAGAAAACACTAACACTTGTTCAGAAGGAAAGAAAGCACAGAGCCCCAGATTTTATGTTGTCCTGGAGAGCTTGCACAGCACTGGGGAAAGGCAGGCAGAGAATTCCCTGATAGCACCTTCTCTGTGCCTGGGAAGCAGAAGTGTTCACATTGCTTCGCAGAATCGCTTTTGTGCAGAAAACAGTAACACTTGTTCAGAAGGAAAGAAAGCACAGAGCCCCAGATTCTATGTTGTCCTGGAGAGCTTGCAGAGCACTGGGGAAAGGCAGGCAGAGAATTCCCTGATAGCACCTTCTCTGTGCCTGGGAAGCAGAAGTGTTCACATTGCTTCGCAAGAATCGCTTTTGTGCAGAAAACACTAACACTTGTTCAGAAGGAAAGAAAGCACAGAGCCCCAGATTTTATGTTGTCCTGGAGAGCTTGCAGAGCACTGGGGAAAGGCAGGCAGAGAATTCCTTGCTAGCACCTTCTCTGTGCCTGGGAAGCAGAAGTGTTCACATTCCTTCGCAGAATCGCTTTTGTGCAGAAAACAGTAACACTTGTTCAGAAGGAAAGAAAGCACAGAGCCCCAGATTTTATGTTGTCCTGGAGAGCTTGCAGAGCACTGGGGAAAGGCAGGCAGAGAATTCCCTGATAGCACCTTCTCTGTGCCTGTTCACATTGCTTCGCAGAATCGCTTTTGTGCAGAAAACAGTAACACTTGTTCAGAACGAAAGAAAGCACAGAGCCCCAGATTCTATGTTGTCTTGGAGAGCTTGCAGAGCACTGGGGAAAGGCAGGCAGAGAATTCCCTGATAGCACCTTCTCTGTGCCTGGGAAGCAGAAGTGTTCACATTGCTTCGCAAGAATCGCTTTTGTGCAGAAAACAGTAACACTTGTTCAGAAGGAAAGAAAGCACAGAGCCCCAGATTCTATGTTGTCCTGGAGAGCTTGCAGAGCACTGGGGAAAGGCAGGCAGAGAATTCCCTGATAGCACCTTCTCTGTGCCTGGGAAGCAGAAGTGTTCACATCGCTTCGCAGAATCGCTTTTGTGCAGAAAACAGTAACACTTGTTCAGAAGGAAAGAAAGCACAGAGCCCCAGATTCTATGTTGTCCTGGAGAGCTTGCAGAGCACTGGGGAAAGGCAGGCAGAGAATTCCCTGATAGCACCTTCTCTGTGCCTGGGAAGCAGAAGTGTTCACATTGCTTCGCAAGAATCGCTTTTGTGCAGAAAACAGTAACACTTGTTCAGAAGGAAAGAAAGCACAGAGCCCCAGATTTTATGTTGTCCTGGAGAGCTTGCAGAGCACTGGGGAAAGGCAGGCAGAGAATTCATTGCTAGCACCTTCTCTGTGCCTGGGAAGCAGAAGTGTTCACATTGCTTCGCAAGAAACGCTTTTGTGCAGAAAACAGTAACACTTGTTCAGAAGGAAAGAAAGCACAGAGCCCCAGATTTTATGTTGTCCTGGAGAGCTTGCAGAGCACTGGGGAAAGGCAGGCAGAGAATTCCTTGCTAGCACCTTCTCTGTGCCTGGGAAGCAGAAGTTTTCACATTGCTTCGCAGAATCGCTTTTGTGCAGAAAACATTAACACTTGTTCAGAAGGAAAGAAAGCACAGAGCCCCAGATTTTATGTTGTCCTGGAGAGCTTGCAGAGCACTGGGGAAAGGCAGGCAGAGAATTCCTTGCTAGCACCTTCTCTGTGCCTGGGAAGCAGAAGTGTTCACATTCCTTCGCAAGAATCGCTTTTGTGCAGAAAACAGTAACACTTGTTCAGAAGGAAAGAAAGCACAGAGCCCCAGATTCTATGTTGTCCTGGAGAGCTTGCAGAGCACTGGGGAAAGGCAGGCAGAGAATTCCCTGCTAGCACCTTCTCTGTGCCTGTTCACATTGCTTCGCAGAATCGCTTTTGTGCAGAAAACACTAACACTTGTTCGGAACGAAAGAAAGCACAGAGCCCCAGATTCTATGTTGTCTTGGAGAGCTTGCAGAGCACTGGGGAAAGGCAGGCAGAGAATTCCCTGATAGCACCTTCTCTGTGCCTGGGAAGCAGAAGTGTTCACATTGCTTCGCAAGAATCGCTTTTGTGCAGAAAACAGTAACACTTGTTCAGAAGGAAAGAAAGCACAGAGCCCCAGATTCTATGTTGTCCTGGAGAGCTTGCAGAGCACTGGGGAAAGGCAGGCAGAGAATTCCTTGCTAGCACCTTCTCTGTGCCTGGGAAGCAGAAGTGTTCACATTGCTTCGCAAGAATCGCTTTTGTGCAGAAAACAGTAACACTTGTTCAGAAGGAAAGAAAGCACAGAGCCCCAGATTTTATGTTGTCCTGGAGAGCTTGCAGAGCACTGGGGAAAGGCAGGCAGAGAATTCCCTGATAGCACCTTCTCTGTGCCTGTTGACATTGCTTCGCAGAATCGCTTTTGTGCAGAAAACAGTAACACTTGTTCAGAAGGAAAGAAAGCACAGAGCCCCAGATTTTATGTTGTCCTGGAGAGCTTGCAGAGCACTGGGGAAAGGCAGGCAGAGAATTCCTTGCTAGCACCTTCTCTGTGCCTGGGAAGCAGAAGTGTTCACATTGCTTCGCAGAATCGCTTTTGTGCAGAAAACAGTAACACTTGTTCAGAAGGAAAGAAAGCACAGAGCCCCAGATTTTATGTTGTCCTGGAGAGCTTGCAGAGCACTGGGGAAAGGCAGGCAGAGAATTCCCTGCTAGCACCTTCTCTGTGCCTGGGAAGCAGAAGTGTTCACATTGCTTCGCAGAATCGCTTTTGTGCAGAAAACAGTAACACTTGTTCAGAAGGAAAGAAAGCACAGAACCCCAGATTTTATGTTGCCCTGGAGAGCTTGCAGAGCACTGGGGAAAGGCAGGCAGAGAATTCCCTGATAGCACCTTCTCTGTGCCTGGGAAGCAGAAGTGTTCACATTGCTTCGCAGAATCGCTTTTGTGCAGAAAACAGTAACACTTGTTCAGAACTAAAGAAAGCACAGAGCCCCAGATTCTATGTTGTCCTGGAGAGCTTGCAGAGCACTGGGGAAAGGCAGGCAGAGAATTCATTGCTAGCACCTTCTCTGTGCCTGGGAAGCAGAAGTGTTCACATTGCTTCGCAAGAATCGCTTTTGTGCAGAAAACACTAACACTTGTTCAGAAGGAAAGACAGCACAGAGCCCAGATTTTATGTTGTCCTGGAGAGCTTGCAGAGCACTGGGGAAAAGGCAGGCAGAGAATTCCTTGCTAGCACCTTCTCTGTGCCTGGGGAAGCGGAAGTGTTCACATTGCTTTGCAGAATCGCTATTGTGCGTAAAACAGTAACACTTGTTCAGAAGGAAAGAAAGCACAGAGCCCCAGATTTTATGTTGTCCTGGAGAGCTTGCAGAGCACTGGGGAAAGGCAGGCAGAGAATTCCTTGCTAGCACCTTCTCTGTGCCTGGGAAGCAGAAGTGTTCACATTGCTTCGCAAGAATCGCTTTTGTGCAGAAAACAGTAACACTTGTTCAGAAGGAAAGAAAGCACAGAGCCCCAGATTTTATGTTGTCCTGGAGAGCTTGCAGAGCACTGGGGAAAGGCAGGCAGAGAATTCCCTGCTAGCACCTTCTCTGTGCCTGTTCACATTGCTTCGCAGAATCGCTTTTGTGCAGAAAACAGTAACACTTGTTCAGAACGAAAGAAAGCACAGAGCCCCAGATTCTATGTTGTCCTGGAGAGCTTGCAGAGCACTGGGGAAAGGCAGGCAGAGAATTCCCTGCAAGCACCTTCTCTGTGCCTGGGAAGCAGAAGTGTTCACATTGCTTCGCAAGAATCGCTTTTGTGCAGAAAACAGTAACACTTGTTCAGAAGGAAAGAAAGCACAGAGCCCCAGATTTTATGTTGTCCTGGAGAGCTTGCAGAGCACTGGGGAAAGGCAGGCAGAGAATTCCCTGATAGCACCTTCTCTGTGCCTGGGAAGCAGAAGTGTTCACATTGCTTCGCAGAATCGCTTTTGTTCAGAAAACACTAACACTTGTTCAGAAGGAAAGAAAGCACAGAGCCCCAGATTTTATGTTGTCCTGGAGAGCTTGCACAGCACTGGGGAAAGGCAGGCAGAGAATTCCCTGATAGCACCTTCTCTGTGCCTGGGAAGCAGAAGTGTTCACATTGCTTCGCAGAATCGCTTTTGTGCAGAAAACAGTAACACTTGTTCAGAAGGAAAGAAAGCACAGAGCCCCAGATTCTATGTTGTCCTGGAGAGCTTGCAGAGCACTGGGGAAAGGCAGGCAGAGAATTCCCTGATAGCACCTTCTCTGTGCCTGGGAAGCAGAAGTGTTCACATTGCTTCGCAAGAATCGCTTTTGTGCAGAAAACACTAACACTTGTTCAGAAGGAAAGAAAGCACAGAGCCCCAGATTTTATGTTGTCCTGGAGAGCTTGCAGAGCACTGGGGAAAGGCAGGCAGAGAATTCATTGCTAGCACCTTCTCTGTGCCTGGGAAGCAGAAGTGTTCACATTGCTTCGCAAGAATCGCTTTTGTGCAGAAAACATTAACACTTGTTCAGAAGGAAAGAAAGCACAGAGCCCCAGATTTTATGTTGTCCTGGAGAGCTTGCAGAGCACTGGGGAAAGGCAGGCAGAGAATTCCTTGCTAGCACCTTCTCTGTGCCTGGGAAGCAGAAGTGTTCACATTGCTTCGCAGAATCGCTTTTGTGCAGAAAACAGTAACACTTGTTCAGAAGGAAAGAAAGCACAGAGCCCCAGATTTTATGTTGTCCTGGAGAGCTTGCAGAGCACTGGGGAAAGGCAGGCAGAGAATTCCCTGATAGCACCTTCTCTGTGCCTGTTCACATTGCTTCGCAGAATCGCTTTTGTGCAGAAAACAGTAACACTTGTTCAGAACGAAAGAAAGCACAGAGCCCCAGATTCTATGTTGTCTTGGAGAGCTTGCAGAGCACTGGGGAAAGGCAGGCAGAGAATTCCCTGATAGCACCTTCTCTGTGCCTGGGAAGCAGAAGTGTTCACATTGCTTCGCAAGAATCGCTTTTGTGCAGAAAACAGTAACACTTGTTCAGAAGGAAAGAAAGCACAGAGCCCCAGATTCTATGTTGTCCTGGAGAGCTTGCAGAGCACTGGGGAAAGGCAGGCAGAGAATTCCCTGATAGCACCTTCTCTGTGCCTGGGAAGCAGAAGTGTTCACATCGCTTCGCAGAATCGCTTTTGTGCAGAAAACAGTAACACTTGTTCAGAAGGAAAGAAAGCACAGAGCCCCAGATTCTATGTTGTCCTGGAGAGCTTGCAGAGCACTGGGGAAAGGCAGGCAGAGAATTCCCTGATAGCACCTTCTGTGTGCCTGGGAAGCAGAAGTGTTCACATTGCTTCGCAAGAATCGCTTTTGTGCAGAAAACAGTAACACTTGTTCAGAAGGAAAGAAAGCACAGAGCCCCAGATTTTATGTTGTCCTGGAGAGCTTGCAGAGCACTGGGGAAAGGCAGGCAGAGAATTCATTGCTAGCACCTTCTCTGTGCCTTGGAAGCAGAAGTGTTCACATTGCTTCGCAAGAATCGCTTTTGTGCAGAAAACAGTAACACTTGTTCAGAAGGAAAGAAAGCACAGAGCCCCAGATTTTATGTTGTCCTGGAGAGCTTGCAGAGCACTGGGGAAAGGCAGGCAGAGAATTCCTTGCTAGCACCTTCTCTGTGCCTGGGAAGCAGAAGTTTTCACATTGCTTCGCAGAATCGCTTTTGTGCAGAAAACATTAACACTTGTTCAGAAGGAAAGAAAGCACAGAGCCCCAGATTTTATGTTGTCCTGGAGAGCTTGCAGAGCACTGGGGAAAGGCAGGCAGAGAATTCCTTGCTAGCACCTTCTCTGTGCCTGGGAAGCAGAAGTGTTCACATTCCTTCGCAAGAATCGCTTTTGTGCAGAAAACAGTAACACTTGTTCAGAACGAAAGAAAGCACAGAGCCCCAGATTCTATGTTGTCCTGGAGAGCTTGCAGAGCACTGGGGAAAGGCAGGCAGAGAATTCCCTGCTAGCACCTTCTCTGTGCCTGTTCACATTGCTTCGCAGAATCGCTTTTGTGCAGAAAACACTAACACTTGTTCAGAACGAAAGAAAGCACAGAGCCCCAGATTCTATGTTGTCTTGGAGAGCTTGCAGAGCACTGGGGAAAGGCAGGCAGAGAATTCCCTGATAGCACCTTCTCTGTGCCTGGGAAGCAGAAGTGTTCACATTGCTTCGCAAGAATCGCTTTTGTGCAGAAAACAGTAACACTTGTTCAGAAGGAAAGAAAGCACAGAGCCCCAGATTCTATGTTGTCCTGGAGAGCTTGCAGAGCACTGGGGAAAGGCAGGCAGAGAATTCCTTGCTAGCACCTTCTCTGTGCCTGGGAAGCAGAAGTGTTCACATTGCTTTGCAAGAATCGCTTTTGTGCAGAAAACAGTAACACTTGTTCAGAAGGAAAGAAAGCACAGAGCCCCAGATTTTATGTTGTCCTGGAGAGCTTGCAGAGCACTGGGGAAAGGCAGGCAGAGAATTCCCTGATAGCACCTTCTCTGTGCCTGTTCACATTGCTTCGCAGAATCGCTTTTGTGCAGAAAACAGTAACACTTGTTCAGAAGGAAAGAAAGCACAGAGCCCCAGATTTTATGTTGTCCTGGAGAGCTTGCAGAGCACTGGGGAAAGGCAGGCAGAGAATTCCTTGCTAGCACCTTCTCTGTGCCTGGGAAGCAGAAGTGTTCACATTGCTTCGCAGAATCGCTTTTGTGCAGAAAACAGTAACACTTGTTCAGAAGGAAAGAAAGCACAGAGCCCCAGATTTTATGTTGTCCTGGAGAGCTTGCAGAGCACTGGGGAAAGGCAGGCAGAGAATTCCCTGATAGCACCTTCTCTGTGCCTGGGAAGCAGAAGTGTTCACATTGCTTCGCAGAATCGCTTTTGTGCAGAAAACAGTAACACTTGTTCAGAAGGAAAGAAAGCACAGAACCCCAGATTTTATGTTGCCCTGGAGAGCTTGCAGAGCACTGGGGAAAGGCAGGCAGAGAATTCCCTGATAGCACCTTCTCTGTGCCTGGGAAGCAGAAGTGTTCACATTGCTTCGCAGAATCGCTTTTGTGCAGAAAACAGTAACACTTGTTCAGAACTAAAGAAAGCACAGAGCCCCAGATTCTATGTTGTCCTGGAGAGCTTGCAGAGCACTGGGGAAAGGCAGGCAGAGAATTCCCTGATAGCACCTTCTCTGTGCCTGGGAAGCAGAAGTGTTCACATTGCTTCGCAAGAATCGCTTTTGTGCAGAAAACACTAACACTTGTTCAGAAGGAAAGAAAGCACAGAGCCCAGATTTTATGTTGTCCTGGAGAGCTTGCAGAGCACTGGGGAAAAGGCAGGCAGAGAATTCCTTGCTAGCACCTTCTCTGTGCCTGGGGAAGCGGAAGTGTTCACATTGCTTTGCAGAATCGCTATTGTGCGTAAAACAGTAACACTTGTTCAGAAGGAAAGAAAGCACAGAGCCCCAGATTTTATGTTGTCCTGGAGAGCTTGCAGAGCACTGGGGAAAGGCAGGCAGAGAATTCCCTGCTAGCACCTTCTCTGTGCCTGTTCACATTGCTTCGCAGAATCGCTTTTGTGCAGAAAACAGTAACACTTGTTCAGAACGAAAGAAAGCACAGAGCCCCAGATTCTATGTTGTCCTGGAGAGCTTGCAGAGCACTGGGGAAAGGCAGGCAGAGAATTCCCTGCAAGCACCTTCTCTGTGCCTGGGAAGCAGAAGTGTTCACATTGCTTCGCAAGAATCGCTTTTGTGCAGAAAACAGTAACACTTGTTCAGAAGGAAAGAAAGCACAGAGCCCCAGATTTTATGTTGTCCTGGAGAGCTTGCACAGCACTGGGGAAAGGCAGGCAGAGAATTCCCTGATAGCACCTTCTCTGTGCCTGGGAAGCAGAAGTGTTCACATTGCTTCGCAGAATCGCTTTTGTGCAGAAAACAGTAACACTTGTTCAGAAGGAAAGAAAGCACAGAGCCCCAGATTCTATGTTGTCCTGGAGAGCTTGCAGAGCACTGGGGAAAGGCAGGCAGAGAATTCCCTGATAGCACCTTCTCTGTGCCTGGGAAGCAGAAGTGTTCACATTGCTTCGCAAGAATCGCTTTTGTGCAGAAAACACTAACACTTGTTCAGAAGGAAAGAAAGCACAGAGCCCCAGATTTTATGTTGTCCTGGAGAGCTTGCAGAGCACTGGGGAAAGGCAGGCAGAGAATTCATTGCTAGCACCTTCTCTGTGCCTGGGAAGCAGAAGTGTTCACATTGCTTTGCAGAATCGCTATTGTGCGTAAAACAGTAACACTTGTTCAGAAGGAAAGAAAGCACAGAGCCCCAGATTTTATGCTGTCCTGGAGAGCTTGCAGAGCACTGGGGAAAGGCAGGCAGAGAATTCCTTGCTAGCACCTTCTCTGTGCCTGGGAAGCAGAAGTGTTCACATTGCTTCGCAAGAATCGCTTTTGTGCAGAAAACAGTAACACTTGTTCAGAACGAAAGAAAGCACAGAGCCCCAGATTTTATGTTGTCCTGGAGAGCTTGCAGAGCACTGGGGAAAGGCAGGCAGAGAATTCCCTGCTAGCACCTTCTCTGTGCCTGTTCACATTGCTTCGCAGAATCGCTTTTGTGCAGAAAACAATAACACTTGTTCAGAACGAAAGAAAGCACAGAGCCCCAGATTCTATGTTGTCCTGGAGAGCTTGCAGAGCACTGGGGAAAGGCAGGCAGAGAATTCCCTGATAGCACCTTCTCTGTGCCTGGGAAGCAGAAGTGTTCACATTGCTTCGCAAGAATCGCTTTTGTGCAGAAAACAGTAACACTTGTTCAGAAGGAAAGAAAGCACAGAGCCCCAGATTTTATGTTGTCCTGGAGAGCTTGCAGAGCACTGGGGAAAGGCAGGCAGAGAATTCCCTGATAGCACCTTCTCTGTGCCTGGGAAGCAGAAGTGTTCACATTGCTTCGCAGAATCGCTTTTGTTCAGAAAACACTAACACTTGTTCAGAAGGAAAGAAAGCACAGAGCCCCAGATTTGCTGTTGTCCTGGAGAGCTTGCAGAGCACTGGGGAAAGGCAGGCAGAGAATTCCCTGATAGCACCTTCTCTGTGCCTGGGAAGCAGAAGTGTTCACATCGCTTCGCAGAATCGCTTTTGTGCAGAAAACAGTAACACTTGTTCAGAAGGAAAGAAAGCACAGAGCCCCAGATTCTATGTTGTCCTGGAGAGCTTGCAGAGCACTGGGGAAAGGCAGGCAGAGAATTCCCTGATAGCACCTTCTCTGTGCCTGGGAAGCAGAAGTGTTCACATTGCTTCGCAAGAATCGCTTTTGTGCAGAAAACAGTAACACTTGTTCAGAAGGAAAGAAAGCACAGAGCCCCAGATTTTATGTTGTCCTGGAGAGCTTGCAGAGCACTGGGGAAAGGCAGGCAGAGAATTCATTGCTAGCACCTTCTCTGTGCCTGGGAAGCAGAGGTGTTCACATTGCTTCGCAAGAAACGCTTTTGTGCAGAAAACAGTAACACTTGTTCAGAAGGAAAGAAAGCACAGAGCCCCAGATTTTATGTTGTCCTGGAGAGCTTGCAGAGCACTGGGGAAAGGCAGGCAGAGAATTCCTTGCTAGCACCTTCTCTGTGCCTGGGAAGCAGAAGTTTTCACATTGCTTCGCAGAATCGCTTTTGTGCAGAAAACATTAACACTTGTTCAGAAGGAAAGAAAGCACAGAGCCCCAGATTTTATGTTGTCCTGGAGAGCTTGCAGAGCACTGGGGAAAGGCAGGCAGAGAATTCCCTGATAGCACCTTCTCTGTGCCTGGGAAGCAGAAGTGTTCACATTCCTTCGCAAGAATCGCTTTTGTGCAGAAAACAGTAACACTTGTTCAGAACGAAAGAAAGCACAGAGCCCCAGATTCTATGTTGTCCTGGAGAGCTTGCAGAGCACTGGGGAAAGGCAGGCAGAGAATTCCCTGCTAGCACCTTCTCTGTGCCTGTTCACATTGCTTCGCAGAATCGCTTTTGTGCAGAAAACACTAACACTTGTTCGGAACGAAAGAAAGCACAGAGCCCCAGATTCTATGTTGTCTTGGAGAGCTTGCAGAGCACTGGGGAAAGGCAGGCAGAGAATTCCCTGATAGCACCTTCTCTGTGCCTGGGAAGCAGAAGTGTTCACATTGCTTCGCAAGAATCGCTTTTGTGCAGAAAACAGTAACACTTGTTCAGAAGGAAAGAAAGCACAGAGCCCCAGATTCTATGTTGTCCTGGAGAGCTTGCAGAGCACTGGGGAAAGGCAGGCAGAGAATTCCTTGCTAGCACCTTCTCTGTGCCTGGGAAGCAGAAGTGTTCACATTGCTTCGCAAGAATCGCTTTTGTGCAGAAAACAGTAACACTTGTTCAGAAGGAAAGAAAGCACAGAGCCCCAGATTTTATGTTGTCCTGGAGAGCTTGCAGAGCACTGGGGAAAGGCAGGCAGAGAATTCCCTGATAGCACCTTCTCTGTGCCTGTTCACATTGCTTCGCAGAATCGCTTTTGTGCAGAAAACAGTAACACTTGTTCAGAAGGAAAGAAAGCACAGAGCCCCAGATTTTATGTTGTCCTGGAGAGCTTGCAGAGCACTGGGGAAAGGCAGGCAGAGAATTCCTTGCTAGCACCTTCTCTGTGCCTGGGAAGCAGAAGTGTTCACATTGCTTCGCAGAATCGCTTTTGTGCAGAAAACAGTAACACTTGTTCAGAAGGAAAGAAAGCACAGAGCCCCAGATTTTATGTTGTCCTGGAGAGCTTGCAGAGCACTGGGGAAAGGCAGGCAGAGAATTCCCTGCTAGCACCTTCTCTGTGCCTGGGAAGCAGAAGTGTTCACATTGCTTCGCAGAATCGCTTTTGTGCAGAAAACAGTAACACTTGTTCAGAAGGAAAGAAAGCACAGAACCCCAGATTTTATGTTGCCCTGGAGAGCTTGCAGAGCACTGGGGAAAGGCAGGCAGAGAATTCCCTGATAGCACCTTCTCTGTGCCTGGGAAGCAGAAGTGTTCACATTGCTTCACAGAATCGCTTTTGTGCAGAAAACAGTAACACTTGTTCAGAACTAAAGAAAGCACAGAGCCCCAGATTCTATGTTGTCCTGGAGAGCTTGCAGAGCACTGGGGAAAGGCAGGCAGAGAATTCATTGCTAGCACCTTCTCTGTGCCTGGGAAGCAGAAGTGTTCACATTGCTTCGCAAGAATCGCTTTTGTGCAGAAAACACTAACACTTGTTCAGAAGGAAAGACAGCACAGAGCCCAGATTTTATGTTGTCCTGGAGAGCTTGCAGAGCACTGGGGAAAAGGCAGGCAGAGAATTCCTTGCTAGCACCTTCTCTGTGCCTGGGGAAGCGGAAGTGTTCACATTGCTTTGCAGAATCGCTATTGTGCGTAAAACAGTAACACTTGTTCAGAAGGAAAGAAAGCACAGAGCCCCAGATTTTATGCTGTCCTGGAGAGCTTGCAGAGCACTGGGGAAAGGCAGGCAGAGAATTCCTTGCTAGCACCTTCTCTGTGCCTGGGAAGCAGAAGTGTTCACATTGCTTCGCAGAATCGCTTTTGTGCAGAAAACAGTAACACTTGTTCAGAAGGAAAGAAAGCACAGAGCCCCAGATTTTATGTTGTCCTGGAGAGCTTGCAGAGCACTGGGGAAAGGCAGGCAGAGAATTCCCTGCTAGCACCTTCTCTGTGCCTGTTCACATTGCTTCGCAGAATCGCTTTTGTGCAGAAAACAGTAACACTTGTTCAGAACGAAAGAAAGCACAGAGCCCCAGATTCTATGTTGTCTTGGAGAGCTTGCAGAGCACTGGGGAAAGGCAGGCAGAGAATTCCCTGCAAGCACCTTCTCTGTGCCTGGGAAGCAGAAGTGTTCACATTGCTTCGCAAGAATCGCTTTTGTGCAGAAAACAGTAACACTTGTTCAGAAGGAAAGAAAGCACAGAGCCCCAGATTCTATGTTGTCCTGGAGAGCTTGCAGAGCACTGGGGAAAGGCAGGCAGAGAATTCCCTGATAGCACCTTCTCTGTGCCTGGGAAGCAGAAGTGTTCACATCGCTTCGCAGAATCGCTTTTGTGCAGAAAACAGTAACACTTGTTCAGAAGGAAAGAAAGCACAGAGCCCCAGATTCTATGTTGTCCTGGAGAGCTTGCAGAGCACTGGGGAAAGGCAGGCAGAGAATTCCCTGATAGCACCTTCTGTGTGCCTGGGAAGCAGAAGTGTTCACATTGCTTCGCAAGAATCGCTTTTGTGCAGAAAACAGTAACACTTGTTCAGAAGGAAAGAAAGCACAGAGCCCCAGATTTTATGTTGTCCTGGAGAGCTTGCAGAGCACTGGGGAAAGGCAGGCAGAGAATTCATTGCTAGCACCTTCTCTGTGCCTTGGAAGCAGAAGTGTTCACATTGCTTCGCAAGAATCGCTTTTGTGCAGAAAACAGTAACACTTGTTCAGAAGGAAAGAAAGCACAGAGCCCCAGATTTTATGTTGTCCTGGAGAGCTTGCAGAGCACTGGGGAAAGGCAGGCAGAGAATTCCTTGCTAGCACCTTCTCTGTGCCTGGGAAGCAGAAGTTTTCACATTGCTTCGCAGAATCGCTTTTGTGCAGAAAACATTAACACTTGTTCAGAAGGAAAGAAAGCACAGAGCCCCAGATTTTATGTTGTCCTGGAGAGCTTGCAGAGCACTGGGGAAAGGCAGGCAGAGAATTCCTTGCTAGCACCTTCTCTGTGCCTGGGAAGCAGAAGTGTTCACATTCCTTCGCAAGAATCGCTTTTGTGCAGAAAACAGTAACACTTGTTCAGAACGAAAGAAAGCACAGAGCCCCAGATTCTATGTTGTCCTGGAGAGCTTGCAGAGCACTGGGGAAAGGCAGGCAGAGAATTCCCTGCTAGCACCTTCTCTGTGCCTGTTCACATTGCTTCGCAGAATCGCTTTTGTGCAGAAAACACTAACACTTGTTCAGAACGAAAGAAAGCACAGAGCCCCAGATTCTATGTTGTCTTGGAGAGCTTGCAGAGCACTGGGGAAAGGCAGGCAGAGAATTCCCTGATAGCACCTTCTCTGTGCCTGGGAAGCAGAAGTGTTCACATTGCTTCGCAAGAATCGCTTTTGTGCAGAAAACAGTAACACTTGTTCAGAAGGAAAGAAAGCACAGAGCCCCAGATTCTATGTTGTCCTGGAGAGCTTGCAGAGCACTGGGGAAAGGCAGGCAGAGAATTCCTTGCTAGCACCTTCTCTGTGCCTGGGAAGCAGAAGTGTTCACATTGCTTTGCAAGAATCGCTTTTGTGCAGAAAACAGTAACACTTGTTCAGAAGGAAAGAAAGCACAGAGCCCCAGATTTTATGTTGTCCTGGAGAGCTTGCAGAGCACTGGGGAAAGGCAGGCAGAGAATTCCCTGATAGCACCTTCTCTGTGCCTGTTCACATTGCTTCGCAGAATCGCTTTTGTGCAGAAAACAGTAACACTTGTTCAGAAGGAAAGAAAGCACAGAGCCCCAGATTTTATGTTGTCCTGGAGAGCTTGCAGAGCACTGGGGAAAGGCAGGCAGAGAATTCCTTGCTAGCACCTTCTCTGTGCCTGGGAAGCAGAAGTGTTCACATTGCTTCGCAGAATCGCTTTTGTGCAGAAAACAGTAACACTTGTTCAGAAGGAAAGAAAGCACAGAGCCCCAGATTTTATGTTGTCCTGGAGAGCTTGCAGAGCACTGGGGAAAGGCAGGCAGAGAATTCCCTGATAGCACCTTCTCTGTGCCTGGGAAGCAGAAGTGTTCACATTGCTTCGCAGAATCGCTTTTGTGCAGAAAACAGTAACACTTGTTCAGAAGGAAAGAAAGCACAGAACCCCAGATTTTATGTTGCCCTGGAGAGCTTGCAGAGCACTGGGGAAAGGCAGGCAGAGAATTCCCTGATAGCACCTTCTCTGTGCCTGGGAAGCAGAAGTGTTCACATTGCTTCGCAGAATCGCTTTTGTGCAGAAAACAGTAACACTTGTTCAGAACTAAAGAAAGCACAGAGCCCCAGATTCTATGTTGTCCTGGAGAGCTTGCAGAGCACTGGGGAAAGGCAGGCAGAGAATTCCCTGATAGCACCTTCTCTGTGCCTGGGAAGCAGAAGTGTTCACATTGCTTCGCAAGAATCGCTTTTGTGCAGAAAACACTAACACTTGTTCAGAAGGAAAGAAAGCACAGAGCCCAGATTTTATGTTGTCCTGGAGAGCTTGCAGAGCACTGGGGAAAAGGCAGGCAGAGAATTCCTTGCTAGCACCTTCTCTGTGCCTGGGGAAGCGGAAGTGTTCACATTGCTTTGCAGAATCGCTATTGTGCGTAAAACAGTAACACTTGTTCAGAAGGAAAGAAAGCACAGAGCCCCAGATTTTATGTTGTCCTGGAGAGCTTGCAGAGCACTGGGGAAAGGCAGGCAGAGAATTCCCTGCTAGCACCTTCTCTGTGCCTGTTCACATTGCTTCGCAGAATCGCTTTTGTGCAGAAAACAGTAACACTTGTTCAGAACGAAAGAAAGCACAGAGCCCCAGATTCTATGTTGTCCTGGAGAGCTTGCAGAGCACTGGGGAAAGGCAGGCAGAGAATTCCCTGCAAGCACCTTCTCTGTGCCTGGGAAGCAGAAGTGTTCACATTGCTTCGCAAGAATCGCTTTTGTGCAGAAAACAGTAACACTTGTTCAGAAGGAAAGAAAGCACAGAGCCCCAGATTTTATGTTGTCCTGGAGAGCTTGCACAGCACTGGGGAAAGGCAGGCAGAGAATTCCCTGATAGCACCTTCTCTGTGCCTGGGAAGCAGAAGTGTTCACATTGCTTCGCAGAATCGCTTTTGTGCAGAAAACAGTAACACTTGTTCAGAAGGAAAGAAAGCACAGAGCCCCAGATTCTATGTTGTCCTGGAGAGCTTGCAGAGCACTGGGGAAAGGCAGGCAGAGAATTCCCTGATAGCACCTTCTCTGTGCCTGGGAAGCAGAAGTGTTCACATTGCTTCGCAAGAATCGCTTTTGTGCAGAAAACACTAACACTTGTTCAGAAGGAAAGAAAGCACAGAGCCCCAGATTTTATGTTGTCCTGGAGAGCTTGCAGAGCACTGGGGAAAGGCAGGCAGAGAATTCATTGCTAGCACCTTCTCTGTGCCTGGGAAGCAGAAGTGTTCACATTGCTTTGCAGAATCGCTATTGTGCGTAAAACAGTAACACTTGTTCAGAAGGAAAGAAAGCACAGAGCCCCAGATTTTATGCTGTCCTGGAGAGCTTGCAGAGCACTGGGGAAAGGCAGGCAGAGAATTCCTTGCTAGCACCTTCTCTGTGCCTGGGAAGCAGAAGTGTTCACATTGCTTCGCAAGAATCGCTTTTGTGCAGAAAACAGTAACACTTGTTCAGAACGAAAGAAAGCACAGAGCCCCAGATTTTATGTTGTCCTGGAGAGCTTGCAGAGCACTGGGGAAAGGCAGGCAGAGAATTCCCTGCTAGCACCTTCTCTGTGCCTGTTCACATTGCTTCGCAGAATCGCTTTTGTGCAGAAAACAATAACACTTGTTCAGAACGAAAGAAAGCACAGAGCCCCAGATTCTATGTTGTCCTGGAGAGCTTGCAGAGCACTGGGGAAAGGCAGGCAGAGAATTCCCTGATAGCACCTTCTCTGTGCCTGGGAAGCAGAAGTGTTCACATTGCTTCGCAAGAATCGCTTTTGTGCAGAAAACAGTAACACTTGTTCAGAAGGAAAGAAAGCACAGAGCCCCAGATTTTATGTTGTCCTGGAGAGCTTGCAGAGCACTGGGGAAAGGCAGGCAGAGAATTCCCTGATAGCACCTTCTCTGTGCCTGGGAAGCAGAAGTGTTCACATTGCTTCGCAGAATCGCTTTTGTTCAGAAAACACTAACACTTGTTCAGAAGGAAAGAAAGCACAGAGCCCCAGATTTGCTGTTGTCCTGGAGAGCTTGCAGAGCACTGGGGAAAGGCAGGCAGAGAATTCCCTGATAGCACCTTCTCTGTGCCTGGGAAGCAGAAGTGTTCACATCGCTTCGCAGAATCGCTTTTGTGCAGAAAACAGTAACACTTGTTCAGAAGGAAAGAAAGCACAGAGCCCCAGATTCTATGTTGTCCTGGAGAGCTTGCAGAGCACTGGGGAAAGGCAGGCAGAGAATTCCCTGATAGCACCTTCTCTGTGCCTGGGAAGCAGAAGTGTTCACATTGCTTCGCAAGAATCGCTTTTGTGCAGAAAACAGTAACACTTGTTCAGAAGGAAAGAAAGCACAGAGCCCCAGATTTTATGTTGTCCTGGAGAGCTTGCAGAGCACTGGGGAAAGGCAGGCAGAGAATTCATTGCTAGCACCTTCTCTGTGCCTGGGAAGCAGAGGTGTTCACATTGCTTCGCAAGAAACGCTTTTGTGCAGAAAACAGTAACACTTGTTCAGAAGGAAAGAAAGCACAGAGCCCCAGATTTTATGTTGTCCTGGAGAGCTTGCAGAGCACTGGGGAAAGGCAGGCAGAGAATTCCTTGCTAGCACCTTCTCTGTGCCTGGGAAGCAGAAGTTTTCACATTGCTTCGCAGAATCGCTTTTGTGCAGAAAACATTAACACTTGTTCAGAAGGAAAGAAAGCACAGAGCCCCAGATTTTATGTTGTCCTGGAGAGCTTGCAGAGCACTGGGGAAAGGCAGGCAGAGAATTCCCTGATAGCACCTTCTCTGTGCCTGGGAAGCAGAAGTGTTCACATTCCTTCGCAAGAATCGCTTTTGTGCAGAAAACAGTAACACTTGTTCAGAACGAAAGAAAGCACAGAGCCCCAGATTCTATGTTGTCCTGGAGAGCTTGCAGAGCACTGGGGAAAGGCAGGCAGAGAATTCCCTGCTAGCACCTTCTCTGTGCCTGTTCACATTGCTTCGCAGAATCGCTTTTGTGCAGAAAACACTAACACTTGTTCGGAACGAAAGAAAGCACAGAGCCCCAGATTCTATGTTGTCTTGGAGAGCTTGCAGAGCACTGGGGAAAGGCAGGCAGAGAATTCCCTGATAGCACCTTCTCTGTGCCTGGGAAGCAGAAGTGTTCACATTGCTTCGCAAGAATCGCTTTTGTGCAGAAAACAGTAACACTTGTTCAGAAGGAAAGAAAGCACAGAGCCCCAGATTCTATGTTGTCCTGGAGAGCTTGCAGAGCACTGGGGAAAGGCAGGCAGAGAATTCCTTGCTAGCACCTTCTCTGTGCCTGGGAAGCAGAAGTGTTCACATTGCTTCGCAAGAATCGCTTTTGTGCAGAAAACAGTAACACTTGTTCAGAAGGAAAGAAAGCACAGAGCCCCAGATTTTATGTTGTCCTGGAGAGCTTGCAGAGCACTGGGGAAAGGCAGGCAGAGAATTCCCTGATAGCACCTTCTCTGTGCCTGTTCACATTGCTTCGCAGAATCGCTTTTGTGCAGAAAACAGTAACACTTGTTCAGAAGGAAAGAAAGCACAGAGC
Source organism: Strix aluco (assembly GCF_031877795.1). NCBI lineage: Eukaryota > Metazoa > Chordata > Aves > Strigiformes > Strigidae > Strix > Strix aluco. Next base: position 185,916 of record NW_027436569.1, read on the forward strand.
CCCAGATTTTATGTTGTCCTGGAGAGCTTGCAGAGCACTGGGGAAAGGCAGGCAGAGAATTCCTTGCTAGCACCTTCTCTGTGCCTGGGAAGCAGAAGTGTTCACATTGCTTCGCAGAATCGCTTTTGTGCAGAAAACAGTAACACTTGTTCAGAAGGAAAGAAAGCACAGAGCCCCAGATTTTATGTTGTCCTGGAGAGCTTGCAGAGCACTGGGGAAAGGCAGGCAGAGAATTCCCTGCTAGCACCTTCTCTGTGCCTGGGAAGCAGAAGTGTTCACATTGCTTCGCAGAATCGCTTTTGTGCAGAAAACAGTAACACTTGTTCAGAAGGAAAGAAAGCACAGAACCCCAGATTTTATGTTGCCCTGGAGAGCTTGCAGAGCACTGGGGAAAGGCAGGCAGAGAATTCCCTGATAGCACCTTCTCTGTGCCTGGGAAGCAGAAGTGTTCACATTGCTTCACAGAATCGCTTTTGTGCAGAAAACAGTAACACTTGTTCAGAACTAAAGAAAGCACAGAGCCCCAGATTCTATGTTGTCCTGGAGAGCTTGCAGAGCACTGGGGAAAGGCAGGCAGAGAATTCATTGCTAGCACCTTCTCTGTGCCTGGGAAGCAGAAGTGTTCACATTGCTTCGCAAGAATCGCTTTTGTGCAGAAAACACTAACACTTGTTCAGAAGGAAAGACAGCACAGAGCCCAGATTTTATGTTGTCCTGGAGAGCTTGCAGAGCACTGGGGAAAAGGCAGGCAGAGAATTCCTTGCTAGCACCTTCTCTGTGCCTGGGGAAGCGGAAGTGTTCACATTGCTTTGCAGAATCGCTATTGTGCGTAAAACAGTAACACTTGTTCAGAAGGAAAGAAAGCACAGAGCCCCAGATTTTATGCTGTCCTGGAGAGCTTGCAGAGCACTGGGGAAAGGCAGGCAGAGAATTCCTTGCTAGCACCTTCTCTGTGCCTGGGAAGCAGAAGTGTTCACATTGCTTCGCAAGAATCGCTTTTGTGCAGAAAACAGTAACACTTGTTCAGAAGGAAAGAAAGCACAGAGCCCCAGATTTTATGTTGTCCTGGAGAGCTTGCAGAGCACTGGGGAAAGGCAGGCAGAGAATTCCCTGCTAGCACCTTCTCTGTGCCTGTTCACATTGCTTCGCAGAATCGCTTTTGTGCAGAAAACAGTAACACTTGTTCAGAACGAAAGAAAGCACAGAGCCCCAGATTCTATGTTGTCCTGGAGAGCTTGCAGAGCACTGGGGAAAGGCAGGCAGAGAATTCCCTGCAAGCACCTTCTCTGTGCCTGGGAAGCAGAAGTGTTCACATTGCTTCGCAGAATCGCTTTTGTTCAGAAAACACTAACACTTGTTCAGAAGGAAAGAAAGCACAGAGCCCCAGATTTTATGTTGTCCTGGAGAGCTTGCACAGCACTGGGGAAAGGCAGGCAGAGAATTCCCTGATAGCACCTTCTCTGTGCCTGGGAAGCAGAAGTGTTCACATTGCTTCGCAGAATCGCTTTTGTGCAGAAAACAGTAACACTTGTTCAGAAGGAAAGAAAGCACAGAGCCCCAGATTCTATGTTGTCCTGGAGAGCTTGCAGAGCACTGGGGAAAGGCAGGCAGAGAATTCCCTGATAGCACCTTCTCTGTGCCTGGGAAGCAGAAGTGTTCACATTGCTTCGCAAGAATCGCTTTTGTGCAGAAAACACTAACACTTGTTCAGAAGGAAAGAAAGCACAGAGCCCCAGATTTTATGTTGTCCTGGAGAGCTTGCAGAGCACTGGGGAAAGGCAGGCAGAGAATTCATTGCTAGCACCTTCTCTGTGCCTGGGAAGCAGAAGTGTTCACATTGCTTCGCAAGAATCGCTTTTGTGCAGAAAACATTAACACTTGTTCAGAAGGAAAGAAAGCACAGAGCCCCAGATTTTATGTTGTCCTGGAGAGCTTGCAGAGCACTGGGGAAAGGCAGGCAGAGAATTCCTTGCTAGCACCTTCTCTGTGCCTGGGAAGCAGAAGTGTTCACATTGCTTCGCAGAATCGCTTTTGTGCAGAAAACAGTAACACTTGTTCAGAAGGAAAGAAAGCACAGAGCCCCAGATTTTATGTTGTCCTGGAGAGCTTGCAGAGCACTGGGGAAAGGCAGGCAGAGAATTCCCTGATAGCACCTTCTCTGTGCCTGTTCACATTGCTTCGCAAGAATCGCTTTTGTGCAGAAAACAGTAACACTTGTTCAGAACGAAAGAAAGCACAGAGCCCCAGATTCTATGTTGTCTTGGAGAGCTTGCAGAGCACTGGGGAAAGGCAGGCAGAGAATTCCCTGATAGCACCTTCTCTGTGCCTGGGAAGCAGAAGTGTTCACATTGCTTCGCAAGAATCGCTTTTGTGCAGAAAACAGTAACACTTGTTCAGAAGGAAAGAAAGCACAGAGCCCCAGATTCTATGTTGTCCTGGAGAGCTTGCAGAGCACTGGGGAAAGGCAGGCAGAGAATTCCCTGATAGCACCTTCTCTGTGCCTGGGAAGCAGAAGTGTTCACATCGCTTCGCAGAATCGCTTTTGTGCAGAAAACAGTAACACTTGTTCAGAAGGAAAGAAAGCACAGAGCCCCAGATTCTATGTTGTCCTGGAGAGCTTGCAGAGCACTGGGGAAAGGCAGGCAGAGAATTCCCTGATAGCACCTTCTCTGTGCCTGGGAAGCAGAAGTGTTCACATTGCTTCGCAAGAATCGCTTTTGTGCAGAAAACAGTAACACTTGTTCAGAAGGAAAGAAAGCACAGAGCCCCAGATTTTATGTTGTCCTGGAGAGCTTGCAGAGCACTGGGGAAAGGCAGGCAGAGAATTCATTGCTAGCACCTTCTCTGTGCCTTGGAAGCAGAAGTGTTCACATTGCTTCGCAAGAATCGCTTTTGTGCAGAAAACAGTAACACTTGTTCAGAAGGAAAGAAAGCACAGAGCCCCAGATTTTATGTTGTCCTGGAGAGCTTGCAGAGCACTGGGGAAAGGCAGGCAGAGAATTCCTTGCTAGCACCTTCTCTGTGCCTGGGAAGCAGAAGTGTTCACATTGCTTCGCAGAATCGCTTTTGTGCAGAAAACATTAACACTTGTTCAGAAGGAAAGAAAGCACAGAGCCCCAGATTTTATGTTGTCCTGGAGAGCTTGCAGAGCACTGGGGAAAGGCAGGCAGAGAATTCCTTGCTAGCACCTTCTCTGTGCCTGGGAAGCAGAAGTGTTCACATTCCTTCGCAAGAATCGCTTTTGTGCAGAAAACAGTAACACTTGTTCAGAACGAAAGAAAGCACAGAGCCCCAGATTCTATGTTGTCCTGGAGAGCTTGCAGAGCACTGGGGAAAGGCAGGCAGAGAATTCCCTGCTAGCACCTTCTCTGTGCCTGTTCACATTGCTTCGCAGAATCGCTTTTGTGCAGAAAACACTAACACTTGTTCAGAACGAAAGAAAGCACAGAGCCCCAGATTCTATGTTGTCTTGGAGAGCTTGCAGAGCACTGGGGAAAGGCAGGCAGAGAATTCCCTGATAGCACCTTCTCTGTGCCTGGGAAGCAGAAGTGTTCACATTGCTTCGCAAGAATCGCTTTTGTGCAGAAAACAGTAACACTTGTTCAGAAGGAAAGAAAGCACAGAGCCCCAGATTCTATGTTGTCCTGGAGAGCTTGCAGAGCACTGGGGAAAGGCAGGCAGAGAATTCCTTGCTAGCACCTTCTCTGTGCCTGGGAAGCAGAAGTGTTCACATTGCTTTGCAAGAATCGCTTTTGTGCAGAAAACAGTAACACTTGTTCAGAAGGAAAGAAAGCACAGAGCCCCAGATTTTATGTTGTCCTGGAGAGCTTGCAGAGCACTGGGGAAAGGCAGGCAGAGAATTCCCTGATAGCACCTTCTCTGTGCCTGTTCACATTGCTTCGCAGAATCGCTTTTGTGCAGAAAACAGTAACACTTGTTCAGAAGGAAAGAAAGCACAGAGCCCCAGATTTTATGTTGTCCTGGAGAGCTTGCAGAGCACTGGGGAAAGGCAGGCAGAGAATTCCTTGCTAGCACCTTCTCTGTGCCTGGGAAGCAGAAGTGTTCACATTGCTTCGCAGAATCGCTTTTGTGCAGAAAACAGTAACACTTGTTCAGAAGGAAAGAAAGCACAGAGCCCCAGATTTTATGTTGTCCTGGAGAGCTTGCAGAGCACTGGGGAAAGGCAGGCAGAGAATTCCCTGATAGCACCTTCTCTGTGCCTGGGAAGCAGAAGTGTTCACATTGCTTCGCAGAATCGCTTTTGTGCAGAAAACAGTAACACTTGTTCAGAAGGAAAGAAAGCACAGAACCCCAGATTTTATGTTGCCCTGGAGAGCTTGCAGAGCACTGGGGAAAGGCAGGCAGAGAATTCCCTGATAGCACCTTCTCTGTGCCTGGGAAGCAGAAGTGTTCACATTGCTTCGCAGAATCGCTTTTGTGCAGAAAACAGTAACACTTGTTCAGAACTAAAGAAAGCACAGAGCCCCAGATTCTATGTTGTCCTGGAGAGCTTGCAGAGCACTGGGGAAAGGCAGGCAGAGAATTCCCTGATAGCACCTTCTCTGTGCCTGGGAAGCAGAAGTGTTCACATTGCTTCGCAAGAATCGCTTTTGTGCAGAAAACACTAACACTTGTTCAGAAGGAAAGAAAGCACAGAGCCCAGATTTTATGTTGTCCTGGAGAGCTTGCAGAGCACTGGGGAAAAGGCAGGCAGAGAATTCCTTGCTAGCACCTTCTCTGTGCCTGGGGAAGCGGAAGTGTTCACATTGCTTTGCAGAATCGCTATTGTGCGTAAAACAGTAACACTTGTTCAGAAGGAAAGAAAGCACAGAGCCCCAGATTTTATGCTGTCCTGGAGAGCTTGCAGAGCACTGGGGAAAGGCAGGCAGAGAATTCCTTGCTAGCACCTTCTCTGTGCCTGGGAAGCAGAAGTGTTCACATTGCTTCGCAAGAATCGCTTTTGTGCAGAAAACAGTAACACTTGTTCAGAACGAAAGAAAGCACAGAGCCCCAGATTTTATGTTGTCCTGGAGAGCTTGCAGAGCACTGGGGAAAGGCAGGCAGAGAATTCCCTGCTAGCACCTTCTCTGTGCCTGTTCACATTGCTTCGCAGAATCGCTTTTGTGCAGAAAACAGTAACACTTGTTCAGAACGAAAGAAAGCACAGAGCCCCAGATTCTATGTTGTCCTGGAGAGCTTGCAGAGCACTGGGGAAAGGCAGGCAGAGAATTCCCTGCAAGCACCTTCTCTGTGCCTGGGAAGCAGAAGTGTTCACATTGCTTCGCAAGAATCGCTTTTGTGCAGAAAACAGTAACACTTGTTCAGAAGGAAAGAAAGCACAGAGCCCCAGATTTTATGTTGTCCTGGAGAGCTTGCAGAGCACTGGGGAAAGGCAGGCAGAGAATTCCCTGATAGCACCTTCTCTGTGCCTGGGAAGCAGAAGTGTTCACATTGCTTCGCAGAATCGCTTTTGTTCAGAAAACACTAACACTTGTTCAGAAGGAAAGAAAGCACAGAGCCCCAGATTTTATGTTGTCCTGGAGAGCTTGCACAGCACTGGGGAAAGGCAGGCAGAGAATTCCCTGATAGCACCTTCTCTGTGCCTGGGAAGCAGAAGTGTTCACATTGCTTCGCAGAATCGCTTTTGTGCAGAAAACAGTAACACTTGTTCAGAAGGAAAGAAAGCACAGAGCCCCAGATTCTATGTTGTCCTGGAGAGCTTGCAGAGCACTGGGGAAAGGCAGGCAGAGAATTCCCTGATAGCACCTTCTCTGTGCCTGGGAAGCAGAAGTGTTCACATTGCTTCGCAAGAATCGCTTTTGTGCAGAAAACACTAACACTTGTTCAGAAGGAAAGAAAGCACAGAGCCCCAGATTTTATGTTGTCCTGGAGAGCTTGCAGAGCACTGGGGAAAGGCAGGCAGAGAATTCATTGCTAGCACCTTCTCTGTGCCTGGGAAGCAGAAGTGTTCACATTGCTTTGCAGAATCGCTATTGTGCGTAAAACAGTAACACTTGTTCAGAAGGAAAGAAAGCACAGAGCCCCAGATTTTATGCTGTCCTGGAGAGCTTGCAGAGCACTGGGGAAAGGCAGGCAGAGAATTCCTTGCTAGCACCTTCTCTGTGCCTGGGAAGCAGAAGTGTTCACATTGCTTCGCAAGAATCGCTTTTGTGCAGAAAACAGTAACACTTGTTCAGAACGAAAGAAAGCACAGAGCCCCAGATTTTATGTTGTCCTGGAGAGCTTGCAGAGCACTGGGGAAAGGCAGGCAGAGAATTCCCTGCTAGCACCTTCTCTGTGCCTGTTCACATTGCTTCGCAGAATCGCTTTTGTGCAGAAAACAATAACACTTGTTCAGAACGAAAGAAAGCACAGAGCCCCAGATTCTATGTTGTCCTGGAGAGCTTGCAGAGCACTGGGGAAAGGCAGGCAGAGAATTCCCTGATAGCACCTTCTCTGTGCCTGGGAAGCAGAAGTGTTCACATTGCTTCGCAAGAATCGCTTTTGTGCAGAAAACAGTAACACTTGTTCAGAAGGAAAGAAAGCACAGAGCCCCAGATTTTATGTTGTCCTGGAGAGCTTGCAGAGCACTGGGGAAAGGCAGGCAGAGAATTCCCTGATAGCACCTTCTCTGTGCCTGGGAAGCAGAAGTGTTCACATTGCTTCGCAGAATCGCTTTTGTTCAGAAAACACTAACACTTGTTCAGAAGGAAAGAAAGCACAGAGCCCCAGATTTGCTGTTGTCCTGGAGAGCTTGCAGAGCACTGGGGAAAGGCAGGCAGAGAATTCCCTGATAGCACCTTCTCTGTGCCTGGGAAGCAGAAGTGTTCACATTGCTTCGCAGAATCGCTTTTGTGCAGAAAACAGTAACACTTGTTCAGAAGGAAAGAAAGCACAGAGCCCCAGATTCTATGTTGTCCTGGAGAGCTTGCAGAGCACTGGGGAAAGGCAGGCAGAGAATTCCCTGATAGCACCTTCTCTGTGCCTGGGAAGCAGAAGTGTTCACATTGCTTCGCAAGAATCGCTTTTGTGCAGAAAACACTAACACTTGTTCAGAAGGAAAGAAAGCACAGAGCCCCAGATTTTATGTTGTCCTGGAGAGCTTGCAGAGCACTGGGGAAAGGCAGGCAGAGAATTCATTGCTAGCACCTTCTCTGTGCCTGGGAAGCAGAAGTGTTCACATTGCTTCGCAAGAATCGCTTTTGTGCAGAAAACATTAACACTTGTTCAGAAGGAAAGAAAGCACAGAGCCCCAGATTTTATGTTGTCCTGGAGAGCTTGCAGAGCACTGGGGAAAGGCAGGCAGAGAATTCCTTGCTAGCACCTTCTCTGTGCCTGGGAAGCAGAAGTGTTCACATTGCTTCGCAGAATCGCTTTTGTGCAGAAAACAGTAACACTTGTTCAGAAGGAAAGAAAGCACAGAGCCCCAGATTTTATGTTGTCCTGGAGAGCTTGCAGAGCACTGGGGAAAGGCAGGCAGAGAATTCCCTGCTAGCACCTTCTCTGTGCCTGTTCACATTGCTTCGCAGAATCGCTTTTGTGCAGAAAACAGTAACACTTGTTCAGAACGAAAGAAAGCACAGAGCCCCAGATTCTATGTTGTCTTGGAGAGCTTGCAGAGCACTGGGGAAAGGCAGGCAGAGAATTCCCTGATAGCACCTTCTCTGTGCCTGGGAAGCAGAAGTGTTCACATTGCTTCGCAAGAATCGCTTTTGTGCAGAAAACAGTAACACTTGTTCAGAAGGAAAGAAAGCACAGAGCCCCAGATTCTATGTTGTCCTGGAGAGCTTGCAGAGCACTGGGGAAAGGCAGGCAGAGAATTCCCTGCTAGCACCTTCTCTGTGCCTGGGAAGCAGTAGTGTTCACATTGCTTCGCAGAATCGCTTTTGTGCAGAAAACAGTAACACTTGTTCAGAAGGAAAGAAAGCACAGAGCCCCAGATTTTATGTTGTCCTGGAGAGCTTGCAGAGCACTGGGGAAAGGCAGGCAGAGAATTCCCTGCTAGCACCTTCTCTGTGCCTGTTCACATTGCTTCGCAGAATCGCTTTTGTGCAGAAAACAGTAACACTTGTTCAGAAGGAAAGAAAGCACAGAGCCCCAGATTTTATGTTGTCCTGGAGAGCTTGCAGAGCACTGGGGAAAGGCAGGCAGAGAATTCCCTGATAGCACCTTCTCTGTGCCTGGGAAGCAGAAGTGTTCACATCGCTTCGCAGAATCGCTTTTGTGCAGAAAACAGTAACACTTGTTCAGAAGGAAAGAAAGCACAGAGCCCCAGATTCTATGTTGTCCTGGAGAGCTTGCAGAGCACTGGGGAAAGGCAGGCAGAGAATTCCCTGATAGCACCTTCTCTGTGCCTGGGAAGCAGAAGTGTTCACATCGCTTCGCAGAATCGCTTTTGTGCAGAAAACAGTAACACTTGTTCAGAAGGAAAGAAAGCACAGAGCCCCAGATTCTATGTTGTCCTGGAGAGCTTGCAGAGCACTGGGGAAAGGCAGGCAGAGAATTCCCTGATAGCACCTTCTCTGTGCCTGGGAAGCAGAAGTGTTCACATTGCTTCGCAAGAATCGCTTTTGTGCAGAAAACAGTAACACTTGTTCAGAAGGAAAGAAAGCACAGAGCCCCAGATTTTATGTTGTCCTGGAGAGCTTGCAGAGCACTGGGGAAAGGCAGGCAGAGAATTCATTGCTAGCACCTTCTCTGTGCCTTGGAAGCAGAAGTGTTCACATTGCTTCGCAAGAATCGCTTTTGTGCAGAAAACAGTAACACTTGTTCAGAAGGAAAGAAAGCACAGAGCCCCAGATTTTATGTTGTCCTGGAGAGCTTGCAGAGCACTGGGGAAAGGCAGGCAGAGAATTCCTTGCTAGCACCTTCTCTGTGCCTGGGAAGCAGAAGTTTTCACATTGCTTCGCAGAATCGCTTTTGTGCAGAAAACATTAACACTTGTTCAGAAGGAAAGAAAGCACAGAGCCCCAGATTTTATGTTGTCCTGGAGAGCTTGCAGAGCACTGGGGAAAGGCAGGCAGAGAATTCCTTGCTAGCACCTTCTCTGTGCCTGGGAAGCAGAAGTGTTCACATTCCTTCGCAAGAATCGCTTTTGTGCAGAAAACAGTAACACTTGTTCAGAACGAAAGAAAGCACAGAGCCCCAGATTTTATGTTGTCCTGGAGAGCTTGCAGAGCACTGGGGAAAGGCAGGCAGAGAATTCCCTGCTAGCACCTTCTCTGTGCCTGTTCACATTGCTTCGCAGAATCGCTTTTGTGCAGAAAACACTAACACTTGTTCAGAACGAAAGAAAGCACAGAGCCCCAGATTCTATGTTGTCTTGGAGAGCTTGCAGAGCACTGGGGAAAGGCAGGCAGAGAATTCCCTGATAGCACCTTCTCTGTGCCTGGGAAGCAGAAGTGTTCACATTGCTTCGCAAGAATCGCTTTTGTGCAGAAAACAGTAACACTTGTTCAGAAGGAAAGAAAGCACAGAGCCCCAGATTCTATGTTGTCCTGGAGAGCTTGCAGAGCACTGGGGAAAGGCAGGCAGAGAATTCCTTGCTAGCACCTTCTCTGTGCCTGGGAAGCAGAAGTGTTCACATTGCTTTGCAAGAATCGCTTTTGTGCAGAAAACAGTAACACTTGTTCAGAAGGAAAGAAAGCACAGAGCCCCAGATTTTATGTTGTCCTGGAGAGCTTGCAGAGCACTGGGGAAAGGCAGGCAGAGAATTCCCTGATAGCACCTTCTCTGTGCCTGTTCACATTGCTTCGCAGAATCGCTTTTGTGCAGAAAACAGTAACACTTGTTCAGAAGGAAAGAAAGCACAGAGCCCCAGATTTTATGTTGTCCTGGAGAGCTTGCAGAGCACTGGGGAAAGGCAGGCAGAGAATTCCTTGCTAGCACCTTCTCTGTGCCTGGGAAGCAGAAGTGTTCACATTGCTTCGCAGAATCGCTTTTGTGCAGAAAACAGTAACACTTGTTCAGAAGGAAAGAAAGCACAGAGCCCCAGATTTTATGTTGTCCTGGAGAGCTTGCAGAGCACTGGGGAAAGGCAGGCAGAGAATTCCCTGATAGCACCTTCTCTGTGCCTGGGAAGCAGAAGTGTTCACATTGCTTCGCAGAATCGCTTTTGTGCAGAAAACAGTAACACTTGTTCAGAAGGAAAGAAAGCACAGAACCCCAGATTTTATGTTGCCCTGGAGAGCTTGCAGAGCACTGGGGAAAGGCAGGCAGAGAATTCCCTGATAGCACCTTCTCTGTGCCTGGGAAGCAGAAGTGTTCACATTGCTTCGCAGAATCGCTTTTGTGCAGAAAACAGTAACACTTGTTCAGAACTAAAGAAAGCACAGAGCCCCAGATTCTATGTTGTCCTGGAGAGCTTGCAGAGCACTGGGGAAAGGCAGGCAGAGAATTCCCTGATAGCACCTTCTCTGTGCCTGGGAAGCAGAAGTGTTCACATTGCTTCGCAAGAATCGCTTTTGTGCAGAAAACACTAACACTTGTTCAGAAGGAAAGAAAGCACAGAGCCCAGATTTTATGTTGTCCTGGAGAGCTTGCAGAGCACTGGGGAAAAGGCAGGCAGAGAATTCCTTGCTAGCACCTTCTCTGTGCCTGGGGAAGCGGAAGTGTTCACATTGCTTTGCAGAATCGCTATTGTGCGTAAAACAGTAACACTTGTTCAGAAGGAAAGAAAGCACAGAGCCCCAGATTTTATGCTGTCCTGGAGAGCTTGCAGAGCACTGGGGAAAGGCAGGCAGAGAATTCCTTGCTAGCACCTTCTCTGTGCCTGGGAAGCAGAAGTGTTCACATTGCTTCGCAAGAATCGCTTTTGTGCAGAAAACAGTAACACTTGTTCAGAACGAAAGAAAGCACAGAGCCCCAGATTTTATGTTGTCCTGGAGAGCTTGCAGAGCACTGGGGAAAGGCAGGCAGAGAATTCCCTGCTAGCACCTTCTCTGTGCCTGTTCACATTGCTTCGCAGAATCGCTTTTGTGCAGAAAACAGTAACACTTGTTCAGAACGAAAGAAAGCACAGAGCCCCAGATTCTATGTTGTCCTGGAGAGCTTGCAGAGCACTGGGGAAAGGCAGGCAGAGAATTCCCTGCAAGCACCTTCTCTGTGCCTGGGAAGCAGAAGTGTTCACATTGCTTCGCAAGAATCGCTTTTGTGCAGAAAACAGTAACACTTGTTCAGAAGGAAAGAAAGCACAGAGCCCCAGATTTTATGTTGTCCTGGAGAGCTTGCAGAGCACTGGGGAAAGGCAGGCAGAGAATTCCCTGATAGCACCTTCTCTGTGCCTGGGAAGCAGAAGTGTTCACATTGCTTCGCAGAATCGCTTTTGTTCAGAAAACACTAACACTTGTTCAGAAGGAAAGAAAGCACAGAGCCCCAGATTCTATGTTGTCCTGGAGAGCTTGCACAGCACTGGGGAAAGGCAGGCAGAGAATTCCCTGATAGCACCTTCTCTGTGCCTGGGAAGCAGAAGTGTTCACATTGCTTCGCAGAATCGCTTTTGTGCAGAAAACAGTAACACTTGTTCAGAAGGAAAGAAAGCACAGAGCCCCAGATTCTATGTTGTCCTGGAGAGCTTGCAGAGCACTGGGGAAAGGCAGGCAGAGAATTCCCTGATAGCACCTTCTCTGTGCCTGGGAAGCAGAAGTGTTCACATTGCTTCGCAAGAATCGCTTTTGTGCAGAAAACACTAACACTTGTTCAGAAGGAAAGAAAGCACAGAGCCCCAGATTTTATGTTGTCCTGGAGAGCTTGCAGAGCACTGGGGAAAGGCAGGCAGAGAATTCATTGCTAGCACCTTCTCTGTGCCTGGGAAGCAGAAGTGTTCACATTGCTTTGCAGAATCGCTATTGTGCGTAAAACAGTAACACTTGTTCAGAAGGAAAGAAAGCACAGAGCCCCAGATTTTATGCTGTCCTGGAGAGCTTGCAGAGCACTGGGGAAAGGCAGGCAGAGAATTCCTTGCTAGCACCTTCTCTGTGCCTGGGAAGCAGAAGTGTTCACATTGCTTCGCAAGAATCGCTTTTGTGCAGAAAACAGTAACACTTGTTCAGAACGAAAGAAAGCACAGAGCCCCAGATTTTATGTTGTCCTGGAGAGCTTGCAGAGCACTGGGGAAAGGCAGGCAGAGAATTCCCTGCTAGCACCTTCTCTGTGCCTGTTCACATTGCTTCGCAGAATCGCTTTTGTGCAGAAAACAATAACACTTGTTCAGAACGAAAGAAAGCACAGAGCCCCAGATTCTATGTTGTCCTGGAGAGCTTGCAGAGCACTGGGGAAAGGCAGGCAGAGAATTCCCTGATAGCACCTTCTCTGTGCCTGGGAAGCAGAAGTGTTCACATTGCTTCGCAAGAATCGCTTTTGTGCAGAAAACAGTAACACTTGTTCAGAAGGAAAGAAAGCACAGAGCCCCAGATTTTATGTTGTCCTGGAGAGCTTGCAGAGCACTGGGGAAAGGCAGGCAGAGAATTCCCTGATAGCACCTTCTCTGTGCCTGGGAAGCAGAAGTGTTCACATTGCTTCGCAGAATCGCTTTTGTTCAGAAAACACTAACACTTGTTCAGAAGGAAAGAAAGCACAGAGCCCCAGATTTGCTGTTGTCCTGGAGAGCTTGCAGAGCACTGGGGAAAGGCAGGCAGAGAATTCCCTGATAGCACCTTCTCTGTGCCTGGGAAGCAGAAGTGTTCACATTGCTTCGCAGAATCGCTTTTGTGCAGAAAACAGTAACACTTGTTCAGAAGGAAAGAAAGCACAGAGCCCCAGATTCTATGTTGTCCTGGAGAGCTTGCAGAGCACTGGGGAAAGGCAGGCAGAGAATTCCCTGATAGCACCTTCTCTGTGCCTGGGAAGCAGAAGTGTTCACATTGCTTCGCAAGAATCGCTTTTGTGCAGAAAACACTAACACTTGTTCAGAAGGAAAGAAAGCACAGAGCCCCAGATTTTATGTTGTCCTGGAGAGCTTGCAGAGCACTGGGGAAAGGCAGGCAGAGAATTCATTGCTAGCACCTTCTCTGTGCCTGGGAAGCAGAAGTGTTCACATTGCTTCGCAAGAATCGCTTTTGTGCAGAAAACATTAACACTTGTTCAGAAGGAAAGAAAGCACAGAGCCCCAGATTTTATGTTGTCCTGGAGAGCTTGCAGAGCACTGGGGAAAGGCAGGCAGAGAATTCCTTGCTAGCACCTTCTCTGTGCCTGGGAAGCAGAAGTGTTCACATTGCTTCGCAGAATCGCTTTTGTGCAGAAAACAGTAACACTTGTTCAGAAGGAAAGAAAGCACAGAGCCCCAGATTTTATGTTGTCCTGGAGAGCTTGCAGAGCACTGGGGAAAGGCAGGCAGAGAATTCCCTGCTAGCACCTTCTCTGTGCCTGTTCACATTGCTTCGCAGAATCGCTTTTGTGCAGAAAACAGTAACACTTGTTCAGAACGAAAGAAAGCACAGAGCCCCAGATTCTATGTTGTCTTGGAGAGCTTGCAGAGCACTGGGGAAAGGCAGGCAGAGAATTCCCTGATAGCACCTTCTCTGTGCCTGGGAAGCAGAAGTGTTCACATTGCTTCGCAAGAATCGCTTTTGTGCAGAAAACAGTAACACTTGTTCAGAAGGAAAGAAAGCACAGAGCCCCAGATTCTATGTTGTCCTGGAGAGCTTGCAGAGCACTGGGGAAAGGCAGGCAGAGAATTCCCTGCTAGCACCTTCTCTGTGCCTGGGAAGCAGTAGTGTTCACATTGCTTCGCAGAATCGCTTTTGTGCAGAAAACAGTAACACTTGTTCAGAAGGAAAGAAAGCACAGAGCCCCAGATTTTATGTTGTCCTGGAGAGCTTGCAGAGCACTGGGGAAAGGCAGGCAGAGAATTCCCTGCTAGCACCTTCTCTGTGCCTGTTCACATTGCTTCGCAGAATCGCTTTTGTGCAGAAAACAGTAACACTTGTTCAGAAGGAAAGAAAGCACAGAGCCCCAGATTTTATGTTGTCCTGGAGAGCTTGCAGAGCACTGGGTAAAGGCAGGCAGAGAATTCCTTCCTAGCACCTTCTCTGTGCCTGGGAAACAGAAGTGTTCACATTGCTTCGCAGAATCGCTTTTGTGCAGAAAACAGTAACACTTGTTCAGAAGGAAAGAAAGCACAGAGCCCCAGATTTGCTGTTGTCCTGGAGAGCTTGCAGAGCACTGGGGAAAGGCAGGCAGAGAATTCCCTGCTAGCACCTTCTCTGTGCCTGGGAAGCAGAAGTGTTCACATTGCTTCGCAAGAATCGCTTTTGTGCAGAAAACAGTAACACTTGTTCAGAAGGAAAGAAAGCACAGAGCCCCAGATTTTATGTTGTCCTGGAGAGCTTGCAGAGCACTGGGGAAAGGCAGGCAGAGAATTCCCTGCTAGCACCTTCTCTGTGCCTGTTCACATTGCTTCGCAGAATCGCTTTTGTGCAGAAAACAGTAACACTTGTTCAGAACGAAAGAAAGCACAGAGCCCCAGATTTGCTGTTGTCCTGGAGAGCTTGCAGAGCACTGGGGAAAGGCAGGCAGAGAATTCCCTGCTAGCACCTTCTCTGTGCCTGTTCACATTGCTTCGCAGAATCGCTTTTGTGCAGAAAACAGTAACACTTGTTCAGAACGAAAGAAAGCACAGAGCCCCAGATTTGCTGTTGTCCTGGAGAGCTTGCAGAGCACTGGGGAAAGGCAGGCAGAGAATTCCCTGATAGCACCTTCTCTGTGCCTGGGAAGCAGAAGTGTTCACATTGCTTCGCAAGAATCGCTTTTGTGCAGAAAACACTAACACTTGTTCAGAAGGAAAGAAAGCACAGAGCCCCAGATTTTATGTTGTCCTGGAGAGCTTGCAGAGCACTGGGGAAAGGCAGGCAGAGAATTCCCTGCTAGCACCTTCTCTGTGCCTGGGAAGCAGAAGTGTTCACATTGCTTTGCAGAATCGCTATTGTGCGTAAAACAGTAACACTTGTTCAGAAGGAAAGAAAGCACAGAGCCCCAGATTTTATGCTGTCCTGGAGAGCTTGCAGAGCACTGGGGAAAGGCAGGCAGAGAATTCCTTGCTAGCACCTTCTCTGTGCCTGGGAAGCAGAAGTGTTCACATTGCTTCGCAAGAATCGCTTTTGTGCAGAAAACAGTAACAGTTGTTCAGAACGAAAGAAAGCACAGAGCCCCAGATTTTATGTTGTCCTGGAGAGCTTGCAGAGCACTGGGGAAAGGCAGGCAGAGAATTCCCTGCTAGCACCTTCTCTGTGCCTGTTCACATTGCTTCGCAGAATCGCTTTTGTGCAGAAAACAGTAACACTTGTTCAGAACGAAAGAAAGCACAGAGCCCCAGATTCTATGTTGTCCTGGAGAGCTTGCAGAGCACTGGGGAAAGGCAGGCAGAGAATTCCCTGCAAGCACCTTCTCTGTGCCTGGGAAGCAGAAGTGTTCACATTGCTTCGCAAGAATCGCTTTTGTGCAGAAAACAGTAACACTTGTTCAGAAGGAAAGAAAGCACAGAGCCCCAGATTTTATGTTGTCCTGGAGAGCTTGCAGAGCACTGGGGAAAGGCAGGCAGAGAATTCCCTGATAGCACCTTCTCTGTGCCTGGGAAGCAGAAGTGTTCACATTGCTTCGCAGAATCGCTTTTGTTCAGAAAACACTAACACTTGTTCAGAAGGAAAGAAAGCACAGAGCCCCAGATTTTATGTTGTCCTGGAGAGCTTGCACAGCACTGGGGAAAGGCAGGCAGAGAATTCCCTGATAGCACCTTCTCTGTGCCTGGGAAGCAGAAGTGTTCACATTGCTTCGCAGAATCGCTTTTGTGCAGAAAACAGTAACACTTGTTCAGAAGGAAAGAAAGCACAGAGCCCCAGATTCTATGTTGTCCTGGAGAGCTTGCAGAGCACTGGGGAAAGGCAGGCAGAGAATTCCCTGATAGCACCTTCTCTGTGCCTGGGAAGCAGAAGTGTTCACATTGCTTCGCAAGAATCGCTTTTGTGCAGAAAACACTAACACTTGTTCAGAAGGAAAGAAAGCACAGAGCCCCAGATTTTATGTTGTCCTGGAGAGCTTGCAGAGCACTGGGGAAAGGCAGGCAGAGAATTCATTGCTAGCACCTTCTCTGTGCCTGGGAAGCAGAAGTGTTCACATTGCTTTGCAGAATCGCTATTGTGCGTAAAACAGTAACACTTGTTCAGAAGGAAAGAAAGCACAGAGCCCCAGATTTTATGCTGTCCTGGAGAGCTTGCAGAGCACTGGGGAAAGGCAGGCAGAGAATTCCTTGCTAGCACCTTCTCTGTGCCTGGGAAGCAGAAGTGTTCACATTGCTTCGCAAGAATCGCTTTTGTGCAGAAAACAGTAACACTTGTTCAGAACGAAAGAAAGCACAGAGCCCCAGATTTTATGTTGTCCTGGAGAGCTTGCAGAGCACTGGGGAAAGGCAGGCAGAGAATTCCCTGCTAGCACCTTCTCTGTGCCTGTTCACATTGCTTCGCAGAATCGCTTTTGTGCAGAAAACAATAACACTTGTTCAGAACGAAAGAAAGCACAGAGCCCCAGATTCTATGTTGTCCTGGAGAGCTTGCAGAGCACTGGGGAAAGGCAGGCAGAGAATTCCCTGATAGCACCTTCTCTGTGCCTGGGAAGCAGAAGTGTTCACATTGCTTCGCAAGAATCGCTTTTGTGCAGAAAACAGTAACACTTGTTCAGAAGGAAAGAAAGCACAGAGCCCCAGATTTTATGTTGTCCTGGAGAGCTTGCAGAGCACTGGGGAAAGGCAGGCAGAGAATTCCCTGATAGCACCTTCTCTGTGCCTGGGAAGCAGAAGTGTTCACATTGCTTCGCAGAATCGCTTTTGTTCAGAAAACACTAACACTTGTTCAGAAGGAAAGAAAGCACAGAGCCCCAGATTTGCTGTTGTCCTGGAGAGCTTGCAGAGCACTGGGGAAAGGCAGGCAGAGAATTCCCTGATAGCACCTTCTCTGTGCCTGGGAAGCAGAAGTGTTCACATTGCTTCGCAGAATCGCTTTTGTGCAGAAAACAGTAACACTTGTTCAGAAGGAAAGAAAGCACAGAGCCCCAGATTCTATGTTGTCCTGGAGAGCTTGCAGAGCACTGGGGAAAGGCAGGCAGAGAATTCCCTGATAGCACCTTCTCTGTGCCTGGGAAGCAGAAGTGTTCACATTGCTTCGCAAGAATCGCTTTTGTGCAGAAAACAGTAACACTTGTTCAGAAGGAAAGAAAGCACAGAGCCCCAGATTTTATGTTGTCCTGGAGAGCTTGCAGAGCACTGGGGAAAGGCAGGCAGAGAATTCATTGCTAGCACCTTCTCTGTGCCTGGGAAGCAGAAGTGTTCACATTGCTTCGCAAGAATCGCTTTTGTGCAGAAAACATTAACACTTGTTCAGAAGGAAAGAAAGCACAGAGCCCCAGATTTTATGTTGTCCTGGAGAGCTTGCAGAGCACTGGGGAAAGGCAGGCAGAGAATTCCTTGCTAGCACCTTCTCTGTGCCTGGGAAGCAGAAGTGTTCACATTGCTTCGCAGAATCGCTTTTGTGCAGAAAACAGTAACACTTGTTCAGAAGGAAAGAAAGCACAGAGCCCCAGATTTTATGTTGTCCTGGAGAGCTTGCAGAGCACTGGGGAAAGGCAGGCAGAGAATTCCCTGCTAGCACCTTCTCTGTGCCTGTTCACATTGCTTCGCAGAATCGCTTTTGTGCAGAAAACAGTAACACTTGTTCAGAACGAAAGAAAGCACAGAGCCCCAGATTCTATGTTGTCTTGGAGAGCTTGCAGAGCACTGGGGAAAGGCAGGCAGAGAATTCCCTGATAGCACCTTCTCTGTGCCTGGGAAGCAGAAGTGTTCACATTGCTTCGCAAGAATCGCTTTTGTGCAGAAAACAGTAACACTTGTTCAGAAGGAAAGAAAGCACAGAGCCCCAGATTCTATGTTGTCCTGGAGAGCTTGCAGAGCACTGGGGAAAGGCAGGCAGAGAATTCCCTGCTAGCACCTTCTCTGTGCCTGGGAAGCAGTAGTGTTCACATTGCTTCGCAGAATCGCTTTTGTGCAGAAAACAGTAACACTTGTTCAGAAGGAAAGAAAGCACAGAGCCCCAGATTTTATGTTGTCCTGGAGAGCTTGCAGAGCACTGGGGAAAGGCAGGCAGAGAATTCCCTGCTAGCACCTTCTCTGTGCCTGTTCACATTGCTTCGCAGAATCGCTTTTGTGCAGAAAACAGTAACACTTGTTCAGAAGGAAAGAAAGCACAGAGCCCCAGATTTTATGTTGTCCTGGAGAGCTTGCAGAGCACTGGGTAAAGGCAGGCAGAGAATTCCTTCCTAGCACCTTCTCTGTGCCTGGGAAACAGAAGTGTTCACATTGCTTCGCAGAATCGCTTTTGTGCAGAAAACAGTAACACTTGTTCAGAAGGAAAGAAAGCACAGAGCCCCAGATTTTATGTTGTCCTGGAGAGCTTGCAGAGCACTGGGGAAAGGCAGGCAGAGAATTCCCTGCTAGCACCTTCTCTGTGCCTGGGAAGCAGAAGTGTTCACATTGCTTCGCAAGAATCGCTTTTGTGCAGAAAACAGTAACACTTGTTCAGAAGGAAAGAAAGCACAGAGCCCCAGATTTTATGTTGTCCTGGAGAGCTTGCAGAGCACTGGGGAAAGGCAGGCAGAGAATTCCCTGCTAGCACCTTCTCTGTGCCTGTTCACATTGCTTCGCAGAATCGCTTTTGTGCAGAAAACAGTAACACTTGTTCAGAACGAAAGAAAGCACAGAGCCCCAGATTTGCTGTTGTCCTGGAGAGCTTGCAGAGCACTGGGGAAAGGCAGGCAGAGAATTCCCTGCTAGCACCTTCTCTGTGCCTGTTCACATTGCTTCGCAGAATCGCTTTTGTGCAGAAAACAGTAACACTTGTTCAGAACGAAAGAAAGCACAGAGCCCCAGATTTTATGTTGTCCTGGAGAGCTTGCAGAGCACTGGGGAAAGGCAGGCAGAGAATTCCCTGATAGCACCTTCTCTGTGCCTGGGAAGCAGAAGTGTTCACATTGCTTCGCAGAATCGCTTTTGTTCAGAAAACACTAACACTTGTTCAGAAGGAAAGAAAGCACAGAGCCCCAGATTCTATGTTGTCCTGGAGAGCTTGCAGAGCACTGGGGAAAGGCAGGCAGAGAATTCCCTGATAGCACCTTCTCTGTGCCTGGGAAGCAGAAGTGTTCACATTGCTTCGCAAGAATCGCTTTTGTGCAGAAAACACTAACACTTGTTCAGAAGGAAAGAAAGCACAGAGCCCCAGATTTTATGTTGTCCTGGAGAGCTTGCAGAGCACTGGGGAAAGGCAGGCAGAGAATTCATTGCTAGCACCTTCTCTGTGCCTGGGAAGCAGAAGTGTTCACATTGCTTCGCAAGAATCGCTTTTGTGCAGAAAACAGTAACACTTGTTCAGAAGGAAAGAAAGCACAGAGCCCCAGATTTTATGTTGTCCTGGAGAGCTTGCAGAGCACTGGGGAAAGGCAGGCAGAGAATTCCTTGCTAGCACCTTCTCTGTGCCTGGGAAGCAGAAGTTTTCACATTGCTTCGCAGAATCGCTTTTGTGCAGAAAACATTAACACTTGTTCAGAACGAAAGAAAGCACAGAGCCCCAGATTTTATGTTGTCCTGGAGAGCTTGCAGAGCACTGGGGAAAGGCAGGCAGAGAATTCCTTGCTAGCACCTTCTCTGTGCCTGGGAAGCAGAAGTGTTCACATTCCTTCGCAAGAATCGCTTTTGTGCAGAAAACAGTAACACTTGTTCAGAACGAAAGAAAGCACAGAGCCCCAGATTTTATGTTGTCCTGGAGAGCTTGCAGAGCACTGGGGAAAGGCAGGCAGAGAATTCCTTGCTAGCACCTTCTCTGTGCCTGGGAAGCAGAAGTGTTCACATTGCTTCGCAAGAATCGCTTTTGTGCAGAAAACAGTAACACTTGTTCAGAAGGAAAGAAAGCACAGAGCCCCAGATTCTATGTTGTCCTGGAGAGCTTGCAGAGCACTGGGGAAAGGCAGGCAGAGAATTCCCTGATAGCACCTTCTCTGTGCCTGTTCACATTGCTTCGCAGAATCGCTTTTGTGCAGAAAACACTAACACTTGTTCAGAAGGAAAGAAAGCACAGAGCCCCAGATTCTATGTTGTCTTGGAGAGCTTGCAGAGCACTGGGGAAAGGCAGGCAGAGAATTCCCTGATAGCACCTTCTCTGTGCCTGGGAAGCAGAAGTGTTCACATTGCTTCGCAAGAATCGCTTTTGTGCAGAAAACAGTAACACTTGTTCAGAAGGAAAGAAAGCACAGAGCCCCAGATTCTATGTTGTCCTGGAGAGCTTGCAGAGCACTGGGGAAAGGCAGGCAGAGAATTCCTTGCTAGCACCTTCTCTGTGCCTGGGAAGCAGAAGTGTTCACATTGCTTCGCAAGAATCGCTTTTGTGCAGAAAACAATAACACTTGTTCAGAAGGAAAGAAAGCACAGAGCCCCAGATTTTATGTTGCCCTGGAGAGCTTGCAGAGCACTGGGGAAAGGCAGGCAGAGAATTCCCTGCTAGCACCTTCTCTGTGCCTGGGAAGCAGAAGTGTTCACATTGCTTCGCAAGAATCGCTTTTGTGCAGAAAACAGTAACACTTGTTCAGAAGGAAAGAAAGCACAGAGCCCCAGATTTTATGTTGTCCTGGAGAGCTTGCAGAGCACTGGGGAAAGGCAGGCAGAGAATTCCCTGATAGCACCTTCTCTGTGCCTGGGAAGCAGAAGTGTTCACATTGCTTCGCAGAATCGCTTTTGTGCAGAAAACAGTAACACTTGTTCAGAAGGAAAGAAAGCACAGAGCCCCAGATTCTATGTTGTCCTGGAGAGCTTGCAGAGCACTGGGGAAAGGCAGGCAGAGAATTCCCTGATAGCACCTTCTCTGTGCCTGGGAAGCAGAAGTGTTCACATTGCTTCGCAAGAATCGCTTTTGTGCAGAAAACAGTAACAGTTGTTCAGAAGGAAAGAAAGCACAGAGCCCCAGATTCTATGTTGTCCTGGAGAGCTTGCAGAGCACTGGGGAAAGGCAGGCAGAGAATTCCCTGATAGCACCTTCTCTGTGCCTGGGAAGCAGAAGTGTTCACATTGCTTCGCAAGAATCGCTTTTGTGCAGAAAACACTAACACTTGTTCAGAAGGAAAGAAAGCACAGAGCCCCAGATTTTATGTTGTCCTGGAGAGCTTGCAGAGCACTGGGGAAAGGCAGGCAGAGAATTCATTGCTAGCACCTTCTCTGTGCCTGGGAAGCAGAAGTGTTCACATTCCTTCGCAAGAATCGCTTTTGTGCAGAAAACAGTAACACTTGTTCAGAAGGAAAGAAAGCACAGAGCCCCAGATTTTATGTTGTCCTGGAGAGCTTGCAGAGCACTGGGGAAAGGCAGGCAGAGAATTCCTTGCTAGCACCTTCTCTGTGCCTGGGAAGCAGAAGTGTTCACATTGCTTCGCAAGAATCGCTTTTGTGCAGAAAACAGTAACACTTGTTCAGAACGAAAGAAAGCACAGAGCCCCAGATTTTATGTTGTCCTGGAGAGCTTGCACAGCACTGGGGAAAGGCAGGCAGAGAATTCCCTGATAGCACCTTCTCTGTGCCTGGGAAGGAGAAGTGTTCACATTGCTTCGCAGAATCGCTTTTGTGCAGAAAACAGTAACACTTGTTCAGAACTAAAGAAAGCACAGAGCCCCAGATTCTATGTTGTCCTGGAGAGCTTGCAGAGCACTGGGAAAAGGCAGGCAGAGAATTCCCTGCTAGCACCTTCTCTGTGCCTGGGAAGCAGAAGTGTTCACATTGCTTCGCAAGAATCGCTTTTGTGCAGAAAACAGTAACACTTGTTCAGAAGGAAAGAAAGCACAGAGCCCCAGATTTTATGTTGCCCTGGAGAGCTTGCAGAGCACTGGGGAAAGGCAGGCAGAGAATTCCCTGATAGCACCTTCTCTGTGCCTGGGAAGCAGAAGTGTTCACATTGCTTCGCAGAATCGCTTTTGTGCAGAAAACAGTAACACTTGTTCAGAACTAAAGAAAGCACAGAGCCCCAGATTCTATGTTGTCCTGGAGAGCTTGCAGAGCACTGGGGAAAGGCAGGCAGAGAATTCCCTGATAGCACCTTCTCTGTGCCTGGGAAGCAGAAGTGTTCACATTGCTTCGCAAGAATCGCTTTTGTGCAGAAAACACTAACACTTGTTCAGAAGGAAAGAAAGCACAGAGCCCCAGATTTTATGTTGTCCTGGAGAGCTTGCAGAGCACTGGGGAAAAGGCAGGCAGAGAATTCCTTGCTAGCACCTTCTCTGTGCCTGGGAAGCAGAAGTGTTCACATTGCTTTGCAGAATCGCTTTTGTGCATAAAACAGTAACACTTGTTCAGAAGGAAAGAAAGCACAGAGCCCCAGATTTTATGCTGTCCTGGAGAGCTTGCAGAGCACTGGGGAAAGGCAGGCAGAGAATTCCTTGCTAGCACCTTCTCTGTGCCTGGGAAGCAGAAGTGTTCACATTGCTTCGCAAGAATCGCTTTTGTGCAGAAAACAGTAACACTTGTTCAGAAGGAAAGAAAGCACAGAGCCCCAGATTTTATGTTGTCCTGGAGAGCTTGCAGAGCACTGGGGAAAGGCAGGCAGAGAATTCCCTGCTAGCACCTTCTCTGTGCCTGGGAAGCAGAAGTGTTCACATTGCTTCGCAAGAATCGCTTTTGTGCAGAAAACAGTAACACTTGTTCAGAACGAAAGAAAGCACAGAGCCCCAGATTCTATGTTGTCCTGGAGAGCTTGCAGAGCACTGGGGAAAGGCAGGCAGAGAATTCCTTGCTAGCACCTTCTCTGTGCCTGGGAAGCAGAAGTGTTCACATTGCTTCGCAAGAATCGCTTTTGTGCAGAAAACAATAACACTTGTTCAGAAGGAAAGAAAGCACAGAGCCCCAGATTTTATGTTGTCCTGGAGAGCTTGCAGAGCACTGGGGAAAGGCAGGCAGAGAATTCCCTGATAGCACCTTCTCTGTGCCTGGGAAGCAGAAGTGTTCACATTGCTTCGCAGAATCGCTTTTGTGCAGAAAACAGTAACACTTGTTCAGAACGAAAGAAAGCACAGAGCCCCAGATTCTATGTTGTCCTGGAGAGCTTGCAGAGCACTGGGGAAAGGCAGGCAGAGAATTCCCTGATAGCACCTTCTCTGTGCCTGGGAAGCAGAAGTGTTCACATTGCTTCGCAAGAATCGCTTTTGTGCAGAAAACAGTAACGGTTGTTCAGAAGGAAAGAAAGCACAGAGCCCCAGATTCTATGTTGTCCTGGAGAGCTTGCAGAGCACTGGGGAAAGGCAGGCAGAGAATTCCCTGATAGCACCTTCTCTGTGCCTGGGAAGCAGAAGTGTTCACATTGCTTCGCAAGAATCGCTTTTGTGCAGAAAACAGTAACAGTTGTTCAGAAGGAAAGAAAGCACAGAGCCCCAGATTTTATGTTGTCCTGGAGAGCTTGCAGAGCACTGGGGAAAGGCAGGCAGAGAATTCCCTGATAGCACCTTCTCTGTGCCCTTTCACATTGCTTCGCAGAATCGCTTTTGTGCAGAAAACAGTAACACTTGTTCAGAACGAAAGAAAGCACAGAGCCCCAGATTCTATGTTGTCCTGGAGAGCTTGCAGAGCACTGGGAAAAGGCAGGCAGAGAATTCCCTGATAGCACCTTCTCTGTGCCTGGGAAGCAGTAGTGTTCACATTGCTTCGCAGAATCGCTTTTGTGCAGAAAACAGTAACACTTGTTCAGAAGGAAAGAAAGCACAGAGCCCCAGATTTTATGTTGTCCTGGAGAGCTTGCAGAGCACTGGGGAAAGGCAGGCAGAGAATTCCCTGCTAGCACCTTCTCTGTGCCTGTTCACATTGCTTCGCAGAATCGCTTTTGTGCATAAAACAGTAACACTTGTTCAGAAGGAAAGAAAGCACAGAGCCCCAGATTTTATGCTGTCCTGGAGAGCTTGCAGAGCACTGGGGAAAAGGCAGGCAGAGAATTCCCTGCTAGCACCTTCTCTGTGCCTGGGAAGCAGAAGTGTTCACATTGCTTCGCAAGAATCGCTTTTGTGCAGAAAACAGTAACACTTGTTCAGAAGGAAAGAAAGCACAGAGCCCCAGATTTTATGTTGTCCTGGAGAGCTTGCAGAGCACTGGGGAAAGGCAGGCAGAGAATTCCCTGCTAGCACCTTCTCTGTGCCTGTTCACATTGCTTCGCAGAATCGCTTTTGTGCAGAAAACAGTAACACTTGTTCAGAAGGAAAGAAAGCACAGAGCCCCAGATTCTATGTTGTCCTGGAGAGCTTGCAGAGCACTGGGGAAAGGCAGGCAGAGAATTCCCTGATAGCACCTTCTCTGTGCCTGGGAAGCAGAAGTGTTCACATTGCTTCGCAAGAATCGCTTTTGTGCAGAAAACACTAACACTTGTTCAGAAGGAAAGAAAGCACAGAGCCCAGATTTTATGTTGTCCTGGAGAGCTTGCAGAGCACTGGGGAAAAGGCAGGCAGAGAATTCCTTGCTAGCACCTTCTCTGTGCCTGGGAAGCAGAAGTGTTCACATTGCTTTGCAGAATCGCTTTTGTGCAGAAAACACTAACACTTGTTCAGAAGGAAAGAAAGCACAGAGCCCCAGATTTTATGCTGTCCTGGAGAGCTTGCAGAGCACTGGGGAAAGGCAGGCAGAGAATTCCTTGCTAGCACCTTCTCTGTGCCTGGGAAGCAGAAGTGTTCACATTGCTTCGCAGAATCGCTTTTGTGCAGAAAACAGTAACACTTGTTCAGAACTAAAGAAAGCACAGAGCCCCAGATTTTATGTTGTCCTGGAGAGCTTGCAGAGCACTGGGGAAAGGCAGGCAGAGAATTCCTTGCTAGCACCTTCTCTGTGCCTGGGAAGCAGAAGTGTTCACATTGCTTCGCAAGAATCGCTTTTGTGCAGAAAACAGTAACACTTGTTCAGAAGGAAAGAAAGCACAGAGCCCCAGATTCTATGTTGTCCTGGAGAGCTTGCAGAGCACTGGGGAAAGGCAGGCAGAGAATTCCCTGCTAGCACCTTCTCTGTGCCTGGGAAGCAGAAGTGTTCACATTGCTTCGCAAGAATCGCTTTTGTGCAGAAAACAGTAACACTTGTTCAGAAGGAAAGAAAGCACAGAGCCCCAGATTCTATGTTGTCCTGGAGAGCTTGCAGAGCACTGGGGAAAGGCAGGCAGAGAATTCCTTGCTAGCACCTTCTCTGTGCCTGGGAAGCAGAAGTGTTCACATTGCTTCGCAAGAATCGCTTTTGTGCAGAAAACAGTAACACTTGTTCAGAAGGAAAGAAAGCACAGAGCCCCAGATTCTATGTTGTCCTGGAGAGCTTGCAGAGCACTGGGGAAAGGCAGGCAGAGAATTCCCTGATAGCACCTTCTCTGTGCCTGGGAAGCAGAAGTGTTCACATTGCTTCGCAGAATCGCTTTTGTGCAGAAAACACTAACACTTGTTCAGAACGAAAGAAAGCACAGAGCCCCAGATTCTATGTTGTCCTGGAGAGCTTGCAGAGCACTGGGGAAAGGCAGGCAGAGAATTCCCTGATAGCACCTTCTCTGTGCCTGGGAAGCAGAAGTGTTCACATTGCTTCGCAAGAATCGCTTTTGTGCAGAAAACAGTAACAGTTGTTCAGAAGGAAAGAAAGCACAGAGCCCCAGATTTGCTGTTGTCCTGGAGAGCTTGCAGAGCACTGGGGAAAGGCAGGCAGAGAATTCCCTGATAGCACCTTCTCTGTGCCTGGGAAGCAGAAGTGTTCACATTGCTTCGCAAGAATCGCTTTTGTGCAGAAAACACTAACACTTGTTCAGAAGGAAAGAAAGCACAGAGCCCCAGATTTGCTGTTGTCCTGGAGAGCTTGCAGAGCACTGGGGAAAGGCAGGCAGAGAATTCCCTGATAGCACCTTCTCTGTGCCTGTTCACATTGCTTCGCAGAATCGCTTTTGTGCAGAAAACAGTAACACTTGTTCAGAACGAAAGAAAGCACAGAGCCCCAGATTCTATGTTGTCCTGGAGAGCTTGCAGAGCACTGGGAAAAGGCAGGCAGAGAATTCCCTGATAGCACCTTCTCTGTGCCTGGGAAGCAGAAGTGTTCACATCGCTTTGCAGAATCGCTTTTGTGCAGAAAACAGTAACACTTGTTCAGAAGGAAAGAAAGCACAGAGCCCCAGATTTTATGCTGTCCTGGAGAGCTTGCAGAGCACTGGGGAAAAGGCAGGCAGAGAATTCCCTGCTAGCACCTTCTCTGTGCCTGGGAAGCAGAAGTGTTCACATTGCTTCGCAAGAATCGCTTTTGTGCAGAAAACAGTAACACTTGTTCAGAAGGAAAGAAAGCACAGAGCCCCAGATTTTATGTTGTCCTGGAGAGCTTGCAGAGCACTGGGGAAAGGCAGGCAGAGAATTCCCTGCTAGCACCTTCTCTGTGCCTGTTCACATTGCTTCGCAGAATCGCTTTTGTGCAGAAAACAGTAACACTTGTTCAGAACGAAAGAAAGCACAGAGCCCCAGATTCTATGTTGTCTTGGAGAGCTTGCAGAGCACTGGGGAAAGGCAGGCACAGAATTCCTTGCTAGCACCTTCTCTGTGCCTGGGAAGCAGTAGTGTTCACATTGCTTCGCAAGAATCGCTTTTGTGCAGAAAACAGTAACACTTGTTCAGAAGGAAAGAAAGCACAGAGCCCCAGATTCTATGTTGTCCTGGAGAGCTTGCAGAGCACTGGGGAAAGGCAGGCAGAGAATTCCTTGCTAGCACCTTCTCTGTGCCTGGGAAGCAGAAGTGTTCACATTGCTTCGCAAGAATCGCTTTTGTGCAGAAAACAATAACACTTGTTCAGAAGGAAAGAAAGCACAGAGCCCCAGATTTTATGTTGCCCTGGAGAGCTTGCAGAGCACTGGGGAAAGGCAGGCAGAGAATTCCCTGATAGCACCTTCTCTGTTCCTGGGAAGCAGAAGTGTTCACATTGCTTCGCAGAATCGCTTTTGTGCAGAAAACAGTAACACTTGTTCAGAACTAAAGAAAGCACAGAGCCCCAGATTCTATGTTGTCCTGGAGAGCTTGCAGAGCACTGGGGAAAGGCAGGCAGAGAATTCCCTGATAGCACCTTCTCTGTGCCTGGGAAGCAGAAGTGTTCACATTGCTTCGCAAGAATCGCTTTTGTGCAGAAAACACTAACACTTGTTCAGAAGGAAAGAAAGCACAGAGCCCCAGATTTGCTGTTGTCCTGGAGAGCTTGCAGAGCACTGGGGAAAGGCAGGCAGAGAATTCCCTGATAGCACCTTCTCTGTGCCTGTTCACATTGCTTCGCAGAATCGCTTTTGTGCAGAAAACACTAACACTTGTTCAGAAGGAAAGAAAGCACAGAGCCCCAGATTTTATGTTGTCCTGGAGAGCTTGCAGAGCACTGGGGAAAGGCAGGCAGAGAATTCCCTGATAGCACCTTCTCTGTGCCTGGGAAGCAGAAGTGTTCACATTGCTTCGCAGAATCGCTTTTGTGCAGAAAACAGTAACACTTGTTCAGAAGGAAAGAAAGCACAGAGCCCCAGATTCTATGTTGTCCTGGAGAGCTTGCAGAGCACTGGGGAAAGGCAGGCAGAGAATTCCCTGATAGCACCTTCTCTGTGCCTGGGAAGCAGAAGTGTTCACATTCCTTCGCAAGAATCGCTTTTGTGCAGAAAACAGTAACAGTTGTTCAGAAGGAAAGAAAGCACAGAGCCCCAGATTTGCTGTTGTCCTGGAGAGCTTGCAGAGCACTGGGGAAAGGCAGGCAGAGAATTCCCTGATAGCACCTTCTCTGTGCCTGTTCACATTGCTTCGCAGAATCGCTTTTGTGCAGAAAACAGTAAAACTTGTTCAGAAGGAAAGAAAGCACAGAGCCCCAGATTCTATGTTGTCCTGGAGAGCTTGCAGAGCACTGGGAAAAGGCAGGCAGAGAATTCCCTGCTAGCACCTTCTCTGTGCCTGGGAAGCAGAAGTGTCCACATTGCTTCGCAGAATCGCTTTTGTGCAGAAAACATTAACACTTGTATAGAAGGAAAGAAAGCACAGAGCCCCAGATTTTATGTTGTCCTGGAGAGCTTGCAGAGCACTGGGGAAAGGCAGGCAGAGAATTCCCTGCTAGCACCTTGTCTGTGCCTGTTCACATTGCTTCGCAGAATCGCTTTTGTGCAGAAAACACTAACACTTGTTCAGAAGGAAAGAAAGCACAGAGCCCCAGATTTGCTGTTGTCCTGGAGAGCTTGCAGAGCACTGGGGAAAGGCAGGCAGAGAATTCCCTGCTAGCACCTTCTCTGCGCCTGTTCACATTGCTTCGCAGAATCGCTTTTGTGCAGAAAACAGTAACACTTGTTCAGAACGAAAGAAAGCACAGAGCCCCAGATTTGCTGTTGTCCTGGAGAGCTTGCAGAGCACTGGGGAAAGGCAGGCAGAGAATTCCCTGATAGCACCTTCTCTGTGCCTGGGAAGCAGAAGTGTTCACATTGCTTCGCAAGAATCGCTTTTGTGCAGAAAACACTAACACTTGTTCAGAAGGAAAGAAAGCACAGAGCCCCAGATTTTATGTTGTCCTGGAGAGCTTGCAGAGCACTGGGGAAAGGCAGGCAGAGAATTCCCTGATAGCACCTTCTCTGTGCCTGGGAAGCAGAAGTGTTCACATTGCTTCGCAGAATCGCTTTTGTGCAGAAAACAGTAACACTTGTTCAGAAGGAAAGAAAGCACAGAGCCCCAGATTCTATGTTGTCCTGGAGAGCTTGCAGAGCACTGGGGAAAGGCAGGCAGAGAATTCCCTGATAGCACCTTCTCTGTGCCAGGGAAGCAGAAGTGTTCACATTCCTTCGCAAGAATCGCTTTTGTGCAGAAAACAGTAACAGTTGTTCAGAAGGAAAGAAAGCACAGAGCCCCAGATTTGCTGTTGTCCTGGAGAGCTTGCAGAGCACTGGGGAAAGGCAGGCAGAGAATTCCCTGATAGCACCTTCTCTGTGCCTGTTCACATTGCTTCGCAGAATCGCTTTTGTGCAGAAAACAGTAAAACTTGTTCAGAACGAAAGAAAGCACAGAGCCCCAGATTCTATGTTGTCCTGGAGAGCTTGCAGAGCACTGGGAAAAGGCAGGCAGAGAATTCCCTGCTAGCACCTTCTCTGTGCCTGGGAAGCAGAAGTGTCCACATTGCTTCGCAGAATCGCTTTTGTGCAGAAAACATTAACACTTGTATAGAAGGAAAGAAAGCACAGAGCCCCAGATTTTATGTTGTCCTGGAGAGCTTGCAGAGCACTGGGGAAAGGCAGGCAGAGAATTCCCTGCTAGCACCTTGTCTGTGCCTGTTCACATTGCTTCGCAGAATCGCTTTTGTGCAGAAAACAGTAACACTTGTTCAGAAGGAAAGAAAGCACAGAGCCCCAGATTTGCTGTTGTCCTGGAGAGCTTGCAGAGCACTGGGGAAAGGCAGGCAGAGAATTCCCTGCTAGCACCTTCTCTGTGCCTGTTCACATTGCTTCGCAGAATCGCTTTTGTGCAGAAAACAGTAACACTTGTTCAGAAGGAAAGAAAGCACAGAGTCCCAGATTCTATGTTGTCCTGGAGAGCTTGCAGAGCACTGGGGAAAGGCAGGCAGAGAATTCCCTGCTAGCACCTTCTCTGTGCCTGGGAAGCAGAAGTGTTCACATTCCTTCGCAAGAATCGCTTTTGTGCAGAAAACAGTAACACTTGTTCAGAACGAAAGAAAGCACAGAGCCCCAGATTCTATGTTGTCCTGGAGAGCTTGCAGAGCACTGGGGAAAGGCAGGCAGAGAATTCCCTGATAGCACCTTCTCTGTGCCTGGGAAGCAGAAGTGTTCACATTGCTTCGCAAGAATCGCTTTTGTGCAGAAAACAGTAACAGTTGTTCAGAAGGAAAGAAAGCACAGAGCCCCAGATTTGCTGTTGTCCTGGAGAGCTTGCAGAGCACTGGGGAAAGGCAGGCAGAGAATTCCCTGATAGCACCTTCTCTGTGCCTGGGAAGCAGAAGTGTTCACATTGCTTCGCAAGAATCGCTTTTGTGCAGAAAACAGTAACAGTTGTACAGAAGGAAAGAAAGCACAGAGCCCCAGATTTGCTGTTGTCCTGGAGAGCTTGCAGAGCACTGGGGAAAGGCAGGCAGAGAATTCCCTGATAGCACCTTCTCTGTGCCTGTTCACATTGCTTCGCAGAATCGCTTTTGTGCAGAAAACAGTAACACTTGTTCAGAACGAAAGAAAGCACAGAGCCCCAGATTCTATGTTGTCCTGGAGAGCTTGCAGAGCACTGGGAAAAGGCAGGCAGAGAATTCCCTGATAGCACCTTCTCTGTGCCTGGGAAGCAGTAGTGTTCACATTGCTTCGCAGAATCGCTTTTGTGCAGAAAACAGTAACACTTGTTCAGAAGGAAAGAAAGCACAGAGCCCCAGATTTTATGTTGTCCTGGAGAGCTTGCAGAGCACTGGGGAAAGGCAGGCAGAGAATTCCCTGCTAGCACCTTCTCTGTGCCTGGGAAGCAGAAGTGTTCACATTGCTTCGCAAGAATCGCTTTTGTGCAGAAAACACTAACACTTGTTCAGAAGGAAAGAAAGCACAGAGCCCCAGATTTTATGTTGTCCTGGAGAGCTTGCAGAGCACTGGGGAAAAGGCAGGCAGAGAATTCCTTGCTAGCACCTTCTCTGTGCCTGGGAAGCAGAAGTGTTCACATTGCTTTGCAGAATCGCTTTTGTGCAGAAAACAGTAACACTTGTTCAGAAGGAAAGAAAGCACAGAGCCCCAGATTTTATGCTGTCCTGGAGAGCTTGCAGAGCACTGGGGAAAAGGCAGGCAGAGAATTCCCTGCTAGCACCTTCTCTGTGCCTGGGAAGCAGAAGTGTTCACATTGCTTCGCAAGAATCGCTTTTGTGCAGAAAACAGTAACACTTGTTCAGAAGGAAAGAAAGCACAGAGCCCCAGATTTTATGTTGTCCTGGAGAGCTTGCAGAGCACTGGGGAAAGGCAGGCAGAGAATTCCCTGCTAGCACCTTCTCTGTGCCTGTTCACATTGCTTCGCAGAATCGCTTTTGTGCAGAAAACAGTAACACTTGTTCAGAAGGAAAGAAAGCACAGAGCCCCAGATTCTATGTTGTCCTGGAGAGCTTGCAGAGCACTGGGGAAAGGCAGGCAGAGAATTCCCTGATAGCACCTTCTCTGTGCCTGGGAAGCAGAAGTGTTCACATTGCTTCGCAAGAATCGCTTTTGTGCAGAAAACACTAACACTTGTTCAGAAGGAAAGAAAGCACAGAGCCCAGATTTTATGTTGTCCTGGAGAGCTTGCAGAGCACTGGGGAAAAGGCAGGCAGAGAATTCCTTGCTAGCACCTTCTCTGTGCCTGGGAAGCAGAAGTGTTCACATTGCTTTGCAGAATCGCTTTTGTGCAGAAAACACTAACACTTGTTCAGAAGGAAAGAAAGCACAGAGCCCCAGATTTTATGCTGTCCTGGAGAGCTTGCAGAGCACTGGGGAAAGGCAGGCAGAGAATTCCTTGCTAGCACCTTCTCTGTGCCTGGGAAGCAGAAGTGTTCACATTGCTTCGCAGAATCGCTTTTGTGCAGAAAACAGTAACACTTGTTCAGAACTAAAGAAAGCACAGAGCCCCAGATTTTATGTTGTCCTGGAGAGCTTGCAGAGCACTGGGGAAAGGCAGGCAGAGAATTCCTTGCTAGCACCTTCTCTGTGCCTGGGAAGCAGAAGTGTTCACATTGCTTCGCAAGAATCGCTTTTGTGCAGAAAACAGTAACACTTGTTCAGAAGGAAAGAAAGCACAGAGCCCCAGATTCTATGTTGTCCTGGAGAGCTTGCAGAGCACTGGGGAAAGGCAGGCAGAGAATTCCCTGCTAGCACCTTCTCTGTGCCTGGGAAGCAGAAGTGTTCACATTGCTTCGCAAGAATCGCTTTTGTGCAGAAAACAGTAACACTTGTTCAGAAGGAAAGAAAGCACAGAGCCCCAGATTCTATGTTGTCCTGGAGAGCTTGCAGAGCACTGGGGAAAGGCAGGCAGAGAATTCCTTGCTAGCACCTTCTCTGTGCCTGGGAAGCAGAAGTGTTCACATTGCTTCGCAAGAATCGCTTTTGTGCAGAAAACAGTAACACTTGTTCAGAAGGAAAGAAAGCACAGAGCCCCAGATTCTATGTTGTCCTGGAGAGCTTGCAGAGCACTGGGGAAAGGCAGGCAGAGAATTCCCTGATAGCACCTTCTCTGTGCCTGGGAAGCAGAAGTGTTCACATTGCTTCGCAGAATCGCTTTTGTGCAGAAAACACTAACACTTGTTCAGAACGAAAGAAAGCACAGAGCCCCAGATTCTATGTTGTCCTGGAGAGCTTGCAGAGCACTGGGGAAAGGCAGGCAGAGAATTCCCTGATAGCACCTTCTCTGTGCCTGGGAAGCAGAAGTGTTCACATTGCTTCGCAAGAATCGCTTTTGTGCAGAAAACAGTAACAGTTGTTCAGAAGGAAAGAAAGCACAGAGCCCCAGATTTGCTGTTGTCCTGGAGAGCTTGCAGAGCACTGGGGAAAGGCAGGCAGAGAATTCCCTGATAGCACCTTCTCTGTGCCTGGGAAGCAGAAGTGTTCACATTGCTTCGCAAGAATCGCTTTTGTGCAGAAAACACTAACACTTGTTCAGAAGGAAAGAAAGCACAGAGCCCCAGATTTGCTGTTGTCCTGGAGAGCTTGCAGAGCACTGGGGAAAGGCAGGCAGAGAATTCCCTGATAGCACCTTCTCTGTGCCTGTTCACATTGCTTCGCAGAATCGCTTTTGTGCAGAAAACAGTAACACTTGTTCAGAACGAAAGAAAGCACAGAGCCCCAGATTCTATGTTGTCCTGGAGAGCTTGCAGAGCACTGGGAAAAGGCAGGCAGAGAATTCCCTGATAGCACCTTCTCTGTGCCTGGGAAGCAGAAGTGTTCACATCGCTTTGCAGAATCGCTTTTGTGCAGAAAACAGTAACACTTGTTCAGAAGGAAAGAAAGCACAGAGCCCCAGATTTTATGCTGTCCTGGAGAGCTTGCAGAGCACTGGGGAAAAGGCAGGCAGAGAATTCCCTGCTAGCACCTTCTCTGTGCCTGGGAAGCAGAAGTGTTCACATTGCTTCGCAAGAATCGCTTTTGTGCAGAAAACAGTAACACTTGTTCAGAAGGAAAGAAAGCACAGAGCCCCAGATTTTATGTTGTCCTGGAGAGCTTGCAGAGCACTGGGGAAAGGCAGGCAGAGAATTCCCTGCTAGCACCTTCTCTGTGCCTGTTCACATTGCTTCGCAGAATCGCTTTTGTGCAGAAAACAGTAACACTTGTTCAGAACGAAAGAAAGCACAGAGCCCCAGATTCTATGTTGTCTTGGAGAGCTTGCAGAGCACTGGGGAAAGGCAGGCACAGAATTCCTTGCTAGCACCTTCTCTGTGCCTGGGAAGCAGTAGTGTTCACATTGCTTCACAAGAATCGCTTTTGTGCAGAAAACAGTAACACTTGTTCAGAAGGAAAGAAAGCACAGAGCCCCAGATTCTATGTTGTCCTGGAGAGCTTGCAGAGCACTGGGGAAAGGCAGGCAGAGAATTCCTTGCTAGCACCTTCTCTGTGCCTGGGAAGCAGAAGTGTTCACATTGCTTCGCAAGAATCGCTTTTGTGCAGAAAACAATAACACTTGTTCAGAAGGAAAGAAAGCACAGAGCCCCAGATTTTATGTTGCCCTGGAGAGCTTGCAGAGCACTGGGGAAAGGCAGGCAGAGAATTCCCTGATAGCACCTTCTCTGTTCCTGGGAAGCAGAAGTGTTCACATTGCTTCGCAGAATCGCTTTTGTGCAGAAAACAGTAACACTTGTTCAGAACTAAAGAAAGCACAGAGCCCCAGATTCTATGTTGTCCTGGAGAGCTTGCAGAGCACTGGGGAAAGGCAGGCAGAGAATTCCCTGATAGCACCTTCTCTGTGCCTGGGAAGCAGAAGTGTTCACATTGCTTCGCAAGAATCGCTTTTGTGCAGAAAACACTAACACTTGTTCAGAAGGAAAGAAAGCACAGAGCTCCAGATTTGCTGTTGTCCTGGAGGGCTTGCAGAGCACTGGGGAAAGGCAGGCAGAGAATTCCCTGATAGCACCTTCTCTGTGCCTGTTCACATTGCTTCGCAGAATCGCTTTTGTGCAGAAAACACTAACACTTGTTCAGAAGGAAAGAAAGCACAGAGCCCCAGATTTTATGTTGTCCTGGAGAGCTTGCAGAGCACTGGGGAAAGGCAGGCAGAGAATTCCCTGATAGCACCTTCTCTGTGCCTGGGAAGCAGAAGTGTTCACATTGCTTCGCAGAATCGCTTTTGTGCAGAAAACAGTAACACTTGTTCAGAAGGAAAGAAAGCACAGAGCCCCAGATTCTATGTTGTCCTGGAGAGCTTGCAGAGCACTGGGGAAAGGCAGGCAGAGAATTCCCTGATAGCACCTTCTCTGTGCCTGGGAAGCAGAAGTGTTCACATTCCTTCGCAAGAATCGCTTTTGTGCAGAAAACAGTAACAGTTGTTCAGAAGGAAAGAAAGCACAGAGCCCCAGATTTGCTGTTGTCCTGGAGAGCTTGCAGAGCACTGGGGAAAGGCAGGCAGAGAATTCCCTGATAGCACCTTCTCTGTGCCTGTTCACATTGCTTCGCAGAATCGCTTTTGTGCAGAAAACAGTAAAACTTGTTCAGAACGAAAGAAAGCACAGAGCCCCAGATTCTATGTTGTCCTGGAGAGCTTGCAGAGCACTGGGAAAAGGCAGGCAGAGAATTCCCTGCTAGCACCTTCTCTGTGCCTGGGAAGCAGAAGTGTCCACATTGCTTCGCAGAATCGCTTTTGTGCAGAAAACATTAACACTTGTATAGAAGGAAAGAAAGCACAGAGCCCCAGATTTTATGTTGTCCTGGAGAGCTTGCAGAGCACTGGGGAAAGGCAGGCAGAGAATTCCCTGCTAGCACCTTGTCTGTGCCTGTTCACATTGCTTCGCAGAATCGCTTTTGTGCAGAAAACAGTAACACTTGTTCAGAAGGAAAGAAAGCACAGAGCCCCAGATTTGCTGTTGTCCTGGAGAGCTTGCAGAGCACTGGGGAAAGGCAGGCAGAGAATTCCCTGCTAGCACCTTCTCTGCGCCTGTTCACATTGCTTCGCAGAATCGCTTTTGTGCAGAAAACAGTAACACTTGTTCAGAAGGAAAGAAAGCACAGAGCCCCAGATTTGCTGTTGTCCTGGAGAGCTTGCAGAGCACTGGGGAAAGGCAGGCAGAGAATTCCCTGATAGCACCTTCTCTGTGCCTGGGAAGCAGAAGTGTTCACATTGCTTCGCAGAATCGCTTTTGTGCAGAAAACAGTAACACTTGTTCAGAAGGAAAGAAAGCACAGAGCCCCAGATTCTATGTTGTCCTGGAGAGCTTGCAGAGCACTGGGGAAAGGCAGGCAGAGAATTCCCTGATAGCACCTTCTCTGTGCCTGGGAAGCAGAAGTGTTCACATTCCTTCGCAAGAATCGCTTTTGTGCAGAAAACAGTAACAGTTGTTCAGAAGGAAAGAAAGCACAGAGCCCCAGATTTGCTGTTGTCCTGGAGAGCTTGCAGAGCACTGGGGAAAGGCAGGCAGAGAATTCCCTGATAGCACCTTCTCTGTGCCTGTTCACATTGCTTCGCAGAATCGCTTTTGTGCAGAAAACAGTAAAACTTGTTCAGAACGAAAGAAAGCACAGAGCCCCAGATTCTATGTTGTCCTGGAGAGCTTGCAGAGCACTGGGAAAAGGCAGGCAGAGAATTCCCTGCTAGCACCTTCTCTGTGCCTGGGAAGCAGAAGTGTCCACATTGCTTCGCAGAATCGCTTTTGTGCAGAAAACATTAACACTTGTATAGAAGGAAAGAAAGCACAGAGCCCCAGATTTTATGTTGTCCTGGAGAGCTTGCAGAGCACTGGGGAAAGGCAGGCAGAGAATTCCCTGCTAGCACCTTCTCTGTGCCTGTTCACATTGCTTCGCAGAATCGCTTTTGTGCAGAAAACAGTAACACTTGTTCAGAAGGAAAGAAAGCACAGAGCCCCAGATTTGCTGTTGTCCTGGAGAGCTTGCAGAGCACTGGGGAAAGGCAGGCAGAGAATTCCCTGCTAGCACCTTCTCTGTGCCTGTTCACATTGCTTCGCAGAATCGCTTTTGTGCAGAAAACAGTAACACTTGTTCAGAAGGAAAGAAAGCACAGAGCCCCAGATTCTATGTTGTCCTGGAGAGCTTGCAGAGCACTGGGGAAAGGCAGGCAGAGAATTCCCTGCTAGCACCTTCTCTGTGCCTGGGAAGCAGAAGTGTTCACATTCCTTCGCAAGAATCGCTTTTGTGCAGAAAACAGTAACACTTGTTCAGAACGAAAGAAAGCACAGAGCCCCAGATTTTATGTTATCCTGGAGAGCTTGCAGAGCACTGGGGAAAGGCAGGCAGAGAATTCCTTGCTAGCACCTTCTCTGTGTCTGGGAAGCAGAAGTGTTCACATTGCTTCGCAGAATCGCTTTTGTGCAGAAAACAGTAACACTTGTTCAGAAGGAAAGAAAGCACAGAGCCCCAGATTTTATGTTGTCCTGGAGAGCTTGCAGAGCACTGGGGAAAGGCAGGCAGAGATTTCCTTGCTAGCACCTTCTCTGTGCCTGGGAAGCAGAAGTTTTCACATTGCTTCGCAGAATCGCTTTTGTGCAGAAAACAGTAACACTTGTTCAGAACGAAAGAAAGCACAGAGCCCCAGATTCTATGTTGTCCTGGAGAGCTTGCAGAGCACTGGGGAAAGGCAGGCAGAGAATTCCTTGCTAGCACCTTCTCTGTGCCTGGGAAGCAGAAGTGTTCACATTCCTTCGCAAGAATCGCTTTTGTGCAGAAAACAGTAACACTTGTTCAGAAGGAAAGAAAGCACAGAGCCCCAGATTTTATGTTGTCCTGGAGAGCTTGCAGAGCACTGGGGAAAGGCAGGCAGAGAATTCCCTGCTAGCACCTTCTCTGTGCCTGTTCACATTGCTTCGCAGAATCGCTTTTGTGCAGAAAACACTAACACTTGTTCAGAACTAAAGAAAGCACAGAGCCCCAGATTCTATGTTGTCCTGGAGAGCTTGCAGAGCACTGGGGAAAGGCAGGCAGAGAATTCCTTGCTAGCACCTTCTCTGTGCCTGGGAAGCAGAAGTGTTCACATCGCTTCGCAAGAATCGCTTTTGTGCAGAAAACACTAACACTTGTTCAGAAGGAAAGAAAGCACAGAGCCCCAGATTTTATGTTGTCCTGGAGAGCTTGCAGAGCACTGGGGAAAGGCAGGCAGAGAATTCCCTGCTAGCACCTTCTCTGTGCCTGGGAAGCAGAAGTGTTCACATTGCTTCGCATGAATCGCTTTTGTGCAGAAAACAGTAACACTTGTTCAGAAGGAAAGAAAGCACAGAGCCCCAGATTCTATGTTGTCCTGGAGAGCTTGCAGAGCACTGGGGAAAGGCAGGCAGAGAATTCCCTGCTAGCACCTTCTCTGTGCCTGGGAAGCAGAAGTGTTCACATTGCTTCGCAAGTATCGCTTTTGTGCAGAAAACAGTAACACTTGTTCAGAACGAAAGAAAGCACAGAGCCCCAGATTTTATGCTGTCCTGGAGAGCTTGCAGAGCACTGGGGAAAGGCAGGCAGAGAATTCCTTGCTAGCACCTTCTCTGTGCCTGGGAAGCAGAAGTGTTCACATTGCTTCGCAAGAATCGCTTTTGTGCAGAAAACAGTAACACTTGTTCAGAAGGAAAGAAAGCACAGAGCCCCAGATTTTATGTTGTCCTGGAGAGCTTGCAGAGCACTGGGGAAAGGCAGGCAGAGAATTCCCTGCTAGCACCTTCTCTGTGCCTGTTCACATTGCTTCGCAGAATCGCTTTTGTGCAGAAAACAGTAACACTTGTTCAGAACGAAAGAAAGCACAGAGCCCCAGATTTGCTGTTGTCCTGGAGAGCTTGCAGAGCACTGGGGAAAGGCAGGCAGAGAATTCCCTGCTAGCACCTTCTCTGTGCCTGGGAAGCAGAAGTGTTCACATTGCTTCGCAGAATCGCTTTTGTGCAGAAAACAGTAACACTTGTTCAGAAGGAAAGAAAGCACAGAGCCCCAGATTCTATGTTGTCCTGGAGAGCTTGCAGAGCACTGGGGAAAGGCAGGCAGAGAATTCCCTGCTAGCACCTTCTCTGTGCCTGGGAAGCAGAAGTGTTCACATTGCTTCGCAGAATCGCTTTTGTGCAGAAAACAGTAACACTTGTTCAGAACGAAAGAAAGCACAGAGCCCCAGATTCTATGTTGTCCTGGAGAGCTTGCAGAGCACTGGGGAAAGGCAGGCAGAGAATTCCCTGATAGCACCTTCTCTGTGCCTGTTCACATTGCTTCGCAGAATCGCTTTTGTGCAGAAAACAGTAACACTTGTTCAGAACGAAAGAAAGCACAGAGCCCCAGATTTTATGTTGCCCTGGAGAGCTTGGAGAGCACTGGGGAAAGGCAGGCAGAGAATTCCCTGATAGCACCTTCTCTGTGCCTGGGAAGCAGAAGTGTTCACATTGCTTCGCAGAATCGCTTTTGTGCAGAAAACACTAACACTTGTTCAGAACGAAAGAAAGCACAGAGCCCCAGATTCTATGTTGTCCTGGAGAGCTTGCAGAGCACTGGGGAAAGGCAGGCAGAGAATTCCCTGATAGCACCTTCTCTGTGCCTGTTCACATTGCTTCGCAGAATCGCTTTTGTGCAGAAAACAGTAACACTTGTTCAGAAGGAAAGAAAGCACAGAGCCCCAGATTCTATGTTGTCCTGGAGAGCTTGCAGAGCACTGGGGAAAGGCAGGCAGAGAATTCCCTGATAGCACCTTCTCTGTGCCTGGGAAGCAGAAGTGTTCACATTCCTTCGCAAGAATTGCTTTTGTGCAGAAAACAGTAACACTTGTTCAGAACGAAAGAAAGCACAGAGCCCCAGATTTTATGTTATCCTGGAGAGCTTGCAGAGCACTGGGGAAAGGCAGGCAGAGATTTCCTTGCTAGCACCTTCTCTGTGCCTGGGAAGCAGAAGTGTTCACATTGCTTCGCAGAATCGCTTTTGTGCAGAAAACAGTAACACTTGTTCAGAACGAAAGAAAGCACAGAGCCCCAGATTCTATGTTGTCTTGGAGAGCTTGCAGAGCACTGGGGAAAGGGAGGCAGAGATTTCCTTGCTAGCACCTTCTCTGTGCCTGGGAAGCAGAAGTGTTCACATTGCTTCGCAAGAATCGCTTTTGTGCAGAAAACAGTAACACTTGTTCAGAAGGAAAGAAAGCACAGAGCCCCAGATTCTATGTTGTCCTGGAGAGCTTGCAGAGCACTGGGGAAAGGCAGGCAGAGAATTCCTTGCTAGCACCTTCTCTGTGCCTGGGAAGCAGAAGTGTTCACATCGCTTCGCAAGAATCGCTTTTGTGCAGAAAACAGTAACACTTGTTCAGAAGGAAAGAAAGCACAGAGCCCCAGATTTTATGTTGTCCTGGAGAGCTTGCAGAGCACTGGGGTAAAGGCAGGCAGAGAATTCCCTGCTAGCACCTTCTCTGTGCCTGGGAAGCAGAAGTGTTCACATTGCTTCGCAGAATCGCTTTTGTGCAGAAAACAGTAACACTTGTTAGGAACGAAAGAAAGCACAGAGCCCCAGATTCTATGTTGTCCTGGAGAGCTTGCAGAGCACTGGGGAAAGGCAGGCAGAGAATTCCCTGATAGCACCTTCTCTGTGCCTGTTCACATTGCTTCGCAGAATCGCTTTTGTGCAGAAAACAGTAACACTTGTTCAGAAGGAAAGAAAGCACAGAGCCCCAGATTTGCTGTTGTCCTGGAGAGCTTGCAGAGCACTGGGGAAAGGCAGGCAGAGAATTCCCTGCTAGCACCTTCTCTGTGCCTGTTCACATTGCTTCGCAGAATCGCTTTTGTGCAGAAAACAGTAACACTTGTTCAGAACGAAAGAAAGCACAGAGCCCCAGAGTCTATGTTGTCCTGGAGAGCTTGCAGAGCACTGGGGAAAGGCAGGCAGAGAATTCCCTGATAGCACCTTCTCTGTGCCTGGGAAGCAGAAGTGTTCACATTCCTTCGCAAGAATCGCTTTTGTGCAGAAAACAGTAACACTTGTTCAGAACGAAAGAAAGCACAGAGCCCCAGATTTTATGTTATCCTGGAGAGCTTGCAGAGCACTGGGGAAAGGCAGGCAGAGAATTCATTGCTAGCACCTTCTCTGTGTCTGGGAAGCAGAAGTGTTCACATTGCTTCGCAGAATCGCTTTTGTGCAGAAAACAGTAACACTTGTTCAGAAGGAAAGAAAGCACAGAGCCCCAGATTTTATGTTGTCCTGGAGAGCTTGCAGAGCACTGGGGAAAGGCAGGCAGAGAATTCCTTGCTAGCACCTTCTCTGTGCCTGGGAAGCAGAAGTGTTCACATTCCTTCGCAAGAATCGCTTTTGTGCAGAAAACAGTAACACTTGTTCAGAACGAAAGAAAGCACAGAGCCCCAGATTTTATGTTGTCCTGGAGAGCTTGCAGAGCACTGGGGAAAGGCAGGCAGAGAATTCCCTGATAGCACCTTCTCTGTGCCTGTTCACATTGCTTCGCAGAATCGCTTTTGTGCAGAAAACACTAACACTTGTTCAGAACTAAAGAAAGCACAGAGCCCCAGATTCTATGTTGTCCTGGAGAGCTTGCAGAGCACTGGGGAAAGGCAGGCAGAGAATTCCTTGCTAGCACCTTCTCTGTGCCTGGGAAGCAGAAGTGTTCACATCGCTTCGCAAGAATCGCTTTTGTGCAGAAAACAGTAACACTTGTTCAGAACGAAAGAAAGCACAGAGCCCCAGATTCTATGTTGTCCTGGAGAGCTTGCAGAGCACTGGGGAAAGGCAGGCAGAGAATTCCCTGATAGCACCTTCTCTGTGCCTGTTCACATTGCTTCGCAGAATCGCTTTTGTGCAGAAAACAGTAACACTTGTTCAGAACGAAAGAAAGCACAGAGCCCCAGATTTTATGTTGCCCTGGAGAGCTTGCAGAGCACTGGGGAAAGGCAGGCAGTGAATTCCCTGATAGCACCTTCTCTGTGCCTGGGAAGCAGAAGTGTTCACATTGCTTCGCAGAATCGCTTTTGTGCAGAAAACAGTAACACTTGTTCAGAAGGAAAGAAAGCACAGAGCCCCAGATTCTATGTTGTCCTGGAGAGCTTGCAGAGCACTGGGGAAAGGCAGGCAGAGAATTCCTTGCTAGCACCTTCTCTGTGCCTGGGAAGCAGAAGTGTTCACATCGCTTCGCAAGAATCGCTTTTGTGCAGAAAACAGTAACACTTGTTCAGAAGGAAAGAAAGCACAGAGCCCCAGATTTTATGTTGTCCTGGAGAGCTTGCAGAGCACTGGGGAAAGGCAGGCAGAAAATTCCCTGATAGCACCTTCTCTGTGCCTGGGAAGCAGAAGTGTTCACAGTGCTTCGCAGAATCGCTTTTGTGCAGAAAACAGTAACACTTGTTCAGAAGGAAAGAAAGCACAGAGCCCCAGATTCTATGTTGTCCTGGAGAGCTTGCAGAGCACTGGGGAAAGGCAGGCAGAGTATTCCCTGATAGCACCTTCTCTGTGCCTGTTCACATTGCTTCGCAGAATCGCTTTTGTGCAGAAGACAGTAACACTTGTTCAGAAGGAAAGAAAGCACAGAGCCCCAGATTCTATGTTGTCCTGGAGAGCTTGCAGAGCACTGGGGAAAGGCAGGCAGAGAATTCCCTGATAGCACCTTCTCTGTGCCTGGGAAGCAGAAGTGTTCACATTCCTTCGCAAGAATTGCTTTTGTGCAGAAAACAGTAACACTTGTTCAGAACGAAAGAAAGCACAGAGCCCCAGATTTTATGTTATCCTGGAGAGCTTGCAGAGCACTGGGGAAAGGCAGGCAGAGAATTCCTTGCTAGCACCTTCTCTGTGCCTGGGAAGCAGAAGTGTTCACATTGCTTCGCAGAATCGCTTTTGTGCAGAAAACAGTAACACTTGTTCAGAAGGAAAGAAAGCACAGAGCCCCAGATTTTATGTTGTCCTGGAGAGCTTGCAGAGCACTGGGGAAAGGCAGGCAGAGAATTCCTTGCTAGCACCTTCTCTGTGCCTGGGAAGCAGAAGTGTTCACATTCCTTCGCAAGAATCGCTTTTGTGCAGAAAACAGTAACACTTGTTCAGAACGAAAGAAAGCACAGAGCCCCAGATTTTATGTTGTCCTGGAGAGCTTGCAGAGCACTGGGGAAAGGCAGGCAGAGAATTCCCTGATAGCACCTTCTCTGTGCCTGTTCACATTGCTTCGCAGAATCGCTTTTGTGCAGAAAACACTAACACTTGTTCAGAACTAAAGAAAGCACAGAGCCCCAGATTCTATGTTGTCCTGGAGAGCTTGCAGAGCACTGGGGAAAGGCAGGCAGAGAATTCCTTGCTAGCACCTTCTCTGTGCCTGGGAAGCAGAAGTGTTCACATCGCTTCGCAAGAATCGCTTTTGTGCAGAAAACAGTAACACTTGTTCAGAACGAAAGAAAGCACAGAGCCCCAGATTCTATGTTGTCCTGGAGAGCTTGCAGAGCACTGGGGAAAGGCAGGCAGAGAATTCCCTGATAGCACCTTCTCTGTGCCTGTTCACATTGCTTCGCAGAATCGCTTTTGTGCAGAAAACAGTAACACTTGTTCAGAACGAAAGAAAGCACAGAGCCCCAGATTTTATGTTGCCCTGGAGAGCTTGCAGAGCACTGGGGAAAGGCAGGCAGAGAATTCCCTGATAGCACCTTCTCTGTGCCTGGGAAGCAGAAGTGTTCACATTGCTTCGCAGAATCGCTTTTGTGCAGAAAACAGTAACACTTGTTCAGAAGGAAAGAAAGCACAGAGCCCCAGATTCTATGTTGTCCTGGAGAGCTTGCAGAGCACTGGGGAAAGGCAGGCAGAGAATTCCTTGCTAGCACCTTCTCTGTGCCTGGGAAGCAGAAGTGTTCACATCGCTTCGCAAGAATCGCTTTTGTGCAGAAAACAGTAACACTTGTTCAGAAGGAAAGAAAGCACAGAGCCCCAGATTTTATGTTGTCCTGGAGAGCTTGCAGAGCACTGGGGAAAGGCAGGCAGAAAATTCCCTGATAGCACCTTCTCTGTGCCTGGGAAGCAGAAGTGTTCACATTGCTTCGCAGAATCGCTTT
This sequence comes from Strix aluco, assembly GCF_031877795.1. NCBI lineage: Eukaryota > Metazoa > Chordata > Aves > Strigiformes > Strigidae > Strix > Strix aluco. Next base: position 229,096 of record NW_027436569.1, read on the forward strand.
TGTGCAGAAAACAGTAACACTTGTTCAGAAGGAAAGAAAGCACAGAGCCCCAGATTCTATGTTGTCCTGGAGAGCTTGCAGAGCACTGGGGAAAGGCAGGCAGAGTATTCCCTGATAGCACCTTCTCTGTGCCTGTTCACATTGCTTCGCAGAATCGCTTTTGTGCAGAAGACAGTAACACTTGTTCAGAAGGAAAGAAAGCACAGAGCCCCAGATTCTATGTTGTCCTGGAGAGCTTGCAGAGCACTGGGGAAAGGCAGGCAGAGAATTCCCTGATAGCACCTTCTCTGTGCCTGGGAAGCAGAAGTGTTCACATTCCTTCGCAAGAATTGCTTTTGTGCAGAAAACAGTAACACTTGTTCAGAAGGAAAGAAAGCACAGAGCCCCAGATTTTATGTTATCCTGGAGAGCTTGCAGAGCACTGGGGAAAGGCAGGCAGAGAATTCCTTGCTAGCACCTTCTCTGTGCCTGGGAAGCAGAAGTGTTCACATTGCTTCGCAGAATCGCTTTTGTGCAGAAAACAGTAACACTTGTTCAGAACGAAAGAAAGCACAGAGCCCCAGATTCTATGTTGTCTTGGAGAGCTTGCAGAGCACTGGGGAAAGGCAGGCAGAGAATTCCTTGCTAGCACCTTCTCTGTGCCTGGGAAGCAGAAGTGTTCACATTGCTTCGCAAGAATCGCTTTTGTGCAGAAAACAGTAACACTTGTTCAGAAGGAAAGAAAGCACAGAGCCCCAGATTCTATGTTGTCCTGGAGAGCTTGCAGAGCACTGGGGAAAGGCAGGCAGAGAATTCCTTGCTAGCACCTTCTCTGTGCCTGGGAAGCAGAAGTGTTCACATCGCTTCGCAAGAATCGCTTTTGTGCAGAAAACAGTAACACTTGTTCAGAACGAAAGAAAGCACAGAGCCCCAGATTTTATGTTGTCCTGGAGAGCTTGCAGAGCACTGGGGAAAGGCAGGCAGAGAATTCCCTGATAGCACCTTCTCTGTGCCTGGGAAGCAGAAGTGTTCACATTGCTTCGCAGAATCGCTTTTGTGCAGAAAACAGTAACACTTGTTCAGAAGGAAAGAAAGCACAGAGCCCCAGATTTGCTGTTGTCCTGGAGAGCTTGCAGAGCACTGGGGAAAGGCAGGCAGAGAATTCCCTGCTAGCACCTTCTCTGTGCCTGTTCACATTGCTTCGCAGAATCGCTTTTGTGCAGAAAACAGTAACACTTGTTCAGAAGGAAAGAAAGCACAGAGCCCCAGATTTGCTGTTGTCCTGGAGAGCTTGCAGAGCACTGGGGAAAGGCAGGCAGAGAATTCCCTGATAGCACCTTCTCTGTGCCTGTTCACATTGCTTCGCAGAATCGCTTTTGTGCAGAAAACAGTAACACTTGTTCAGAAGGAAAGAAAGCACAGAGCCCCAGATTTGCTGTTGTCCTGGAGAGCTTGCAGAGCACTGGGGAAAGGCAGGCAGAGAATTCCCTGATAGCACCTTCTCTGTGCCTGGGAAGCAGAAGTGTTCACATTCCTTCGCAAGAATCGCTTTTGTGCAGAAAACAGTAACACTTGTTCAGAACGAAAGAAAGCACAGAGCCCCAGATTTTATGTTATCCTGGAGAGCTTGCAGAGCACTGGGGAAAGGCAGGCAGAGAATTCATTGCTAGCACCTTCTCTGTGTCTGGGAAGCAGAAGTGTTCACATTGCTTCGCAGAATCGCTTTTGTGCAGAAAACAGTAACACTTGTTCAGAAGGAAAGAAAGCACAGAGCCCCAGATTTTATGTTGTCCTGGAGAGCTTGCAGAGCACTGGGGAAAGGCAGGCAGAGAATTCCTTGCTAGCACCTTCTCTGTGCCTGGGAAGCAGAAGTGTTCACATTCCTTCGCAAGAATCGCTTTTGTGCAGAAAACAGTAACACTTGTTCAGAAGGAAAGAAAGCACAGAGCCCCAGATTTTATGTTGTCCTGGAGAGCTTGCAGAGCACTGGGGAAAGGCAGGCAGAGAATTCCCTGCTAGCACCTTCTCTGTGCCTGGGAAGCAGAAGTGTTCACATTGCTTCGCATGAATCGCTTTTGTGCAGAAAACAGTAACACTTGCTCAGAACGAAAGAAAGCACAGAGCCCCAGATTTTATGTTGTCCTGGAGAGCTTGCAGAGCACTGGGGAAAGGCAGGCAGAGAATTCCCTGATAGCACCTTCTCTGTGCCTGGGAAGCAGAAGTGTTCACATTGCTTCGCAGAATCGCTTTTGTGCAGAAAACAGTAACACTTGTTCAGAACTAAAGAAAGCACAGAGCCCCAGATTCTATGTTGTCTTGGAGAGCTTGCAGAGCACTGGGGAAAGGCAGGCAGAGAATTCCTTGCTAGCACCTTCTCTGTGCCTGGGAAGCAGAAGTGTTCACAGTGCTTCGCAGAATCGCTTTTGTGCAGAAAACAGTAACACTTGTTCAGAACTAAAGAAAGCACAGAGCCCCAGATTCTATGTTGTCCTGGAGAGCTTGCAGAGCACTGGGGAAAGGCAGGCAGAGAATTCCCTGATAGCACCTTCTCTGTGCCTGGGAAGCAGAAGTGTTCACATTGCTTCGCAAGAATCGCTTTTGTGCAGAAAACAGTAACAGTTGTTCAGAAGGAAAGAAAGCACAGAGCCCCAGATTTTATGTTGTCCTGGAGAGCTTGCAGAGCACTGGGGAAAGGCAGGCAGAGAATTCCTTGCTAGCACCTTCTCTGTGCCTGGGAAGCAGAAGTGTTCACATTGCTTCGCATAATCGCTTTTGTGCAGAAAACAGTAACACTTGTTCAGAAGGAAAGAAAGCACAGATCCCCAGATTTTATGCTGTCCTGGAGAGCTTGCAGAGCACTGGGGAAAGGCAGGCAGAGAATTCCTTGCTAGCACCTTCTCTGTGCCTGGGAAGCAGAAGTGTTCACATCGCTTCGCAAGAATCGCTTTTGTGCAGAAAACAGTAACACTTGTTCAGAAGGAAAGAAAGCACAGAGCCCCAGATTTTATGTTGTCCTGGAGAGCTTGCAGAGCACTGGGGAAAGGCAGGCAGAGAATTCCCTGCTAGCACCTTCTCTGTGCCTGGGAAGCAGAAGTGTTCACATTGCTTCGCAGAATCGCTTTTGTGCAGAAAACAGTAACACTTGTTCAGAACGAAAGAAAGCACAGAGCCCCAGATTCTGTGTTGTCCTGGAGAGCTTGCAGAGCACTGGGGAAAGGCAGGCAGAGAATTCCCTGATAGCACCTTCTCTGTGCCTGTTCACATTGCTTCGCAGAATCGCTTTTGTGCAGAAAACAGTAACACTTGTTCAGAAGGAAAGAAAGCACAGAGCCCCAGATTTGCTGTTGTCCTGGAGAGCTTGCAGAGCACTGGGGAAAGGCAGGCAGAGAATTCCCTGATAGCACCTTCTCTGTGCCTGGGAAGCAGAAGTGTTCACATTCCTTCGCAAGAATCGCTTTTGTGCAGAAAACAGTAACACTTGTTCAGAACGAAAGAAAGCACAGAGCCCCAGATTTTATGTTATCCTGGAGAGCTTGCAGAGCACTGGGGAAAGGCAGGCAGAGAATTCATTGCTAGCACCTTCTCTGTGTCTGGGAAGCAGAAGTGTTCACATTGCTTCGCAGAATCGCTTTTGTGCAGAAAACAGTAACACTTGTTCAGAAGGAAAGAAAGCACAGAGCCCCAGATTCTATGTTGTCCTGGAGAGCTTGCAGAGCACTGGGGAAAGGCAGGCAGAGAATTCCTTGCTAGCACCTTCTCTGTGCCTGGGAAGCAGAAGTGTTCACATTCCTTCGCAAGAATCGCTTTTGTGCAGAAAACAGTAACACTTGTTCAGAACGAAAGAAAGCACAGAGCCCCAGATTTTATGTTGTCCTGGAGAGCTTGCAGAGCACTGGGGAAAGGCAGGCAGAGAATTCCCTGATAGCACCTTCTCTGTGCCTGTTCACATTGCTTCGCAGAATCGCTTTTGTGCAGAAAACACTAACACTTGTTCAGAACTAAAGAAAGCACAGAGCCCCAGATTCTATGTTGTCCTGGAGAGCTTGCAGAGCACTGGGGAAAGGCAGGCAGAGAATTCCTTGCTAGCACCTTCTCTGTGCCTGGGAAGCAGAAGTGTTCACATCGCTTCGCAAGAATCGCTTTTGTGCAGAAAACAGTAACACTTGTTCAGAAGGAAAGAAAGCACAGAGCCCCAGATTTTATGTTGTCCTGGAGAGCTTGCAGAGCACTGGGGAAAGGCAGGCAGAGAATTCCCTGCTAGCACCTTCTCTGTGCCTGGGAAGCAGAAGTGTTCACATTGCTTCGCATGAATCGCTTTTGTGCAGAAAACAGTAACACTTGCTCAGAACGAAAGAAAGCACAGAGCCCCAGATTCTATGTTGTCCTGGAGAGCTTGCAGAGCACTGGGGAAAGGCAGGCAGAGAATTCCCTGATAGCACCTTCTCTGTGCCTGGGAAGCAGAAGTGTTCACATTGCTTCGCAGAATCGCTTTTGTGCAGAAAACAGTAACACTTGTTCAGAACGAAAGAAAGCACAGAGCCCCAGATTCTATGTTGTCTTGGAGAGCTTGCAGAGCACTGGGGAAAGGCAGGCAGAGAATTCCCTGATAGCACCTTCTCTGTGCCTGGGAAGCAGAAGTGTTCACAGTGCTTCGCAGAATCGCTTTTGTGCAGAAAACAGTAACACTTGTTCAGAACTAAAGAAAGCACAGAGCCCCAGATTCTATGTTGTCTTGGAGAGCTTGCAGAGCACTGGGGAAAGGCAGGCAGAGAATTCCTTGCTAGCACCTTCTCTGTGCCTGGGAAGCAGAAGTGTTCACAGTGCTTCGCAGAATCGCTTTTGTGCAGAAAACAGTAACACTTGTTCAGAACTAAAGAAAGCACAGAGCCCCAGATTCTATGTTGTCCTGGAGAGCTTGCAGAGCACTGGGGAAAGGCAGGCAGAGAATTCCCTGATAGCACCTTCTCTGTGCCTGGGAAGCAGAAGTGTTCACATTGCTTCGCAAGAATCGCTTTTGTGCAGAAAACAGTAACACTTGTTCAGAACGAAAGAAAGCACAGAGCCCCAGATTTTATGTTGTCCTGGAGAGCTTGCAGAGCACTGGGGAAAGGCAGGCAGAGAATTCCCTGCTAGCACCTTCTCTGTGCCTGTTCACATTACTTCGCAGAATCGCTTTTGTGCAGAAAACAGTAACACTTGTTCAGAACGAAAGAAAGCACAGAGCCCCAGATTTTATGTTGCCCTGGAGAGCTTGCAGAGCACTGGGGAAAGGCAGGCAGAGAATTCCCTGATAGCACCTTCTCTGTGCCTGGGAAGCAGAAGTGTTCACAGTGCTTCGCAGAATCGCTTTTGTGCAGAAAACAGTAACACTTGTTCAGAACGAAAGAAAGCACAGAGCCCCAGATTCTATGTTGTCCTGGAGAGCTTGCAGAGCACTGGGGAAAGGCAGGCAGAGAATTCCCTGATAGCACCTTCTCTGTGCCTGGGAAGCAGAAGTGTTCACATTGCTTCGCAAGAATCGCTTTTGTGCAGAAAACAGTAACAGTTGTTCAGAAGGAAAGAAAGCACAGAGCCCCAGATTTTATGTTGTCCTGGAGAGCTTGCAGAGCACTGGGGAAAGGCAGGCAGAGAATTCCTTGCTAGCACCTTCTCTGTGCCTGGGAAGCAGAAGTGTTCACATTGCTTTGCAGAATCGCTTTTGTGCAGAAAACAGTAACACTTGTTTAGAAGGAAAGAAAGCACAGAGCCCCAGATTTTATGCTGTCCTGGAGAGCTTGCAGAGCACTGGGGAAAGGCAGGCAGAGAAATCCTTGCTAGCACCTTCTCTGTGCCTGGGAAGCAGAAGTGTTCACATTGCTTCGCAAGAATCGCTTTTGTGCAGAAAACAGTAACACTTGTTCAGAAGGAAAGAAAGCACAGAGCCCCAGATTTTATGTTGTCCTGGAGAGCTTGCAGAGCACTGGGGAAAGGCAGGCAGAGAATTCCCTGCTAGCACCTTCTCTGTGCCTGTTCACATTGCTTCGCAGAATCGCTTTTGTGCAGAAAACAGTAACACTTGTTCAGAAGGAAAGAAAGCACAGAGCCCCAGATTCTATGTTGTCCTGGAGAGCTTGCAGAGCACTGGGGAAAGGCAGGCAGAGAATTCCCTGATAGCACCTTCTCTGTGCCTGGGAAGCAGAAGTGTTCACATTGCTTCGCAGAATCGCTTTTGTGCAGAAAACACTAACACTTGTTCAGAAGGAAAGAAAGCACAGAGCCCCAGATTTTATGTTGTCCTGGAGAGCTTGCAGAGCACTGGGGAAAGGCAGGCAGAGAATTCCCTGCTAGCACCTTCTCTGTGCCTGGGAAGCAGAAGTGTTCACATTGCTTCGCAGAATCGCTTTTGTGCAGAAAACAGTAACACTTGTTCAGAAGGAAAGAAAGCACAGAGCCCCAGATTCTATGTTGTCCTGGAGAGCTTGCAGAGCACTGGGGAAAGGCAGGCAGAGAATTCATTGCTAGCACCTTCTCTGTGCCTGGGAAGCAGAAGTGTTCACATTGCTTCGCAAGAATCGCTTTTGTGCAGAAAACAGTAACACTTGTTCAGAAGGAAAGAAAGCACAGAGCCCCAGATTTTATGTTGTCCTGGAGAGCTTGCAGAGCACTGGGGAAAGGCAGGCAGAGAATTCCCTGCTAGCACCTTCTCTGTGCCTGTTCACATTACTTCGCAGAATCGCTTTTGTGCAGAAAACAGTAACACTTGTTCAGAACGAAAGAAAGCACAGAGCCCCAGATTCTATGTTGTCTTGGAGAGCTTGCAGAGCACTGGGGAAAGGCAGGCAGAGAATTCCTTGCTAGCACCTTCTCTGTGCCTGGGAAGCAGAAGTGTTCACATTGCTTCGCAAGAATCGCTTTTGTGCAGAAAACAGTAACACTTGTTCAGAAGGAAAGAAAGCACAGAGCCCCAGATTCTATGTTGTCCTGGAGAGCTTGCAGAGCACTGGGGAAAGGCAGGCAGAGAATTCCCTGCTAGCACCTTCTCTGTGCCTGGGAAGCAGAAGTGTTCACATTGCTTCGCAGAATCGCTTTTGTGCAGAAAACAGTAACACTTGTTCAGAACGAAAGAAAGCACAGAGCCCCAGATTCTATGTTGTCCTGGATAGCTTGCAGAGCACTGGGGAAAGGCAGGCAGAGAATTCCCTGCTAGCACCTTCTCTGTGCCTGTTCACATTGCTTCGCAGAATCGCTTTTGTGCAGAAAACAGTAACACTTGTTCAGAAGGAAAGAAAGCACAGAGCCCCAGATTTGCTGTTGTCCTGGAGAGCTTGCAGAGCACTGGGGAAAGGCAGGCAGAGAATTCCCTGATAGCACCTTCTCTGTGCCTGGGAAGCAGAAGTGTTCACATTCCTTCGCAAGAATCGCTTTTGTGCAGAAAACAGTAACACTTGTTCAGAACGAAAGAAAGCACAGAGCCCCAGATTTTATGTTATCCTGGAGAGCTTGCAGAGCACTGGGGAAAGGCAGGCAGAGAATTCATTGCTAGCACCTTCTCTGTGTCTGGGAAGCAGAAGTGTTCACATTGCTTCGCAGAATCGCTTTTGTGCAGAAAACAGTAACACTTGTTCAGAAGGAAAGAAAGCACAGAGCCCCAGATTTTATGTTGTCCTGGAGAGCTTGCAGAGCACTGGGGAAAGGCAGGCAGAGATTTCCTTGCTAGCACCTTCTCTGTGCCTGGGAAGCAGAAGTTTTCACATTGCTTCGCAGACTCGCTTTTGTGCAGAAAACAGTAACACTTGTTCAGAAGGAAAGAAAGCACAGAGCCCCAGATTTGCTGTTGTCCTGGAGAGCTTGCAGAGCACTGGGGAAAGGCAGGCAGAGAATTCCCTGCTAGCACCTTCTCTGTGCCTGGGAAGCAGAAGTGTTCACATTCCTTCGCAAGAATCGCTTTTGTGCAGAAAACAGTAACACTTGTTCAGAACGAAAGAAAGCACAGAGCCCCAGATTTTATGTTATCCTGGAGAGCTTGCAGAGCACTGGGGAAAGGCAGGCAGAGAATTCATTGCTAGCACCTTCTCTGTGTCTGGGAAGCAGAAGTGTTCACATTGCTTCGCAGAATCGCTTTTGTGCAGAAAACAGTAACACTTGTTCAGAAGGAAAGAAAGCACAGAGCCCCAGATTCTATGTTGTCCTGGAGAGCTTGCAGAGCACTGGGGAAAGGCAGGCAGAGAATTCCCTGATAGCACCTTCTCTGTACCTGTTCACATTGCTTCGCAGAATCGCTTTTGTGCAGAAAACAGTAACACTTGTTCAGAAGGAAAGAAAGCACAGAGCCCCAGATTCTATGTTGTCCTGGAGAGCTTGCAGAGCACTGGGGAAAGGCAGGCAGAGAATTCCCTGCTAGCACCTTCTCTGTGCCTGGGAAGCAGAAGTGTTCACATTCCTTCGCAAGAATCGCTTTTGTGCAGAAAACAGTAACACTTGTTCAGAACGAAAGAAAGCACAGAGCCCCAGATTTTATGTTATCCTGGAGAGCTTGCAGAGCACTGGGGAAAGGCAGGCAGAGAATTCATTGCTAGCACCTTCTCTGTGCCTGGGAAGCAGAAGTTTTCACATTGCTTCGCAGAATCGCTTTTGTGCAGAAAACAGTAACACTTGTTCAGAAGGAAAGAAAGCACAGAGCCCCAGATTTGCTGTTGTCCTGGAGAGCTTGCAGAGCACTGGGGAAAGGCAGGCAGAGAATTCCCTGATAGCACCTTCTCTGTGCCTGGGAAGCAGAAGTGTTCACATTCCTTCGCAAGAATCGCTTTTGTGCAGAAAACAGTAACACTTGTTCAGAACGAAAGAAAGCACAGAGCCCCAGATTTTATGTTATCCTGGAGAGCTTGCAGAGCACTGGGGAAAGGCAGGCAGAGAATTCATTGCTAGCACCTTCTCTGTGTCTGGGAAGCAGAAGTGTTCACATTGCTTCGCAGAATCGCTTTTGTGCAGAAAACAGTAACACTTGTTCAGAAGGAAAGAAAGCACAGAGCCCCAGATTTGCTGTTGTCCTGGAGAGCTTGCAGAGCACTGGGGAAAGGCAGGCAGAGAATTCCCTGATAGCACCTTCTCTGTGCCTGGGAAGCAGAAGTGTTCACATTCCTTCGCAAGAATCGCTTTTGTGCAGAAAACAGTAACACTTGTTCAGAACGAAAGAAAGCACAGAGCCCCAGATTTTATGTTATCCTGGAGAGCTTGCAGAGCACTGGGGAAAGGCAGGCAGAGAATTCATTGCTAGCACCTTCTCTGTGTCTGGGAAGCAGAAGTGTTCACATTGCTTCGCAGAATCGCTTTTGTGCAGAAAACAGTAACACTTGTTCAGAAGGAAAGAAAGCACAGAGCCCCAGATTTTATGTTGCCCTGGAGAGCTTGCAGAGCACTGGGGAAAGGCAGGCAGAGATTTCCTTGCTAGCACCTTCTCTGTGCCTGGGAAGCAGAAGTGTTCTCATCGCTTCGCAAGAATCGCTTTTGTGCAGAAAACAGTAACACTTGTTCAGAACGAAAGAAAGCACAGAGCCCCAGATTTTATGTTGTCCTGGAGAGCTTGCAGAGCACTGGGGAAAGGCAGGCAGAGAATTCCCTGATAGCACCTTCTCTGTGCCTGGGAAGCAGAAGTGTTCACATTGCTTCGCAGAATCGCTTTTGTGCAGAAAACACTAACACTTGTTCAGAACGAAAGAAAGCACAGAGCCCCAGATTCTATGTTGTCCTGGAGAGCTTGCAGAGCACTGGGGAAAGGCAGGCAGAGAATTCCCTGCTAGCACCTTCTCTGTGCCTGTTCACATTGCTTCGCAGAATCGCTTTTGTGCAGAAAACAGTAACACTTGTTCAGAAGGAAAGAAAGCACAGAGCCCCAGATTTGCTGTTGTCCTGGAGAGCTTGCAGAGCACTGGGGAAAGGCAGGCAGAGAATTCCCTGATAGCACCTTCTCTGTGCCTGTTCACATTGCTTCGCAGAATCGCTTTTGTGCAGAAAACAGTAACACTTGTTCAGAAGGAAAGAAAGCACAGAGCCCCAGATTCTATGTTGTCCTGGAGAGCTTGCAGAGCACTGGGGAAAGGCAGGCAGAGAATTCCTTGCTAGCACCTTCTCTGTGCCTGGGAAGCAGAAGTGTTCACATTCCTTCGCAAGAATCGCTTTTGTGCAGAAAACAGTAACACTTGTTCAGAACGAAAGAAAGCACAGAGCCCCAGATTTTATGTTATCCTGGAGAGCTTGCAGAGCACTGGGGAAAGGCAGGCAGAGAATTCATTGCTAGCACCTTCTCTGTGTCTGGGAAGCAGAAGTGTTCACATTGCTTCGCAGAATCGCTTTTGTGCAGAAAACAGTAACACTTGTTCAGAAGGAAAGAAAGCACAGAGCCCCAGATTTTATGTTGTCCTGGAGAGCTTGCAGAGCACTGGGGAAAGGCAGGCAGAGAATTCCTTGCTAGCACCTTCTCTGTGCCTGGGAAGCAGAAGTGTTCACATTCCTTCGCAAGAATCGCTTTTGTGCAGAAAACACTAACACTTGTTCAGAAGGAAAGAAAGCACAGAGCCCCAGATTTTATGTTGTCCTGGAGAGCTTGCAGAGCACTGGGGAAAGGCAGGCAGAGAATTCCCTGATAGCACCTTCTCTGTGCCTGTTCACATTGCTTCGCAGAATCGCTTTTGTGCAGAAAACACTAACACTTGTTCAGAACTAAAGAAAGCACAGAGCCCCAGATTCTATGTTGTCCTGGAGAGCTTGCAGAGCACTGGGGAAAGGCAGGCAGAGAATTCCTTGCTAGCACCTTCTCTGTGCCTGGGAAGCAGAAGTGTTCACATCGCTTCGCAAGAATCGCTTTTGTGCAGAAAACAGTAACACTTGTTCAGAAGGAAAGAAAGCACAGAGCCCCAGATTTTATGTTGTCCTGGAGAGCTTGCAGAGCACTGGGGAAAGGCAGGCAGAGAATTCCCTGCTAGCACCTTCTCTGTGCCTGGGAAGCAGAAGTGTTCACATTGCTTCGCATGAATCGCTTTTGTGCAGAAAACAGTAACACTTGCTCAGAACGAAAGAAAGCACAGAGCCCCAGATTTTATGTTGTCCTGGAGAGCTTGCAGAGCACTGGGGAAAGGCAGGCAGAGAATTCCCTGATAGCACCTTCTCTGTGCCTGGGAAGCAGAAGTGTTCACATTGCTTCGCAGAATCGCTTTTGTGCAGAAAACAGTAACACTTGTTCAGAACGAAAGAAAGCACAGAGCCCCAGATTCTATGTTGTCTTGGAGAGCTTGCAGAGCACTGGGGAAAGGCAGGCAGAGAATTCCTTGCTAGCACCTTCTCTGTGCCTGGGAAGCAGAAGTGTTCACAGTGCTTCGCAGAATCGCTTTTGTGCAGAAAACAGTAACACTTGTTCAGAACTAAAGAAAGCACAGAGCCCCAGATTCTATGTTGTCCTGGAGAGCTTGCAGAGCACTGGGGAAAGGCAGGCAGAGAATTCCCTGATAGCACCTTCTCTGTGCCTGGGAAGCAGAAGTGTTCACATTGCTTCGCAAGAATCGCTTTTGTGCAGAAAACAGTAACAGTTGTTCAGAAGGAAAGAAAGCACAGAGCCCCAGATTTTATGTTGTCCTGGAGAGCTTGCAGAGCACTGGGGAAAGGCAGGCAGAGAATTCCTTGCTAGCACCTTCTCTGTGCCTGGGAAGCAGAAGTGTTCACATTGCTTCGCATAATCGCTTTTGTGCAGAAAACAGTAACACTTGTTCAGAAGGAAAGAAAGCACAGATCCCCAGATTTTATGCTGTCCTGGAGAGCTTGCAGAGCACTGGGGAAAGGCAGGCAGAGAATTCCTTGCTAGCACCTTCTCTGTGCCTGGGAAGCAGAAGTGTTCACATCGCTTCGCAAGAATCGCTTTTGTGCAGAAAACAGTAACACTTGTTCAGAAGGAAAGAAAGCACAGAGCCCCAGATTCTATGTTGTCCTGGAGAGCTTGCAGAGCACTGGGGAAAGGCAGGCAGAGAATTCCCTGATAGCACCTTCTCTGTGCCTGGGAAGCAGAAGTGTTCACATTGCTTCGCAGAATCGCTTTTGTTCAGAAAACAGTAACACTTGTTCAGAACGAAAGAAAGCACAGAGCCCCAGATTCTATGTTGTCCTGGAGAGCTTGCAGAGCACTGGGGAAAGGCAGGCAGAGAATTCCCTGATAGCACCTTCTCTGTGCCTGTTCACATTGCTTCGCAGAATCGCTTTTGTGCAGAAAACAGTAACACTTGTTCAGAAGGAAAGAAAGCACAGAGCCCCAGATTTGCTGTTGTCCTGGAGAGCTTGCAGAGCACTGGGGAAAGGCAGGCAGAGAATTCCCTGATAGCACCTTCTCTGTGCCTGGGAAGCAGAAGTGTTCACATTCCTTCGCAAGAATCGCTTTTGTGCAGAAAACAGTAACACTTGTTCAGAACGAAAGAAAGCACAGAGCCCCAGATTTTATGTTATCCTGGAGAGCTTGCAGAGCACTGGGGAAAGGCAGGCAGAGAATTCATTGCTAGCACCTTCTCTGTGTCTGGGAAGCAGAAGTGTTCACATTGCTTCGCAGAATCGCTTTTGTGCAGAAAACAGTAACACTTGTTCAGAAGGAAAGAAAGCACAGAGCCCCAGATTTTATGTTGTCCTGGAGAGCTTGCAGAGCACTGGGGAAAGGCAGGCACAGAATTCCTTGCTAGCACCTTCTCTGTGCCTGGGAAGCAGAAGTGTTCACATTCCTTCGCAAGAATCGCTTTTGTGCAGAAAACAGTAACACTTGTTCAGAACGAAAGAAAGCACAGAGCCCCAGATTTTATGTTGTCCTGGAGAGCTTGCAGAGCACTGGGGAAAGGCAGGCAGAGAATTCCCTGATAGCACCTTCTCTGTGCCTGTTCACATTGCTTCGCAGAATCGCTTTTGTGCAGAAAACACTAACACTTGTTCAGAACTAAAGAAAGCACAGAGCCCCAGATTCTATGTTGTCCTGGAGAGCTTGCAGAGCACTGGGGAAAGGCAGGCAGAGAATTCCTTGCTAGCACCTTCTCTGTGCCTGGGAAGCAGAAGTGTTCACATCGCTTCGCAAGAATCGCTTTTGTGCAGAAAACAGTAACACTTGTTCAGAAGGAAAGAAAGCACAGAGCCCCAGATTTTATGTTGTCCTGGAGAGCTTGCAGAGCACTGGGGAAAGGCAGGCAGAGAATTCCCTGCTAGCACCTTCTCTGTGCCTGGGAAGCAGAAGTGTTCACATTGCTTCGCATGAATCGCTTTTGTGCAGAAAACAGTAACACTTGCTCAGAACGAAAGAAAGCACAGAGCCCCAGATTTTATATTGTCCTGGAGAGCTTGCAGAGCACTGGGGAAAGGCAGGCAGAGAATTCCCTGATAGCACCTTCTCTGTGCCTGGGAAGCAGAAGTGTTCACATTGCTTCGCAGAATCGCTTTTGTGCAGAAAACAGTAACACTTGTTCAGAACGAAAGAAAGCACAGAGCCCCAGATTCTATGTTGTCTTGGAGAGCTTGCAGAGCACTGGGGAAAGGCAGGCAGAGAATTCCTTGCTAGCACCTTCTCTGTGCCTGGGAAGCAGAAGTGTTCACAGTGCTTCGCAGAATCGCTTTTGTGCAGAAAACAGTAACACTTGTTCAGAACTAAAGAAAGCACAGAGCCCCAGATTCTATGTTGTCCTGGAGAGCTTGCAGAGCACTGGGGAAAGGCAGGCAGAGAATTCCCTGATAGCACCTTCTCTGTGCCTGGGAAGCAGAAGTGTTCACATTGCTTCGCAAGAATCGCTTTTGTGCAGAAAACAGTAACAGTTGTTCAGAAGGAAAGAAAGCACAGAGCCCCAGATTTTATGTTGTCCTGGAGAGCTTGCAGAGCACTGGGGAAAGGCAGGCAGAGAATTCCTTGCTAGCACCTTCTCTGTGCCTGGGAAGCAGAAGTGTTCACATTGCTTCGCATAATCGCTTTTGTGCAGAAAACAGTAACACTTGTTCAGAAGGAAAGAAAGCACAGATCCCCAGATTTTATGCTGTCCTGGAGAGCTTGCAGAGCACTGGGGAAAGGCAGGCAGAGAATTCCTTGCTAGCACCTTCTCTGTGCCTGGGAAGCAGAAGTGTTCACATCGCTTCGCAAGAATCGCTTTTGTGCAGAAAACAGTAACACTTGTTCAGAAGGAAAGAAAGCACAGAGCCCCAGATTTTATGTTGTCCTGGAGAGCTTGCAGAGCACTGGGGAAAGGCAGGCAGAGAATTCCCTGATAGCACCTTCTCTGTGCCTGGGAAGCAGAAGTGTTCACATTGCTTCGCAGAATCGCTTTTGTGCAGAAAACAGTAACACTTGTTCAGAACGAAAGAAAGCACAGAGCCCCAGATTCTATGTTGTCCTGGAGAGCTTGCAGAGCACTGGGGAAAGGCAGGCAGAGAATTCCCTGATAGCACCTTCTCTGTGCCTGTTCACATTGCTTCGCAGAATCGCTTTTGTGCAGAAAACAGTAACACTTGTTCAGAAGGAAAGAAAGCACAGAGCCCCAGATTTGCTGTTGTCCTGGAGAGCTTGCAGAGCACTGGGGAAAGGCAGGCAGAGAATTCCCTGATAGCACCTTCTCTGTGCCTGGGAAGCAGAAGTGTTCACATTCCTTCGCAAGAATCGCTTTTGTGCAGAAAACAGTAACACTTGTTCAGAACGAAAGAAAGCACAGAGCCCCAGATTTTATGTTATCCTGGAGAGCTTGCAGAGCACTGGGGAAAGGCAGGCAGAGAATTCATTGCTAGCACCTTCTCTGTGTCTGGGAAGCAGAAGTGTTCACATTGCTTCGCAGAATCGCTTTTGTGCAGAAAACAGTAACACTTGTTCAGAAGGAAAGAAAGCACAGAGCCCCAGATTTTATGTTGTCCTGGAGAGCTTGCAGAGCACTGGGGAAAGGCAGGCAGAGAATTCCTTGCTAGCACCTTCTCTGTGCCTGGGAAGCAGAAGTGTTCACATTCCTTCGCAAGAATCGCTTTTGTGCAGAAAACAGTAACACTTGTTCAGAACGAAAGAAAGCACAGAGCCCCAGATTTTATGTTGTCCTGGAGAGCTTGCAGAGCACTGGGGAAAGGCAGGCAGAGAATTCCCTGATAGCACCTTCTCTGTGCCTGTTCACATTGCTTCGCAGAATCGCTTTTGTGCAGAAAACACTAACACTTGTTCAGAACTAAAGAAAGCACAGAGCCCCAGATTCTATGTTGTCCTGGAGAGCTTGCAGAGCACTGGGGAAAGGCAGGCAGAGAATTCCTTGCTAGCACCTTCTCTGTGCCTGGGAAGCAGAAGTGTTCACATTGCTTCGCATGAATCGCTTTTGTGCAGAAAACAGTAACACTTGCTCAGAACGAAAGAAAGCACAGAGCCCCAGATTCTATGTTGTCCTGGAGAGCTTGCAGAGCACTGGGGAAAGGCAGGCAGAGAATTCCCTGATAGCACCTTCTCTGTGCCTGGGAAGCAGAAGTGTTCACATTGCTTCGCAGAATCGCTTTTGTGCAGAAAACAGTAACACTTGTTCAGAACGAAAGAAAGCACAGAGCCCCAGATTCTATGTTGTCTTGGAGAGCTTGCAGAGCACTGGGGAAAGGCAGGCAGAGAATTCCTTGCTAGCACCTTCTCTGTGCCTGGGAAGCAGAAGTGTTCACAGTGCTTCGCAGAATCGCTTTTGTGCAGAAAACAGTAACACTTGTTCAGAACTAAAGAAAGCACAGAGCCCCAGATTCTATGTTGTCCTGGAGAGCTTGCAGAGCACTGGGGAAAGGCAGGCAGAGAATTCCCTGATAGCACCTTCTCTGTGCCTGGGAAGCAGAAGTGTTCACATTGCTTCGCAAGAATCGCTTTTGTGCAGAAAACAGTAACAGTTGTTCAGAAGGAAAGAAAGCACAGAGCCCCAGATTTTATGTTGTCCTGGAGAGCTTGCAGAGCACTGGGGAAAGGCAGGCAGAGAATTCCTTGCTAGCACCTTCTCTGTGCCTGGGAAGCAGAAGTGTTCACATTGCTTTGCAGAATCGCTTTTGTGCAGAAAACAGTAACACTTGTTCAGAACGAAAGAAAGCACAGAGCCCCAGATTTTATGCTGTCCTGGAGAGCTTGCAGAGCACTGGGGAAAGGCAGGCAGAGAATTCCTTGCTAGCACCTTCTCTGTGCCTGGGAAGCAGAAGTGTTCACATTGCTTCGCAAGAATCGCTTTTGTGCAGAAAACAGTAACACTTGTTCAGAAGGAAAGAAAGCACAGAGCCCCAGATTTTATGTTGTCCTGGAGAGCTTGCAGAGCACTGGGGAAAGGCAGGCAGAGAATTCCCTGCTAGCACCTTCTCTGTGCCTGTTCACATTACTTCGCAGAATCGCTTTTGTGCAGAAAACAGTAACACTTGTTCAGAACGAAAGAAAGCACAGAGCCCCAGATTCTATGTTGCCCTGGAGAGCTTGCAGAGCACTGGGGAAAGGCAGGCACAGAATTCCCTGATAGCACCTTCTCTGTGCCTGGGAAGCAGAAGTGTTCACAGTGCTTCGCAGAATCGCTTTTGTGCAGAAAACAGTAACACTTGTTCAGAACGAAAGAAAGCACAGAGCCCCAGATTCTATGTTGTCCTGGAGAGCTTGCAGAGCACTGGGGAAAGGCAGGCAGAGAATTCCCTGATAGCACCTTCTCTGTGCCTGGGAAGCAGAAGTGTTCACATTGCTTCGCAAGAATCGCTTTTGTGCAGAAAACAGTAACAGTTGTTCAGAAGGAAAGAAAGCACAGAGCCCCAGATTTTATGTTGTCCTGGAGAGCTTGCAGAGCACTGGGGAAAGGCAGGCAGAGAATTCCTTGCTAGCACCTTCTCTGTGCCTGGGAAGCAGAAGTGTTCACATTGCTTCGCAGAATCGCTTTTGTGCAGAAAACAGTAACACTTGTTTAGAAGGAAAGAAAGCACAGAGCCCCAGATTTTATGCTGTCCTGGAGAGCTTGCAGAGCACTGGGGAAAGGCAGGCAGAGAAATCCTTGCTAGCACCTTCTCTGTGCCTGGGAAGCAGAAGTGTTCACATTGCTTCGCAAGAATCGCTTTTGTGCAGAAAACAGTAACACTTGTTCAGAAGGAAAGAAAGCACAGAGCCCCAGATTTTATGTTGTCCTGGAGAGCTTGCAGAGCACTGGGGAAAGGCAGGCAGAGAATTCCCTGCTAGCACCTTCTCTGTGCCTGTTCACATTGCTTCGCAGAATCGCTTTTGTGCAGAAAACAGTAACACTTGTTCAGAAGGAAAGAAAGCACAGAGCCCCAGATTCTATGTTGTCCTGGAGAGCTTGCAGAGCACTGGGGAAAGGCAGGCAGAGAATTCCCTGATAGCACCTTCTCTGTGCCTGGGAAGCAGAAGTGTTCACATTGCTTCGCAGAATCGCTTTTGTGCAGAAAACACTAACACTTGTTCAGAAGGAAAGAAAGCACAGAGCCCCAGATTTTATGTTGTCCTGGAGAGCTTGCAGAGCACTGGGGAAAGGCAGGCAGAGAATTCCCTGCTAGCACCTTCTCTGTGCCTGGGAAGCAGTAGTGTTCACATTGCTTCGCAGAATCGCTTTTGTGCAGAAAACAGTAACACTTGTTCAGAAGGAAAGAAAGCACAGAGCCCCAGATTCTATGTTGTCCTGGAGAGCTTGCAGAGCACTGGGGAAAGGCAGGCAGAGAATTCATTGCTAGCACCTTCTCTGTGCCTGGGAAGCAGAAGTGTTCACATTGCTTCGCAAGAATCGCTTTTGTGCAGAAAACAGTAACACTTGTTCAGAAGGAAAGAAAGCACAGAGCCCCAGATTTTATGTTGTCCTGGAGAGCTTGCAGAGCACTGGGGAAAGACAGGCAGAGAATTCCCTGCTAGCACCTTCTCTGTGCCTGTTCACATTACTTCGCAGAATCGCTTTTGTGCAGAAAACAGTAACACTTGTTTAGAACGAAAGAAAGCACAGAGCCCCAGATTCTATGTTGTCTTGGAGAGCTTGCAGAGCACTGGGGAAAGGCAGGCAGAGAATTCCTTGCTAGCACCTTCTCTGTGCCTGGGAAGCAGAAGTGTTCACATTGCTTCGCAAGAATCGCTTTTGTGCAGAAAACAGTAACACTTGTTCAGAAGGAAAGAAAGCACAGAGCCCCAGATTCTATGTTGTCCTGGAGAGCTTGCAGAGCACTGGGGAAAGGCAGGCAGAGAATTCCCTGCTAGCACCTTCTCTGTGCCTGGGAAGCAGAAGTGTTCACATTGCTTCGCAGAATCGCTTTTGTGCAGAAAACAGTAACACTTGTTCAGAAGGAAAGAAAGCACAGAGCGCCAGATTCTATGTTGTCCTGGAGAGCTTGCAGAGCACTGGGGAAAGGCAGGCAGAGAATTCCCTGATAGCACCTTCTCTGTGCCTGTTCACATTGCTTCGCAGAATCGCTTTTGTGCAGAAAACAGTAACACTTGTTCAGAAGGAAAGAAAGCACAGAGCCCCAGATTTGCTGTTGTCCTGGAGAGCTTGCAGAGCACTGGGGAAAGGCAGGCAGAGAATTCCCTGATAGCACCTTCTCTGTGCCTGGGAAGCAGAAGTGTTCACATTCCTTCGCAAGAATCGCTTTTGTGCAGAAAACAGTAACACTTGTTCAGAAGGAAAGAAAGCACAGAGCCCCAGATTTTATGTTATCCTGGAGAGCTTGCAGAGCACTGGGGAAAGGCAGGCAGAGAATTCATTGCTAGCACCTTCTCTGTGTCTGGGAAGCAGAAGTGTTCACATTGCTTCGCAGAATCGCTTTTGTGCAGAAAACAGTAACACTTGTTCAGAAGGAAAGAAAGCACAGAGCCCCAGATTCTATGTTGTCTTGGAGAGCTTGCAGAGCACTGGGGAAAGGCAGGCAGAGAATTCCTTGCTAGCACCTTCTCTGTGCCTGGGAAGCAGAAGTGTTCACATTGCTTCGCAAGAATCGCTTTTGTGCAGAAAACAGTAACACTTGTTCAGAAGGAAAGAAAGCACAGAGCCCCAGATTCTATGTTGTCCTGGAGAGCTTGCAGAGCACTGGGGAAAGGCAGGCAGAGAATTCCCTGCTAGCACCTTCTCTGTGCCTGGGAAGCAGAAGTGTTCACATTGCTTCGCAGAATCGCTTTTGTGCAGAAAACAGTAACACTTGTTCAGAAGGAAAGAAAGCACAGAGCGCCAGATTCTATGTTGTCCTGGAGAGCTTGCAGAGCACTGGGGAAAGGCAGGCAGAGAATTCCCTGCTAGCACCTTCTCTGTGCCTGTTCACATTGCTTCGCAGAATCGCTTTTGTGCAGAAAACAGTAACACTTGTTCAGAAGGAAAGAAAGCACAGAGCCCCAGATTTGCTGTTGTCCTGGAGAGCTTGCAGAGCACTGGGGAAAGGCAGGCAGAGAATTCCCTGATAGCACCTTCTCTGTGCCTGGGAAGCAGAAGTGTTCACATTCCTTCGCAAGAATCGCTTTTGTGCAGAAAACAGTAACACTTGTTCAGAACGAAAGAAAGCACAGAGCCCCAGATTTTATGCTGTCCTGGAGAGCTTGCAGAGCACTGGGGAAAGGCAGGCAGAGAATTCCTTGCTAGCACCTTCTCTGTGCCTGGGAAGCAGAAGTGTTCACATTGCTTCGCAAGAATCGCTTTTGTGCAGAAAACAGTAACACTTGTTCAGAAGGAAAGAAAGCACAGAGCCCCAGATTTTATGTTGTCCTGGAGAGCTTGCAGAGCACTGGGGAAAGGCAGGCAGAGAATTCCCTGCTAGCACCTTCTCTGTGCCTGTTCACATTACTTCGCAGAATCGCTTTTGTGCAGAAAACAGTAACACTTGTTCAGAACGAAAGAAAGCACAGAGCCCCAGATTCTATGTTGCCCTGGAGAGCTTGCAGAGCACTGGGGAAAGGCAGGCACAGAATTCCCTGATAGCACCTTCTCTGTGCCTGGGAAGCAGAAGTGTTCACAGTGCTTCGCAGAATCGCTTTTGTGCAGAAAACAGTAACACTTGTTCAGAACGAAAGAAAGCACAGAGCCCCAGATTCTATGTTGTCCTGGAGAGCTTGCAGAGCACTGGGGAAAGGCAGGCAGAGAATTCCCTGATAGCACCTTCTCTGTGCCTGGGAAGCAGAAGTGTTCACATTGCTTCGCAAGAATCGCTTTTGTGCAGAAAACAGTAACAGTTGTTCAGAAGGAAAGAAAGCACAGAGCCCCAGATTTTATGTTGTCCTGGAGAGCTTGCAGAGCACTGGGGAAAGGCAGGCAGAGAATTCCTTGCTAGCACCTTCTCTGTGCCTGGGAAGCAGAAGTGTTCACATTGCTTCGCAGAATCGCTTTTGTGCAGAAAACAGTAACACTTGTTTAGAAGGAAAGAAAGCACAGAGCCCCAGATTTTATGCTGTCCTGGAGAGCTTGCAGAGCACTGGGGAAAGGCAGGCAGAGAAATCCTTGCTAGCACCTTCTCTGTGCCTGGGAAGCAGAAGTGTTCACATTGCTTCGCAAGAATCGCTTTTGTGCAGAAAACAGTAACACTTGTTCAGAAGGAAAGAAAGCACAGAGCCCCAGATTTTATGTTGTCCTGGAGAGCTTGCAGAGCACTGGGGAAAGGCAGGCAGAGAATTCCCTGATAGCACCTTCTCTGTGCCTGTTCACATTGCTTCGCAGAATCGCTTTTGTGCAGAAAACACTAACACTTGTTCAGAAGGAAAGAAAGCACAGAGCCCCAGATTTTATGTTGTCCTGGAGAGCTTGCAGAGCACTGGGGAAAGGCAGGCAGAGAATTCCCTGCTAGCACCTTCTCTGTGCCTGGGAAGCAGTAGTGTTCACATTGCTTCGCAGAATCGCTTTTGTGCAGAAAACAGTAACACTTGTTCAGAAGGAAAGAAAGCACAGAGCCCCAGATTCTATGTTGTCCTGGAGAGCTTGCAGAGCACTGGGGAAAGGCAGGCAGAGAATTCATTGCTAGCACCTTCTCTGTGCCTGGGAAGCAGAAGTGTTCACATTGCTTCGCAAGAATCGCTTTTGTGCAGAAAACAGTAACACTTGTTCAGAAGGAAAGAAAGCACAGAGCCCCAGATTTTATGTTGTCCTGGAGAGCTTGCAGAGCACTGGGGAAAGGCAGGCAGAGAATTCCCTGCTAGCACCTTCTCTGTGCCTGTTCACATTACTTCGCAGAATCGCTTTTGTGCAGAAAACAGTAACACTTGTTCAGAACGAAAGAAAGCACAGAGCCCCAGATTCTATGTTGTCTTGGAGAGCTTGCAGAGCACTGGGGAAAGGCAGGCAGAGAATTCCTTGCTAGCACCTTCTCTGTGCCTGGGAAGCAGAAGTGTTCACATTGCTTCGCAAGAATCGCTTTTGTGCAGAAAACAGTAACACTTGTTCAGAAGGAAAGAAAGCACAGAGCCCCAGATTCTATGTTGTCCTGGAGAGCTTGCAGAGCACTGGGGAAAGGCAGGCAGAGAATTCCCTGCTAGCACCTTCTCTGTGCCTGGGAAGCAGAAGTGTTCACATTGCTTCGCAGAATCGCTTTTGTGCAGAAAACAGTAACACTTGTTCAGAACGAAAGAAAGCACAGAGCCCCAGATTTTATGTTATCCTGGAGAGCTTGCAGAGCACTGGGGAAAGGCAGGCAGAGAATTCATTGCTAGCACCTTCTCTGTGTCTGGGAAGCAGAAGTGTTCACATTGCTTCGCAGAATCGCTTTTGTGCAGAAAACAGTAACACTTGTTCAGAAGGAAAGAAAGCACAGAGCCCCAGATTTGCTGTTGTCCTGGAGAGCTTGCAGAGCACTGGGGAAAGGCAGGCAGAGATTTCCTTGCTAGCACCTTCTCTGTGCCTGGGAAGCAGAAGTGTTCACATCGCTTCGCAAGAATCGCTTTTGTGCAGAAAACAGTAACACTTGTTCAGAACGAAAGAAAGCACAGAGCCCCAGATTCTATGTTGTCCTGGAGAGCTTGCAGAGCACTGGGGAAAGGCAGGCAGAGAATTCCCTGATAGCACCTTCTCTGTGCCTGGGAAGCAGAAGTGTTCACATTGCTTCGCAGAATCGCTTTTGTGCAGAAAACACTAACACTTGTTCAGAAGGAAAGAAAGCACAGAGCGCCAGATTCTATGTTGTCCTGGAGAGCTTGCAGAGCACTGGGGAAAGGCAGGCAGAGAATTCCCTGCTAGCACCTTCTCTGTGCCTGTTCACATTGCTTCGCAGAATCGCTTTTGTGCAGAAAACAGTAACACTTGTTCAGAAGGAAAGAAAGCACAGAGCCCCAGATTTGCTGTTGTCCTGGAGAGCTTGCAGAGCACTGGGGAAAGGCAGGCAGAGAATTCCCTGATAGCACCTTCTCTGTGCCTGTTCACATTGCTTCGCAGAATCGCTTTTGTGCAGAAAACAGTAACACTTGTTCAGAAGGAAAGAAAGCACAGAGCCCCAGATTCTATGTTGTCCTGGAGAGCTTGCAGAGCACTGGGGAAAGGCAGGCAGAGAATTCCCTGATAGCACCTTCTCTGTGCCTGGGAAGCAGAAGTGTTCACATTCCTTCGCAAGAATCGCTTTTGTGCAGAAAACAGTAACACTTGTTCAGAACGAAAGAAAGCACAGAGCCCCAGATTTTATGTTATCCTGGAGAGCTTGCAGAGCACTGGGGAAAGGCAGGCAGAGAATTCATTGCTAGCACCTTCTCTGTGTCTGGGAAGCAGAAGTGTTCACATTGCTTCGCAGAATCGCTTTTGTGCAGAAAACAGTAACACTTGTTCAGAAGGAAAGAAAGCACAGAGCCCCAGATTTTATGTTGCCCTGGAGAGCTTGCAGAGCACTGGGGAAAGGCAGGCAGAGATTTCCTTGCTAGCACCTTCTCTGTGCCTGGGAAGCAGAAGTGTTCACATCGCTTCGCAAGAATCGCTTTTGTGCAGAAAACAGTAACACTTGTTCAGAACGAAAGAAAGCACAGAGCCCCAGATTTTATGTTGTCCTGGAGAGCTTGCAGAGCACTGGGGAAAGGCAGGCAGAGAATTCCCTGATAGCACCTTCTCTGTGCCTGGGAAGCAGAAGTGTTCACATTGCTTCGCAGAATCGCTTTTGTGCAGAAAACACTAACACTTGTTCAGAACGAAAGAAAGCACAGAGCCCCAGATTCTATGTTGTCCTGGAGAGCTTGCAGAGCACTGGGGAAAGGCAGGCAGAGAATTCCCTGCTAGCACCTTCTCTGTGCCTGTTCACATTGCTTCGCAGAATCGCTTTTGTGCAGAAAACAGTAACACTTGTTCAGAAGGAAAGAAAGCACAGAGCCCCAGATTTGCTGTTGTCCTGGAGAGCTTGCAGAGCACTGGGGAAAGGCAGGCAGAGAATTCCCTGATAGCACCTTCTCTGTGCCTGTTCACATTGCTTCGCAGAATCGCTTTTGTGCAGAAAACAGTAACACTTGTTCAGAAGGAAAGAAAGCACAGAGCCCCAGATTCTATGTTGTCCTGGAGAGCTTGCAGAGCACTGGGGAAAGGCAGGCAGAGAATTCCCTGATAGCACCTTCTCTGTGCCTGGGAAGCAGAAGTGTTCACATTCCTTCGCAAGAATCGCTTTTGTGCAGAAAACAGTAACACTTGTTCAGAACGAAAGAAAGCACAGAGCCCCAGATTTTATGTTATCCTGGAGAGCTTGCAGAGCACTGGGGAAAGGCAGGCAGAGAATTCATTGCTAGCACCTTCTCTGTGTCTGGGAAGCAGAAGTGTTCACATTGCTTCGCAGAATCGCTTTTGTGCAGAAAACAGTAACACTTGTTCAGAAGGAAAGAAAGCACAGAGCCCCAGATTTTATGTTGTCCTGGAGAGCTTGCAGAGCACTGGGGAAAGGCAGGCAGAGAATTCCTTGCTAGCACCTTCTCTGTGCCTGGGAAGCAGAAGTGTTCACATTCCTTCGCAAGAATCGCTTTTGTGCAGAAAACACTAACACTTGTTCAGAAGGAAAGAAAGCACAGAGCCCCAGATTTTATGTTGTCCTGGAGAGCTTGCAGAGCACTGGGGAAAGGCAGGCAGAGAATTCCCTGATAGCACCTTCTCTGTGCCTGTTCACATTGCTTCGCAGAATCGCTTTTGTGCAGAAAACACTAACACTTGTTCAGAACTAAAGAAAGCACAGAGCCCCAGATTCTATGTTGTCCTGGAGAGCTTGCAGAGCACTGGGGAAAGGCAGGCAGAGAATTCCTTGCTAGCACCTTCTCTGTGCCTGGGAAGCAGAAGTGTTCACATCGCTTCGCAAGAATCGCTTTTGTGCAGAAAACAGTAACACTTGTTCAGAAGGAAAGAAAGCACAGAGCCCCAGATTTTATGTTGTCCTGGAGAGCTTGCAGAGCACTGGGGAAAGGCAGGCAGAGAATTCCCTGCTAGCACCTTCTCTGTGCCTGGGAAGCAGAAGTGTTCACATTGCTTCGCATGAATCGCTTTTGTGCAGAAAACAGTAACACTTGCTCAGAACGAAAGAAAGCACAGAGCCCCAGATTTTATGTTGTCCTGGAGAGCTTGCAGAGCACTGGGGAAAGGCAGGCAGAGAATTCCTTGCTAGCACCTTCTCGGTGCCTGGGAAGCAGAAGTGTTCACAGTGCTTCGCAGAATCGCTTTTGTGCAGAAAACAGTAACACTTGTTCAGAACTAAAGAAAGCACAGAGCCCCAGATTCTATGTTGTCCTGGAGAGCTTGCAGAGCACTGGGGAAAGGCAGGCAGAGAATTCCCTGATAGCACCTTCTCTGTGCCTGGGAAGCAGAAGTGTTCACATTGCTTCGCAAGAATCGCTTTTGTGCAGAAAACAGTAACAGTTGTTCAGAACGAAAGAAAGCACAGAGCCCCAGATTTTATGTTGTCCTGGAGAGCTTGCAGAGCACTGGGGAAAGGCAGGCAGAGAATTCCTTGCTAGCACCTTCTCTGTGCCTGGGAAGCAGAAGTGTTCACATTGCTTCGCATAATCGCTTTTGTGCAGAAAACAGTAACACTTGTTCAGAAGGAAAGAAAGCACAGATCCCCAGATTTTATGCTGTCCTGGAGAGCTTGCAGAGCACTGGGGAAAGGCAGGCAGAGAATTCCTTGCTAGCACCTTCTCTGTGCCTGGGAAGCAGAAGTGTTCACATCGCTTCGCAAGAATCGCTTTTGTGCAGAAAACAGTAACACTTGTTCAGAAGGAAAGAAAGCACAGAGCCCCAGATTCTATGTTGTCCTGGAGAGCTTGCAGAGCACTGGGGAAAGGCAGGCAGAGAATTCCCTGATAGCACCTTCTCTGTGCCTGGGAAGCAGAAGTGTTCACATTGCTTCGCAGAATCGCTTTTGTGCAGAAAACAGTAACACTTGTTCAGAACGAAAGAAAGCACAGAGCCCCAGATTCTATGTTGTCCTGGAGAGCTTGCAGAGCACTGGGGAAAGGCAGGCAGAGAATTCCCTGATAGCACCTTCTCTGTGCCTGTTCACATTGCTTCGCAGAATCGCTTTTGTGCAGAAAACAGTAACACTTGTTCAGAAGGAAAGAAAGCACAGAGCCCCAGATTTGCTGTTGTCCTGGAGAGCTTGCAGAGCACTGGGGAAAGGCAGGCAGAGAATTCCCTGATAGCACCTTCTCTGTGCCTGGGAAGCAGAAGTGTTCACATTGCTTTGCAGAATCGCTTTTGTGCAGAAAACAGTAACACTTGTTCAGAACGAAAGAAAGCACAGAGCCCCAGATTTTATGCTGTCCTGGAGAGCTTGCAGAGCACTGGGGAAAGGCAGGCAGAGAATTCCTTGCTAGCACCTTCTCTGTGCCTGGGAAGCAGAAGTGTTCACATTGCTTCGCAAGAATCGCTTTTGTGCAGAAAACAGTAACACTTGTTCAGAAGGAAAGAAAGCACAGAGCCCCAGATTTTATGTTGTCCTGGAGAGCTTGCAGAGCACTGGGGAAAGGCAGGCAGAGAATTCCCTGCTAGCACCTTCTCTGTGCCTGTTCACATTACTTCGCAGAATCGCTTTTGTGCAGAAAACAGTAACACTTGTTCAGAACGAAAGAAAGCACAGAGCCCCAGATTCTATGTTGCCCTGGAGAGCTTGCAGAGCACTGGGGAAAGGCAGGCACAGAATTCCCTGATAGCACCTTCTCTGTGCCTGGGAAGCAGAAGTGTTCACAGTGCTTCGCAGAATCGCTTTTGTGCAGAAAACAGTAACACTTGTTCAGAACGAAAGAAAGCACAGAGCCCCAGATTCTATGTTGTCCTGGAGAGCTTGCAGAGCACTGGGGAAAGGCAGGCAGAGAATTCCCTGATAGCACCTTCTCTGTGCCTGGGAAGCAGAAGTGTTCACATTGCTTCGCAAGAATCGCTTTTGTGCAGAAAACAGTAACAGTTGTTCAGAAGGAAAGAAAGCACAGAGCCCCAGATTTTATGTTGTCCTGGAGAGCTTGCAGAGCACTGGGGAAAGGCAGGCAGAGAATTCCTTGCTAGCACCTTCTCTGTGCCTGGGAAGCAGAAGTGTTCACATTGCTTCGCAGAATCGCTTTTGTGCAGAAAACAGTAACACTTGTTTAGAAGGAAAGAAAGCACAGAGCCCCAGATTTTATGCTGTCCTGGAGAGCTTGCAGAGCACTGGGGAAAGGCAGGCAGAGAAATCCTTGCTAGCACCTTCTCTGTGCCTGGGAAGCAGAAGTGTTCACATTGCTTCGCAAGAATCGCTTTTGTGCAGAAAACAGTAACACTTGTTCAGAAGGAAAGAAAGCACAGAGCCCCAGATTTTATGTTGTCCTGGAGAGCTTGCAGAGCACTGGGGAAAGGCAGGCAGAGAATTCCCTGCTAGCACCTTCTCTGTGCCTGTTCACATTGCTTCGCAGAATCGCTTTTGTGCAGAAAACAGTAACACTTGTTCAGAAGGAAAGAAAGCACAGAGCCCCAGATTCTATGTTGTCCTGGAGAGCTTGCAGAGCACTGGGGAAAGGCAGGCAGAGAATTCCCTGATAGCACCTTCTCTGTGCCTGGGAAGCAGAAGTGTTCACATTGCTTCGCAGAATCGCTTTTGTGCAGAAAACACTAACACTTGTTCAGAAGGAAAGAAAGCACAGAGCCCCAGATTTTATGTTGTCCTGGAGAGCTTGCAGAGCACTGGGGAAAGGCAGGCAGAGAATTCATTGCTAGCACCTTCTCTGTGCCTGGGAAGCAGTAGTGTTCACATTGCTTCGCAGAATCGCTTTTGTGCAGAAAACAGTAACACTTGTTCAGAAGGAAAGAAAGCACAGAGCCCCAGATTCTATGTTGTCCTGGAGAGCTTGCAGAGCACTGGGGAAAGGCAGGCAGAGAATTCATTGCTAGCACCTTCTCTGTGCCTGGGAAGCAGAAGTGTTCACATTGCTTCGCAAGAATCGCTTTTGTGCAGAAAACAGTAACACTTGTTCAGAAGGAAAGAAAGCACAGAGCCCCAGATTTTATGTTGTCCTGGAGAGCTTGCAGAGCACTGGGGAAAGGCAGGCAGAGAATTCCCTGCTAGCACCTTCTCTGTGCCTGTTCACATTACTTCGCAGAATCGCTTTTGTGCAGAAAACAGTAACACTTGTTCAGAACGAAAGAAAGCACAGAGCCCCAGATTCTATGTTGTCTTGGAGAGCTTGCAGAGCACTGGGGAAAGGCAGGCAGAGAATTCCTTGCTAGCACCTTCTCTGTGCCTGGGAAGCAGAAGTGTTCACATTGCTTCGCAAGAATCGCTTTTGTGCAGAAAACAGTAACACTTGTTCAGAAGGAAAGAAAGCACAGAGCCCCAGATTCTATGTTGTCCTGGAGAGCTTGCAGAGCACTGGGGAAAGGCAGGCAGAGAATTCCCTGCTAGCACCTTCTCTGTGCCTGGGAAGCAGAAGTGTTCACATTGCTTCGCAGAATCGCTTTTGTGCAGAAAACAGTAACACTTGTTCAGAAGGAAAGAAAGCACAGAGCGCCAGATTCTATGTTGTCCTGGAGAGCTTGCAGAGCACTGGGGAAAGGCAGGCAGAGAATTCCCTGATAGCACCTTCTCTGTGCCTGTTCACATTGCTTCGCAGAATCGCTTTTGTGCAGAAAACAGTAACACTTGTTCAGAAGGAAAGAAAGCACAGAGCCCCAGATTTGCTGTTGTCCTGGAGAGCTTGCAGAGCACTGGGGAAAGGCAGGCAGAGAATTCCCTGATAGCACCTTCTCTGTGCCTGGGAAGCAGAAGTGTTCACATTCCTTCGCAAGAATCGCTTTTGTGCAGAAAACAGTAACACTTGTTCAGAACGAAAGAAAGCACAGAGCCCCAGATTTTATGTTATCCTGGAGAGCTTGCAGAGCACTGGGGAAAGGCAGGCAGAGAATTCATTGCTAGCACCTTCTCTGTGTCTGGGAAGCAGAAGTGTTCACATTGCTTCGCAGAATCGCTTTTGTGCAGAAAACAGTAACACTTGTTCAGAAGGAAAGAAAGCACAGAGCCCCAGATTCTATGTTGTCTTGGAGAGCTTGCAGAGCACTGGGGAAAGGCAGGCAGAGAATTCCTTGCTAGCACCTTCTCTGTGCCTGGGAAGCAGAAGTGTTCACATTGCTTCGCAAGAATCGCTTTTGTGCAGAAAACAGTAACACTTGTTCAGAAGGAAAGAAAGCACAGAGCCCCAGATTCTATGTTGTCCTGGAGAGCTTGCAGAGCACTGGGGAAAGGCAGGCAGAGAATTCCCTGCTAGCACCTTCTCTGTGCCTGGGAAGCAGAAGTGTTCACATTGCTTCGCAGAATCGCTTTTGTGCAGAAAACAGTAACACTTGTTCAGAAGGAAAGAAAGCACAGAGCGCCAGATTCTATGTTGTCCTGGAGAGCTTGCAGAGCACTGGGGAAAGGCAGGCAGAGAATTCCCTGCTAGCACCTTCTCTGTGCCTGTTCACATTGCTTCGCAGAATCGCTTTTGTGCAGAAAACAGTAACACTTGTTCAGAAGGAAAGAAAGCACAGAGCCCCAGATTTGCTGTTGTCCTGGAGAGCTTGCAGAGCACTGGGGAAAGGCAGGCAGAGAATTCCCTGATAGCACCTTCTCTGTGCCTGGGAAGCAGAAGTGTTCACATTCCTTCGCAAGAATCGCTTTTGTGCAGAAAACAGTAACACTTGTTCAGAACGAAAGAAAGCACAGAGCCCCAGATTTTATGCTGTCCTGGAGAGCTTGCAGAGCACTGGGGAAAGGCAGGCAGAGAATTCCTTGCTAGCACCTTCTCTGTGCCTGGGAAGCAGAAGTGTTCACATTGCTTCGCAAGAATCGCTTTTGTGCAGAAAACAGTAACACTTGTTCAGAAGGAAAGAAAGCACAGAGCCCCAGATTTTATGTTGTCCTGGAGAGCTTGCAGAGCACTGGGGAAAGGCAGGCAGAGAATTCCCTGCTAGCACCTTCTCTGTGCCTGTTCACATTACTTCGCAGAATCGCTTTTGTGCAGAAAACAGTAACACTTGTTCAGAACGAAAGAAAGCACAGAGCCCCAGATTCTATGTTGCCCTGGAGAGCTTGCAGAGCACTGGGGAAAGGCAGGCACAGAATTCCCTGATAGCACCTTCTCTGTGCCTGGGAAGCAGAAGTGTTCACAGTGCTTCGCAGAATCGCTTTTGTGCAGAAAACAGTAACACTTGTTCAGAACGAAAGAAAGCACAGAGCCCCAGATTCTATGTTGTCCTGGAGAGCTTGCAGAGCACTGGGGAAAGGCAGGCAGAGAATTCCCTGATAGCACCTTCTCTGTGCCTGGGAAGCAGAAGTGTTCACATTGCTTCGCAAGAATCGCTTTTGTGCAGAAAACAGTAACAGTTGTTCAGAAGGAAAGAAAGCACAGAGCCCCAGATTTTATGTTGTCCTGGAGAGCTTGCAGAGCACTGGGGAAAGGCAGGCAGAGAATTCCTTGCTAGCACCTTCTCTGTGCCTGGGAAGCAGAAGTGTTCACATTGCTTCGCAGAATCGCTTTTGTGCAGAAAACAGTAACACTTGTTTAGAAGGAAAGAAAGCACAGAGCCCCAGATTTTATGCTGTCCTGGAGAGCTTGCAGAGCACTGGGGAAAGGCAGGCAGAGAAATCCTTGCTAGCACCTTCTCTGTGCCTGGGAAGCAGAAGTGTTCACATTGCTTCGCAAGAATCGCTTTTGTGCAGAAAACAGTAACACTTGTTCAGAAGGAAAGAAAGCACAGAGCCCCAGATTTTATGTTGTCCTGGAGAGCTTGCAGAGCACTGGGGAAAGGCAGGCAGAGAATTCCCTGATAGCACCTTCTCTGTGCCTGTTCACATTGCTTCGCAGAATCGCTTTTGTGCAGAAAACACTAACACTTGTTCAGAAGGAAAGAAAGCACAGAGCCCCAGATTTTATGTTGTCCTGGAGAGCTTGCAGAGCACTGGGGAAAGGCAGGCAGAGAATTCCCTGCTAGCACCTTCTCTGTGCCTGGGAAGCAGTAGTGTTCACATTGCTTCGCAGAATCGCTTTTGTGCAGAAAACAGTAACACTTGTTCAGAAGGAAAGAAAGCACAGAGCCCCAGATTCTATGTTGTCCTGGAGAGCTTGCAGAGCACTGGGGAAAGGCAGGCAGAGAATTCATTGCTAGCACCTTCTCTGTGCCTGGGAAGCAGAAGTGTTCACATTGCTTCGCAAGAATCGCTTTTGTGCAGAAAACAGTAACACTTGTTCAGAAGGAAAGAAAGCACAGAGCCCCAGATTTTATGTTGTCCTGGAGAGCTTGCAGAGCACTGGGGAAAGGCAGGCAGAGAATTCCCTGCTAGCACCTTCTCTGTGCCTGTTCACATTACTTCGCAGAATCGCTTTTGTGCAGAAAACAGTAACACTTGTTCAGAACGAAAGAAAGCACAGAGCCCCAGATTCTATGTTGTCTTGGAGAGCTTGCAGAGCACTGGGGAAAGGCAGGCAGAGAATTCCTTGCTAGCACCTTCTCTGTGCCTGGGAAGCAGAAGTGTTCACATTGCTTCGCAAGAATCGCTTTTGTGCAGAAAACAGTAACACTTGTTCAGAAGGAAAGAAAGCACAGAGCCCCAGATTCTATGTTGTCCTGGAGAGCTTGCAGAGCACTGGGGAAAGGCAGGCAGAGAATTCCCTGCTAGCACCTTCTCTGTGCCTGGGAAGCAGAAGTGTTCACATTGCTTCGCAGAATCGCTTTTGTGCAGAAAACAGTAACACTTGTTCAGAACGAAAGAAAGCACAGAGCCCCAGATTTTATGTTATCCTGGAGAGCTTGCAGAGCACTGGGGAAAGGCAGGCAGAGAATTCATTGCTAGCACCTTCTCTGTGTCTGGGAAGCAGAAGTGTTCACATTGCTTCGCAGAATCGCTTTTGTGCAGAAAACAGTAACACTTGTTCAGAAGGAAAGAAAGCACAGAGCCCCAGATTTGCTGTTGTCCTGGAGAGCTTGCAGAGCACTGGGGAAAGGCAGGCAGAGATTTCCTTGCTAGCACCTTCTCTGTGCCTGGGAAGCAGAAGTGTTCACATCGCTTCGCAAGAATCGCTTTTGTGCAGAAAACAGTAACACTTGTTCAGAACGAAAGAAAGCACAGAGCCCCAGATTTTATGTTGTCCTGGAGAGCTTGCAGAGCACTGGGGAAAGGCAGGCAGAGAATTCCCTGATAGCACCTTCTCTGTGCCTGGGAAGCAGAAGTGTTCACATTGCTTCGCAGAATCGCTTTTGTGCAGAAAACAGTAACACTTGTTCAGAAGGAAAGAAAGCACAGAGCCCCAGATTTGCTGTTGTCCTGGAGAGCTTGCAGAGCACTGGGGAAAGGCAGGCAGAGAATTCCCTGCTAGCACCTTCTCTGTGCCTGTTCACATTGCTTCGCAGAATCGCTTTTGTGCAGAAAACAGTAACACTTGTTCAGAAGGAAAGAAAGCACAGAGCCCCAGATTTGCTGTTGTCCTGGAGAGCTTGCAGAGCACTGGGGAAAGGCAGGCAGAGAATTCCCTGATAGCACCTTCTCTGTGCCTGTTCACATTGCTTCGCAGAATCGCTTTTGTGCAGAAAACAGTAACACTTGTTCAGAAGGAAAGAAAGCACAGAGCCCCAGATTCTATGTTGTCCTGGAGAGCTTGCAGAGCACTGGGGAAAGGCAGGCAGAGAATTCCCTGATAGCACCTTCTCTGTGCCTGGGAAGCAGAAGTGTTCACATTCCTTCGCAAGAATCGCTTTTGTGCAGAAAACAGTAACACTTGTTCAGAACGAAAGAAAGCACAGAGCCCCAGATTTTATGTTATCCTGGAGAGCTTGCAGAGCACTGGGGAAAGGCAGGCAGAGAATTCATTGCTAGCACCTTCTCTGTGTCTGGGAAGCAGAAGTGTTCACATTGCTTCGCAGAATCGCTTTTGTGCAGAAAACAGTAACACTTGTTCAGAAGGAAAGAAAGCACAGAGCCCCAGATTTTATGTTGCCCTGGAGAGCTTGCAGAGCACTGGGAAAAGGCAGGCAGAGATTTCCTTGCTAGCACCTTCTCTGTGCCTGGGAAGCAGAAGTGTTCACATCGCTTCGCAAGAATCGCTTTTGTGCAGAAAACAGTAACACTTGTTCAGAACGAAAGAAAGCACAGAGCCCCAGATTTTATGTTGTCCTGGAGAGCTTGCAGAGCACTGGGGAAAGGCAGGCAGAGAATTCCCTGATAGCACCTTCTCTGTGCCTGGGAAGCAGAAGTGTTCACATTGCTTCGCAGAATCGCTTTTGTGCAGAAAACACTAACACTTGTTCAGAACGAAAGAAAGCACAGAGCCCCAGATTCTATGTTGTCCTGGAGAGCTTGCAGAGCACTGGGGAAAGGCAGGCAGAGAATTCCCTGCTAGCACCTTCTCTGTGCCTGTTCACATTGCTTCGCAGAATCGCTTTTGTGCAGAAAACAGTAACACTTGTTCAGAAGGAAAGAAAGCACAGAGCCCCAGATTTGCTGTTGTCCTGGAGAGCTTGCAGAGCACTGGGGAAAGGCAGGCAGAGAATTCCCTGATAGCACCTTCTCTGTGCCTGTTCACATTGCTTCGCAGAATCGCTTTTGTGCAGAAAACAGTAACACTTGTTCAGAAGGAAAGAAAGCACAGAGCCCCAGATTCTATGTTGTCCTGGAGAGCTTGCAGAGCACTGGGGAAAGGCAGGCAGAGAATTCCCTGATAGCACCTTCTCTGTGCCTGGGAAGCAGAAGTGTTCACATTCCTTCGCAAGAATCGCTTTTGTGCAGAAAACAGTAACACTTGTTCAGAACGAAAGAAAGCACAGAGCCCCAGATTTTATGTTATCCTGGAGAGCTTGCAGAGCACTGGGGAAAGGCAGGCAGAGAATTCATTGCTAGCACCTTCTCTGTGTCTGGGAAGCAGAAGTGTTCACATTGCTTCGCAGAATCGCTTTTGTGCAGAAAACAGTAACACTTGTTCAGAAGGAAAGAAAGCACAGAGCCCCAGATTTTATGTTGTCCTGGAGAGCTTGCAGAGCACTGGGGAAAGGCAGGCAGAGAATTCCTTGCTAGCACCTTCTCTGTGCCTGGGAAGCAGAAGTGTTCACATTCCTTCGCAAGAATCGCTTTTGTGCAGAAAACACTAACACTTGTTCAGAAGGAAAGAAAGCACAGAGCCCCAGATTTTATGTTGTCCTGGAGAGCTTGCAGAGCACTGGGGAAAGGCAGGCAGAGAATTCCCTGATAGCACCTTCTCTGTGCCTGTTCACATTGCTTCGCAGAATCGCTTTTGTGCAGAAAACACTAACACTTGTTCAGAACTAAAGAAAGCACAGAGCCCCAGATTCTATGTTGTCCTGGAGAGCTTGCAGAGCACTGGGGAAAGGCAGGCAGAGAATTCCTTGCTAGCACCTTCTCTGTGCCTGGGAAGCAGAAGTGTTCACATCGCTTCGCAAGAATCGCTTTTGTGCAGAAAACAGTAACACTTGTTCAGAAGGAAAGAAAGCACAGAGCCCCAGATTTTATGTTGTCCTGGAGAGCTTGCAGAGCACTGGGGAAAGGCAGGCAGAGAATTCCCTGCTAGCACCTTCTCTGTGCCTGGGAAGCAGAAGTGTTCACATTGCTTCGCATGAATCGCTTTTGTGCAGAAAACAGTAACACTTGCTCAGAACGAAAGAAAGCACAGAGCCCCAGATTTTATGTTGTCCTGGAGAGCTTGCAGAGCACTGGGGAAAGGCAGGCAGAGAATTCCTTGCTAGCACCTTCTCGGTGCCTGGGAAGCAGAAGTGTTCACAGTGCTTCGCAGAATCGCTTTTGT
Source organism: Strix aluco (assembly GCF_031877795.1). NCBI lineage: Eukaryota > Metazoa > Chordata > Aves > Strigiformes > Strigidae > Strix > Strix aluco. The sequence goes on from NW_027436569.1 coordinate 263,234, forward strand.
GCAGAAAACAGTAACACTTGTTCAGAACTAAAGAAAGCACAGAGCCCCAGATTCTATGTTGTCCTGGAGAGCTTGCAGAGCACTGGGGAAAGGCAGGCAGAGAATTCCCTGATAGCACCTTCTCTGTGCCTGGGAAGCAGAAGTGTTCACATTGCTTCGCAAGAATCGCTTTTGTGCAGAAAACAGTAACAGTTGTTCAGAAGGAAAGAAAGCACAGAGCCCCAGATTTTATGTTGTCCTGGAGAGCTTGCAGAGCACTGGGGAAAGGCAGGCAGAGAATTCCTTGCTAGCACCTTCTCTGTGCCTGGGAAGCAGAAGTGTTCACATTGCTTCGCATAATCGCTTTTGTGCAGAAAACAGTAACACTTGTTCAGAAGGAAAGAAAGCACAGATCCCCAGATTTTATGCTGTCCTGGAGAGCTTGCAGAGCACTGGGGAAAGGCAGGCAGAGAATTCCTTGCTAGCACCTTCTCTGTGCCTGGGAAGCAGAAGTGTTCACATCGCTTCGCAAGAATCGCTTTTGTGCAGAAAACAGTAACACTTGTTCAGAAGGAAAGAAAGCACAGAGCCCCAGATTCTATGTTGTCCTGGAGAGCTTGCAGAGCACTGGGGAAAGGCAGGCAGAGAATTCCCTGATAGCACCTTCTCTGTGCCTGGGAAGCAGAAGTGTTCACATTGCTTCGCAGAATCGCTTTTGTGCAGAAAACAGTAAAACTTGTTCAGAACGAAAGAAAGCACAGAGCCCCAGATTCTATGTTGTCCTGGAGAGCTTGCAGAGCACTGGGGAAAGGCAGGCAGAGAATTCCCTGATAGCACCTTCTCTGTGCCTGTTCACATTGCTTCGCAGAATCGCTTTTGTGCAGAAAACAGTAACACTTGTTCAGAAGGAAAGAAAGCACAGAGCCCCAGATTTGCTGTTGTCCTGGAGAGCTTGCAGAGCACTGGGGAAAGGCAGGCAGAGAATTCCCTGATAGCACCTTCTCTGTGCCTGGGAAGCAGAAGTGTTCACATTCCTTCGCAAGAATCGCTTTTGTGCAGAAAACAGTAACACTTGTTCAGAACGAAAGAAAGCACAGAGCCCCAGATTTTATGTTATCCTGGAGAGCTTGCAGAGCACTGGGGAAAGGCAGGCAGAGAATTCATTGCTAGCACCTTCTCTGTGTCTGGGAAGCAGAAGTGTTCACATTGCTTCGCAGAATCGCTTTTGTGCAGAAAACAGTAACACTTGTTCAGAAGGAAAGAAAGCACAGAGCCCCAGATTTTATGTTGTCCTGGAGAGCTTGCAGAGCACTGGGGAAAGGCAGGCAGAGAATTCCTTGCTAGCACCTTCTCTGTGCCTGGGAAGCAGAAGTGTTCACATTCCTTCGCAAGAATCGCTTTTGTGCAGAAAACAGTAACACTTGTTCAGAACGAAAGAAAGCACAGAGCCCCAGATTTTATGTTGTCCTGGAGAGCTTGCAGAGCACTGGGGAAAGGCAGGCAGAGAATTCCCTGATAGCACCTTCTCTGTGCCTGTTCACATTGCTTCGCAGAATCGCTTTTGTGCAGAAAACAGTAACACTTGTTCAGAACGAAAGAAAGCACAGAGCCCCAGATTCTATGTTGTCCTGGAGAGCTTGCAGAGCACTGGGGAAAGGCAGGCAGAGAATTCCTTGCTAGCACCTTCTCTGTGCCTGGGAAGCAGAAGTGTTCACATCGCTTCGCAAGAATCGCTTTTGTGCAGAAAACAGTAACACTTGTTCAGAAGGAAAGAAAGCACAGAGCCCCAGATTTTATGTTGTCCTGGAGAGCTTGCAGAGCACTGGGGAAAGGCAGGCAGAGAATTCCCTGCTAGCACCTTCTCTGTGCCTGGGAAGCAGAAGTGTTCACATTGCTTCGCATGAATCGCTTTTGTGCAGAAAACAGTAACACTTGCTCAGAACGAAAGAAAGCACAGAGCCCCAGATTTTATATTGTCCTGGAGAGCTTGCAGAGCACTGGGGAAAGGCAGGCAGAGAATTCCCTGATAGCACCTTCTCTGTGCCTGGGAAGCAGAAGTGTTCACATTGCTTCGCAGAATCGCTTTTGTGCAGAAAACAGTAACACTTGTTCAGAACGAAAGAAAGCACAGAGCCCCAGATTCTATGTTGTCTTGGAGAGCTTGCAGAGCACTGGGGAAAGGCAGGCAGAGAATTCCTTGCTAGCACCTTCTCTGTGCCTGGGAAGCAGAAGTGTTCACAGTGCTTCGCAGAATCGCTTTTGTGCAGAAAACAGTAACACTTGTTCAGAACTAAAGAAAGCACAGAGCCCCAGATTCTATGTTGTCCTGGAGAGCTTGCAGAGCACTGGGGAAAGGCAGGCAGAGAATTCCCTGATAGCACCTTCTCTGTGCCTGGGAAGCAGAAGTGTTCACATTGCTTCGCAAGAATCGCTTTTGTGCAGAAAACAGTAACAGTTGTTCAGAAGGAAAGAAAGCACAGAGCCCCAGATTTTATGTTGTCCTGGAGAGCTTGCAGAGCACTGGGGAAAGGCAGGCAGAGAATTCCTTGCTAGCACCTTCTCTGTGCCTGGGAAGCAGAAGTGTTCACATTGCTTCGCATAATCGCTTTTGTGCAGAAAACAGTAACACTTGTTCAGAAGGAAAGAAAGCACAGAGCCCCAGATTTTATGCTGTCCTGGAGAGCTTGCAGAGCACTGGGGAAAGGCAGGCAGAGAATTCCTTGCTAGCACCTTCTCTGTGCCTGGGAAGCAGAAGTGTTCACATCGCTTCGCAAGAATCGCTTTTGTGCAGAAAACAGTAACACTTGTTCAGAAGGAAAGAAAGCACAGAGCCCCAGATTTTATGTTGTCCTGGAGAGCTTGCAGAGCACTGGGGAAAGGCAGGCAGAGAATTCCCTGATAGCACCTTCTCTGTGCCTGGGAAGCAGAAGTGTTCACATTGCTTCGCAGAATCGCTTTTGTGCAGAAAACAGTAACACTTGTTCAGAACGAAAGAAAGCACAGAGCCCCAGATTCTATGTTGTCCTGGAGAGCTTGCAGAGCACTGGGGAAAGGCAGGCAGAGAATTCCCTGATAGCACCTTCTCTGTGCCTGTTCACATTGCTTCGCAGAATCGCTTTTGTGCAGAAAACAGTAACACTTGTTCAGAAGGAAAGAAAGCACAGAGCCCCAGATTTGCTGTTGTCCTGGAGAGCTTGCAGAGCACTGGGGAAAGGCAGGCAGAGAATTCCCTGATAGCACCTTCTCTGTGCCTGGGAAGCAGAAGTGTTCACATTCCTTCGCAAGAATCGCTTTTGTGCAGAAAACAGTAACACTTGTTCAGAACGAAAGAAAGCACAGAGCCCCAGATTTTATGTTATCCTGGAGAGCTTGCAGAGCACTGGGGAAAGGCAGGCAGAGAATTCATTGCTAGCACCTTCTCTGTGTCTGGGAAGCAGAAGTGTTCACATTGCTTCGCAGAATCGCTTTTGTGCAGAAAACAGTAACACTTGTTCAGAAGGAAAGAAAGCACAGAGCCCCAGATTTTATGTTGTCCTGGAGAGCTTGCAGAGCACTGGGGAAAGGCAGGCAGAGAATTCCTTGCTAGCACCTTCTCTGTGCCTGGGAAGCAGAAGTGTTCACATTCCTTCGCAAGAATCGCTTTTGTGCAGAAAACAGTAACACTTGTTCAGAACGAAAGAAAGCACAGAGCCCCAGATTTTATGTTGTCCTGGAGAGCTTGCAGAGCACTGGGGAAAGGCAGGCAGAGAATTCCCTGATAGCACCTTCTCTGTGCCTGTTCACATTGCTTCGCAGAATCGCTTTTGTGCAGAAAACACTAACACTTGTTCAGAACTAAAGAAAGCACAGAGCCCCAGATTCTATGTTGTCCTGGAGAGCTTGCAGAGCACTGGGGAAAGGCAGGCAGAGAATTCCTTGCTAGCACCTTCTCTGTGCCTGGGAAGCAGAAGTGTTCACATTGCTTCGCATGAATCGCTTTTGTGCAGAAAACAGTAACACTTGCTCAGAACGAAAGAAAGCACAGAGGCCCAGATTCTATGTTGTCCTGGAGAGCTTGCAGAGCACTGGGGAAAGGCAGGCAGAGAATTCCCTGATAGCACCTTCTCTGTGCCTGGGAAGCAGAAGTGTTCACATTGCTTCGCAGAATCGCTTTTGTGCAGAAAACAGTAACACTTGTTCAGAACGAAAGAAAGCACAGAGCCCCAGATTCTATGTTGTCTTGGAGAGCTTGCAGAGCACTGGGGAAAGGCAGGCAGAGAATTCCTTGCTAGCACCTTCTCTGTGCCTGGGAAGCAGAAGTGTTCACAGTGCTTCGCAGAATCGCTTTTGTGCAGAAAACAGTAACACTTGTTCAGAACTAAAGAAAGCACAGAGCCCCAGATTCTATGTTGTCCTGGAGAGCTTGCAGAGCACTGGGGAAAGGCAGGCAGAGAATTCCCTGATAGCACCTTCTCTGTGCCTGGGAAGCAGAAGTGTTCACATTGCTTCGCAAGAATCGCTTTTGTGCAGAAAACAGTAACAGTTGTTCAGAAGGAAAGAAAGCACAGAGCCCCAGATTTTATGTTGTCCTGGAGAGCTTGCAGAGCACTGGGGAAAGGCAGGCAGAGAATTCCTTGCTAGCACCTTCTCTGTGCCTGGGAAGCAGAAGTGTTCACATTGCTTTGCAGAATCGCTTTTGTGCAGAAAACAGTAACACTTGTTCAGAACGAAAGAAAGCACAGAGCCCCAGATTTTATGCTGTCCTGGAGAGCTTGCAGAGCACTGGGGAAAGGCAGGCAGAGAATTCCTTGCTAGCACCTTCTCTGTGCCTGGGAAGCAGAAGTGTTCACATTGCTTCGCAAGAATCGCTTTTGTGCAGAAAACAGTAACACTTGTTCAGAAGGAAAGAAAGCACAGAGCCCCAGATTTTATGTTGTCCTGGAGAGCTTGCAGAGCACTGGGGAAAGGCAGGCAGAGAATTCCCTGCTAGCACCTTCTCTGTGCCTGTTCACATTACTTCGCAGAATCGCTTTTGTGCAGAAAACAGTAACACTTGTTCAGAACGAAAGAAAGCACAGAGCCCCAGATTCTATGTTGCCCTGGAGAGCTTGCAGAGCACTGGGGAAAGGCAGGCACAGAATTCCCTGATAGCACCTTCTCTGTGCCTGGGAAGCAGAAGTGTTCACAGTGCTTCGCAGAATCGCTTTTGTGCAGAAAACAGTAACACTTGTTCAGAACGAAAGAAAGCACAGAGCCCCAGATTCTATGTTGTCCTGGAGAGCTTGCAGAGCACTGGGGAAAGGCAGGCAGAGAATTCCCTGATAGCACCTTCTCTGTGCCTGGGAAGCAGAAGTGTTCACATTGCTTCGCAAGAATCGCTTTTGTGCAGAAAACAGTAACAGTTGTTCAGAAGGAAAGAAAGCACAGAGCCCCAGATTTTATGTTGTCCTGGAGAGCTTGCAGAGCACTGGGGAAAGGCAGGCAGAGAATTCCTTGCTAGCACCTTCTCTGTGCCTGGGAAGCAGAAGTGTTCACATTGCTTCGCAGAATCGATTTTGTGCAGAAAACAGTAACACTTGTTTAGAAGGAAAGAAAGCACAGAGCCCCAGATTTTATGCTGTCCTGGAGAGCTTGCAGAGCACTGGGGAAAGGCAGGCAGAGAAATCCTTGCTAGCACCTTCTCTGTGCCTGGGAAGCAGAAGTGTTCACATTGCTTCGCAAGAATCGCTTTTGTGCAGAAAACAGTAACACTTGTTCAGAAGGAAAGAAAGCACAGAGCCCCAGATTTTATGTTGTCCTGGAGAGCTTGCAGAGCACTGGGGAAACGCAGGCAGAGAATTCCCTGCTAGCACCTTCTCTGTGCCTGTTCACATTGCTTCGCAGAATCGCTTTTGTGCAGAAAACAGTAACACTTGTTCAGAAGGAAAGAAAGCACAGAGCCCCAGATTCTATGTTGTCCTGGAGAGCTTGCAGAGCACTGGGGAAAGGCAGGCAGAGAATTCCCTGATAGCACCTTCTCTGTGCCTGGGAAGCAGAAGTGTTCACATTGCTTCGCAGAATCGCTTTTGTGCAGAAAACACTAACACTTGTTCAGAAGGAAAGAAAGCACAGAGCCCCAGATTTTATGTTGTCCTGGAGAGCTTGCAGAGCACTGGGGAAAGGCAGGCAGAGAATTCCCTGCTAGCACCTTCTCTGTGCCTGGGAAGCAGTAGTGTTCACATTGCTTCGCAGAATCGCTTTTGTGCAGAAAACAGTAACACTTGTTCAGAAGGAAAGAAAGCACAGAGCCCCAGATTCTATGTTGTCCTGGAGAGCTTGCAGAGCACTGGGGAAAGGCAGGCAGAGAATTCATTGCTAGCACCTTCTCTGTGCCTGGGAAGCAGAAGTGTTCACATTGCTTCGCAAGAATCGCTTTTGTGCAGAAAACAGTAACACTTGTTCAGAAGGAAAGAAAGCACAGAGCCCCAGATTTTATGTTGTCCTGGAGAGCTTGCAGAGCACTGGGGAAAGGCAGGCAGAGAATTCCCTGCTAGCACCTTCTCTGTGCCTGTTCACATTACTTCGCAGAATCGCTTTTGTGCAGAAAACAGTAACACTTGTTCAGAACGAAAGAAAGCACAGAGCCCCAGATTCTATGTTGTCTTGGAGAGCTTGCAGAGCACTGGGGAAAGGCAGGCAGAGAATTCCTTGCTAGCACCTTCTCTGTGCCTGGGAAGCAGAAGTGTTCACATTGCTTCGCAAGAATCGCTTTTGTGCAGAAAACAGTAACACTTGTTCAGAAGGAAAGAAAGCACAGAGCCCCAGATTCTATGTTGTCCTGGAGAGCTTGCAGAGCACTGGGGAAAGGCAGGCAGAGAATTCCCTGCTAGCACCTTCTCTGTGCCTGGGAAGCAGAAGTGTTCACATTGCTTCGCAGAATCGCTTTTGTGCAGAAAACAGTAACACTTGTTCAGAAGGAAAGAAAGCACAGAGCGCCAGATTCTATGTTGTCCTGGAGAGCTTGCAGAGCACTGGGGAAAGGCAGGCAGAGAATTCCCTGCTAGCACCTTCTCTGTGCCTGTTCACATTGCTTCGCAGAATCGCTTTTGTGCAGAAAACAGTAACACTTGTTCAGAAGGAAAGAAAGCACAGAGCCCCAGATTTGCTGTTGTCCTGGAGAGCTTGCAGAGCACTGGGGAAAGGCAGGCAGAGAATTCCCTGATAGCACCTTCTCTGTGCCTGGGAAGCAGAAGTGTTCACATTCCTTCGCAAGAATCGCTTTTGTGCAGAAAACAGTAACACTTGTTCAGAACGAAAGAAAGCACAGAGCCCCAGATTTTATGTTATCCTGGAGAGCTTGCAGAGCACTGGGGAAAGGCAGGCAGAGAATTCATTGCTAGCACCTTCTCTGTGTCTGGGAAGCAGAAGTGTTCACATTGCTTCGCAGAATCGCTTTTGTGCAGAAAACAGTAACACTTGTTCAGAAGGAAAGAAAGCACAGAGCCCCAGATTCTATGTTGTCTTGGAGAGCTTGCAGAGCACTGGGGAAAGGCAGGCAGAGAATTCCTTGCTAGCACCTTCTCTGTGCCTGGGAAGCAGAAGTGTTCACATTGCTTCGCAAGAATCGCTTTTGTGCAGAAAACAGTAACACTTGTTCAGAAGGAAAGAAAGCACAGAGCCCCAGATTCTATGTTGTCCTGGAGAGCTTGCAGAGCACTGGGGAAAGGCAGGCAGAGAATTCCCTGCTAGCACCTTCTCTGTGCCTGGGAAGCAGAAGTGTTCACATTGCTTCGCAGAATCGCTTTTGTGCAGAAAACAGTAACACTTGTTCAGAAGGAAAGAAAGCACAGAGCGCCAGATTCTATGTTGTCCTGGAGAGCTTGCAGAGCACTGGGGAAAGGCAGGCAGAGAATTCCCTGCTAGCACCTTCTCTGTGCCTGTTCACATTGCTTCGCAGAATCGCTTTTGTGCAGAAAACAGTAACACTTGTTCAGAAGGAAAGAAAGCACAGAGCCCCAGATTTGCTGTTGTCCTGGAGAGCTTGCAGAGCACTGGGGAAAGGCAGGCAGAGAATTCCCTGATAGCACCTTCTCTGTGCCTGGGAAGCAGAAGTGTTCACATTCCTTCGCAAGAATCGCTTTTGTGCAGAAAACAGTAACACTTGTTCAGAACGAAAGAAAGCACAGAGCCCCAGATTTTATGCTGTCCTGGAGAGCTTGCAGAGCACTGGGGAAAGGCAGGCAGAGAATTCCTTGCTAGCACCTTCTCTGTGCCTGGGAAGCAGAAGTGTTCACATTGCTTCGCAAGAATCGCTTTTGTGCAGAAAACAGTAACACTTGTTCAGAAGGAAAGAAAGCACAGAGCCCCAGATTTTATGTTGTCCTGGAGAGCTTGCAGAGCACTGGGGAAAGGCAGGCAGAGAATTCCCTGCTAGCACCTTCTCTGTGCCTGTTCACATTACTTCGCAGAATCGCTTTTGTGCAGAAAACAGTAACACTTGTTCAGAACGAAAGAAAGCACAGAGCCCCAGATTCTATGTTGCCCTGGAGAGCTTGCAGAGCACTGGGGAAAGGCAGGCACAGAATTCCCTGATAGCACCTTCTCTGTGCCTGGGAAGCAGAAGTGTTCACAGTGCTTCGCAGAATCGCTTTTGTGCAGAAAACAGTAACACTTGTTCAGAACGAAAGAAAGCACAGAGCCCCAGATTCTATGTTGTCCTGGAGAGCTTGCAGAGCACTGGGGAAAGGCAGGCAGAGAATTCCCTGATAGCACCTTCTCTGTGCCTGGGAAGCAGAAGTGTTCACATTGCTTCGCAGAATCGCTTTTGTGCAGAAAACAGTAACACTTGTTTAGAAGGAAAGAAAGCACAGAGCCCCAGATTTTATGCTGTCCTGGAGAGCTTGCAGAGCACTGGGGAAAGGCAGGCAGAGAAATCCTTGCTAGCACCTTCTCTGTGCCTGGGAAGCAGAAGTGTTCACATTGCTTCGCAAGAATCGCTTTTGTGCAGAAAACAGTAACACTTGTTCAGAAGGAAAGAAAGCACAGAGCCCCAGATTTTATGTTGTCCTGGAGAGCTTGCAGAGCACTGGGGAAAGGCAGGCAGAGAATTCCCTGCTAGCACCTTCTCTGTGCCTGTTCACATTGCTTCGCAGAATCGCTTTTGTGCAGAAAACACTAACACTTGTTCAGAAGGAAAGAAAGCACAGAGCCCCAGATTTTATGTTGTCCTGGAGAGCTTGCAGAGCACTGGGGAAAGGCAGGCAGAGAATTCCCTGCTAGCACCTTCTCTGTGCCTGGGAAGCAGTAGTGTTCACATTGCTTCGCAGAATCGCTTTTGTGCAGAAAACAGTAACACTTGTTCAGAAGGAAAGAAAGCACAGAGCCCCAGATTCTATGTTGTCCTGGAGAGCTTGCAGAGCACTGGGGAAAGGCAGGCAGAGAATTCATTGCTAGCACCTTCTCTGTGCCTGGGAAGCAGAAGTGTTCACATTGCTTCGCAAGAATCGCTTTTGTGCAGAAAACAGTAACACTTGTTCAGAAGGAAAGAAAGCACAGAGCCCCAGATTTTATGTTGTCCTGGAGAGCTTGCAGAGCACTGGGGAAAGGCAGGCAGAGAATTCCCTGCTAGCACCTTCTCTGTGCCTGTTCACATTACTTCGCAGAATCGCTTTTGTGCAGAAAACAGTAACACTTGTTCAGAACGAAAGAAAGCACAGAGCCCCAGATTCTATGTTGTCTTGGAGAGCTTGCAGAGCACTGGGGAAAGGCAGGCAGAGAATTCCTTGCTAGCACCTTCTCTGTGCCTGGGAAGCAGAAGTGTTCACATTGCTTCGCAAGAATCGCTTTTGTGCAGAAAACAGTAACACTTGTTCAGAAGGAAAGAAAGCACAGAGCCCCAGATTCTATGTTGTCCTGGAGAGCTTGCAGAGCACTGGGGAAAGGCAGGCAGAGAATTCCCTGCTAGCACCTTCTCTGTGCCTGGGAAGCAGAAGTGTTCACATTGCTTCGCAGAATCGCTTTTGTGCAGAAAACAGTAACACTTGTTCAGAAGGAAAGAAAGCACAGAGCGCCAGATTCTATGTTGTCCTGGAGAGCTTGCAGAGCACTGGGGAAAGGCAGGCAGAGAATTCCCTGCTAGCACCTTCTCTGTGCCTGTTCACATTGCTTCGCAGAATCGCTTTTGTGCAGAAAACAGTAACACTTGTTCAGAAGGAAAGAAAGCACAGAGCCCCAGATTTGCTGTTGTCCTGGAGAGCTTGCAGAGCACTGGGGAAAGGCAGGCAGAGAATTCCCTGATAGCACCTTCTCTGTGCCTGGGAAGCAGAAGTGTTCACATTCCTTCGCAAGAATCGCTTTTGTGCAGAAAACAGTAACACTTGTTCAGAACGAAAGAAAGCACAGAGCCCCAGATTTTATGTTATCCTGGAGAGCTTGCAGAGCACTGGGGAAAGGCAGGCAGAGAATTCCCTGCTAGCACCTTCTCTGTGTCTGGGAAGCAGAAGTGTTCACATTGCTTCGCAGAATCGCTTTTGTGCAGAAAACAGTAACACTTGTTCAGAAGGAAAGAAAGCACAGAGCCCCAGATTCTATGTTGTCTTGGAGAGCTTGCAGAGCACTGGGGAAAGGCAGGCAGAGAATTCCTTGCTAGCACCTTCTCTGTGCCTGGGAAGCAGAAGTGTCCACATTGCTTCGCAAGAATCGCTTTTGTGCAGAAAACAGTAACACTTGTTCAGAAGGAAAGAAAGCACAGAGCCCCAGATTCTATGTTGTCCTGGAGAGCTTGCAGAGCACTGGGGAAAGGCAGGCAGAGAATTCCCTGCTAGCACCTTCTCTGTGCCTGGGAAGCAGAAGTGTTCACATTGCTTCGCAGAATCGCTTTTGTGCAGAAAACAGTAACACTTGTTCAGAAGGAAAGAAAGCACAGAGCGCCAGATTCTATGTTGTCCTGGAGAGCTTGCAGAGCACTGGGGAAAGGCAGGCAGAGAATTCCCTGCTAGCACCTTCTCTGTGCCTGTTCACATTGCTTCGCAGAATCGCTTTTGTGCAGAAAACAGTAACACTTGTTCAGAAGGAAAGAAAGCACAGAGCCCCAGATTTGCTGTTGTCCTGGAGAGCTTGCAGAGCACTGGGGAAAGGCAGGCAGAGAATTCCCTGATAGCACCTTCTCTGTGCCTGGGAAGCAGAAGTGTTCACATTCCTTCGCAAGAATCGCTTTTGTGCAGAAAACAGTAACACTTGTTCAGAACGAAAGAAAGCACAGAGCCCCAGATTTTATGTTATCCTGGAGAGCTTGCAGAGCACTGGGGAAAGGCAGGCAGAGAATTCATTGCTAGCACCTTCTCTGTGTCTGGGAAGCAGAAGTGTTCACATTGCTTCGCAGAATCGCTTTTGTGCAGAAAACAGTAACACTTGTTCAGAAGGAAAGAAAGCACAGAGCCCCAGATTTTATGTTGTCCTGGAGAGCTTGGAGAGCACTGGGGAAAGGCAGGCAGAGATTTCCTTGCTAGCACCTTCTCTGTGCCTGGGAAGCAGAAGTTTTCACATTGCTTCGCAGAATCGCTTTTGTGCAGAAAACAGTAACACTTGTTCAGAAGGAAAGAAAGCACAGAGCCCCAGATTCTATGTTGTCCTGGAGAGCTTGCAGAGCACTGGGGAAAGGCAGGCAGAGAATTCCCTGATAGCACCTTCTCTGTGCCTGTTCACATTGCTTCGCAGAATCGCTTTTGTGCAGAAAACAGTAACACTTGTTCAGAACGAAAGAAAGCACAGAGCCCCAGATTCTATGTTGTCCTGGAGAGCTTGCAGAGCACTGGGGAAAGGCAGGCAGAGAATTCCCTGATAGCACCTTCTCTGTGCCTGGGAAGCAGAAGTGTTCACATTCCTTCGCAAGAATCGCTTTTGTGCAGAAAACAGTAACACTTGTTCAGAACGAAAGAAAGCACAGAGCCCCAGATTTTATGTTATCCTGGAGAGCTTGCAGAGCACTGGGGAAAGGCAGGCAGAGAATTCATTGCTAGCACCTTCTCTGTGCCTGGGAAGCAGAAGTTTTCACATTGCTTCGCAGAATCGCTTTTGTGCAGAAAACAGTAACACTTGTTCAGAAGGAAAGAAAGCACAGAGCCCCAGATTTGCTGTTGTCCTGGAGAGCTTGCAGAGCACTGGGGAAAGGCAGGCAGAGAATTCCCTGATAGCACCTTCTCTGTGCCTGGGAAGCAGAAGTGTTCACATTCCTTCGCAAGAATCGCTTTTGTGCAGAAAACAGTAACACTTGTTCAGAACGAAAGAAAGCACAGAGCCCCAGATTCTATGTTGTCCTGGAGAGCTTGCAGAGCACTGGGGAAAGGCAGGCAGAGAATTCCCTGCTAGCACCTTCTCTGTGCCTGTTCACATTACTTCGCAGAATCGCTTTTGTGCAGAAAACAGTAACACTTGTTCAGAACGAAAGAAAGCACAGAGCCCCAGATTCTATGTTGTCTTGGAGAGCTTGCAGAGCACTGGGGAAAGGCAGGCAGAGAATTCCTTGCTAGCACCTTCTCTGTGCCTGGGAAGCAGAAGTGTTCACATTGCTTCGCAAGAATCGCTTTTGTGCAGAAAACAGTAACACTTGTTCAGAAGGAAAGAAAGCACAGAGCCCCAGATTCTATGTTGTCCTGGAGAGCTTGCAGAGCACTGGGGAAAGGCAGGCAGAGAATTCCCTGCTAGCACCTTCTCTGTGCCTGGGAAGCAGAAGTGTTCACATTGCTTCGCAGAATCGCTTTTGTGCAGAAAACAGTAACACTTGTTCAGAAGGAAAGAAAGCACAGAGCGCCAGATTCTATGTTGTCCTGGAGAGCTTGCAGAGCACTGGGGAAAGGCAGGCAGAGAATTCCCTGCTAGCACCTTCTCTGTGCCTGTTCACATTGCTTCGCAGAATCGCTTTTGTGCAGAAAACAGTAACACTTGTTCAGAAGGAAAGAAAGCACAGAGCCCCAGATTTGCTGTTGTCCTGGAGAGCTTGCAGAGCACTGGGGAAAGGCAGGCAGAGAATTCCCTGATAGCACCTTCTCTGTGCCTGGGAAGCAGAAGTGTTTACATTCTTTCGCAAGAATCGCTTTTGTGCAGAAAACAGTAACACTTGTTCAGAACGAAAGAAAGCACAGAGCCCCAGATTTTATGTTATCCTGGAGAGCTTGCAGAGCACTGGGGAAAGGCAGGCAGAGAATTCCCTGCTAGCACCTTCTCTGTGTCTGGGAAGCAGAAGTGTTCACATTGCTTCGCAGAATCGCTTTTGTGCAGAAAACAGTAACACTTGTTCAGAAGGAAAGAAAGCACAGAGCCCCAGATTCTATGTTGTCTTGGAGAGCTTGCAGAGCACTGGGGAAAGGCAGGCAGAGAATTCCTTGCTAGCACCTTCTCTGTGCCTGGGAAGCAGAAGTGTCCACATTGCTTCGCAAGAATCGCTTTTGTGCAGAAAACAGTAACACTTGTTCAGAAGGAAAGAAAGCACAGAGCCCCAGATTCTATGTTGTCCTGGAGAGCTTGCAGAGCACTGGGGAAAGGCAGGCAGAGAATTCCCTGCTAGCACCTTCTCTGTGCCTGGGAAGCAGAAGTGTTCACATTGCTTCGCAGAATCGCTTTTGTGCAGAAAACAGTAACACTTGTTCAGAAGGAAAGAAAGCACAGAGCGCCAGATTCTATGTTGTCCTGGAGAGCTTGCAGAGCACTGGGGAAAGGCAGGCAGAGAATTCCCTGCTAGCACCTTCTCTGTGCCTGTTCACATTGCTTCGCAGAATCGCTTTTGTGCAGAAAACAGTAACACTTGTTCAGAAGGAAAGAAAGCACAGAGCCCCAGATTTGCTGTTGTCCTGGAGAGCTTGCAGAGCACTGGGGAAAGGCAGGCAGAGAATTCCCTGATAGCACCTTCTCTGTGCCTGGGAAGCAGAAGTGTTCACATTCCTTCGCAAGAATCGCTTTTGTGCAGAAAACAGTAACACTTGTTCAGAACGAAAGAAAGCACAGAGCCCCAGATTTTATGTTATCCTGGAGAGCTTGCAGAGCACTGGGGAAAGGCAGGCAGAGAATTCATTGCTAGCACCTTCTCTGTGTCTGGGAAGCAGAAGTGTTCACATTGCTTCGCAGAATCGCTTTTGTGCAGAAAACAGTAACACTTGTTCAGAAGGAAAGAAAGCACAGAGCCCCAGATTTTATGTTGTCCTGGAGAGCTTGGAGAGCACTGGGGAAAGGCAGGCAGAGATTTCCTTGCTAGCACCTTCTCTGTGCCTGGGAAGCAGAAGTTTTCACATTGCTTCGCAGAATCGCTTTTGTGCAGAAAACAGTAACACTTGTTCAGAACGAAAGAAAGCACAGAGCCCCAGATTCTATGTTGTCCTGGAGAGCTTGCAGAGCACTGGGGAAAGGCAGGCAGAGAATTCCCTGATAGCACCTTCTCTGTGCCTGGGAAGCAGAAGTGTTCACATTCCTTCGCAAGAATCGCTTTTGTGCAGAAAACAGTAACAGTTGTTCAGAAGGAAAGAAAGCACAGAGCCCCAGATTTTATGTTGTCCTGGAGAGCTTGCAGAGCACTGGGGAAAGGCAGGCAGAGAATTCCTTGCTAGCACCTTCTCTGTGCCTGGGAAGCAGAAGTGTTCACATTGCTTCGCAGAATCGCTTTTGTGCAGAAAACAGTAACACTTGTTTAGAAGGAAAGAAAGCACAGAGCCCCAGATTTTATGCTGTCCTGGAGAGCTTGCAGAGCACTGGGGAAAGGCAGGCAGAGAAATCCTTGCTAGCACCTTCTCTGTGCCTGGGAAGCAGAAGTGTTCACATTGCTTCGCAAGAATCGCTTTTGTGCAGAAAACAGTAACACTTGTTCAGAAGGAAAGAAAGCACAGAGCCCCAGATTTTATGTTGTCCTGGAGAGCTTGCAGAGCACTGGGGAAAGGCAGGCAGAGAATTCCCTGCTAGCACCTTCTCTGTGCCTGTTCACATTGCTTCGCAGAATCGCTTTTGTGCAGAAAACACTAACACTTGTTCAGAAGGAAAGAAAGCACAGAGCCCCAGATTTTATGTTGTCCTGGAGAGCTTGCAGAGCACTGGGGAAAGGCAGGCAGAGAATTCCCTGCTAGCACCTTCTCTGTGCCTGGGAAGCAGTAGTGTTCACATTGCTTCGCAGAATCGCTTTTGTGCAGAAAACAGTAACACTTGTTCAGAAGGAAAGAAAGCACAGAGCCCCAGATTCTATGTTGTCCTGGAGAGCTTGCAGAGCACTGGGGAAAGGCAGGCAGAGAATTCATTGCTAGCACCTTCTCTGTGCCTGGGAAGCAGAAGTGTTCACATTGCTTCGCAAGAATCGCTTTTGTGCAGAAAACAGTAACACTTGTTCAGAAGGAAAGAAAGCACAGAGCCCCAGATTTTATGTTGTCCTGGAGAGCTTGCAGAGCACTGGGGAAAGGCAGGCAGAGAATTCCCTGCTAGCACCTTCTCTGTGCCTGTTCACATTACTTCGCAGAATCGCTTTTGTGCAGAAAACAGTAACACTTGTTCAGAACGAAAGAAAGCACAGAGCCCCAGATTCTATGTTGTCTTGGAGAGCTTGCAGAGCACTGGGGAAAGGCAGGCAGAGAATTCCTTGCTAGCACCTTCTCTGTGCCTGGGAAGCAGAAGTGTTCACATTGCTTCGCAAGAATCGCTTTTGTGCAGAAAACAGTAACACTTGTTCAGAAGGAAAGAAAGCACAGAGCCCCAGATTCTATGTTGTCCTGGAGAGCTTGCAGAGCACTGGGGAAAGGCAGGCAGAGAATTCCCTGCTAGCACCTTCTCTGTGCCTGGGAAGCAGAAGTGTTCACATTGCTTCGCAGAATCGCTTTTGTGCAGAAAACAGTAACACTTGTTCAGAAGGAAAGAAAGCACAGAGCGCCAGATTCTATGTTGTCCTGGAGAGCTTGCAGAGCACTGGGGAAAGGCAGGCAGAGAATTCCCTGCTAGCACCTTCTCTGTGCCTGTTCACATTGCTTCGCAGAATCGCTTTTGTGCAGAAAACAGTAACACTTGTTCAGAAGGAAAGAAAGCACAGAGCCCCAGATTTGCTGTTGTCCTGGAGAGCTTGCAGAGCACTGGGGAAAGGCAGGCAGAGAATTCCCTGATAGCACCTTCTCTGTGCCTGGGAAGCAGAAGTGTTCACATTCCTTCGCAAGAATCGCTTTTGTGCAGAAAACAGTAACACTTGTTCAGAACGAAAGAAAGCACAGAGCCCCAGATTTTATGTTATCCTGGAGAGCTTGCAGAGCACTGGGGAAAGGCAGGCAGAGAATTCCCTGCTAGCACCTTCTCTGTGTCTGGGAAGCAGAAGTGTTCACATTGCTTCGCAGAATCGCTTTTGTGCAGAAAACAGTAACACTTGTTCAGAAGGAAAGAAAGCACAGAGCCCCAGATTCTATGTTGTCTTGGAGAGCTTGCAGAGCACTGGGGAAAGGCAGGCAGAGAATTCCTTGCTAGCACCTTCTCTGTGCCTGGGAAGCAGAAGTGTCCACATTGCTTCGCAAGAATCGCTTTTGTGCAGAAAACAGTAACACTTGTTCAGAAGGAAAGAAAGCACAGAGCCCCAGATTCTATGTTGTCCTGGAGAGCTTGCAGAGCACTGGGGAAAGGCAGGCAGAGAATTCCCTGCTAGCACCTTCTCTGTGCCTGGGAAGCAGAAGTGTTCACATTGCTTCGCAGAATCGCTTTTGTGCAGAAAACAGTAACACTTGTTCAGAAGGAAAGAAAGCACAGAGCGCCAGATTCTATGTTGTCCTGGAGAGCTTGCAGAGCACTGGGGAAAGGCAGGCAGAGAATTCCCTGCTAGCACCTTCTCTGTGCCTGTTCACATTGCTTCGCAGAATCGCTTTTGTGCAGAAAACAGTAACACTTGTTCAGAAGGAAAGAAAGCACAGAGCCCCAGATTTGCTGTTGTCCTGGAGAGCTTGCAGAGCACTGGGGAAAGGCAGGCAGAGAATTCCCTGATAGCACCTTCTCTGTGCCTGGGAAGCAGAAGTGTTCACATTCCTTCGCAAGAATCGCTTTTGTGCAGAAAACAGTAACACTTGTTCAGAACGAAAGAAAGCACAGAGCCCCAGATTTTATGTTATCCTGGAGAGCTTGCAGAGCACTGGGGAAAGGCAGGCAGAGAATTCATTGCTAGCACCTTCTCTGTGTCTGGGAAGCAGAAGTGTTCACATTGCTTCGCAGAATCGCTTTTGTGCAGAAAACAGTAACACTTGTTCAGAAGGAAAGAAAGCACAGAGCCCCAGATTTTATGTTGTCCTGGAGAGCTTGGAGAGCACTGGGGAAAGGCAGGCAGAGATTTCCTTGCTAGCACCTTCTCTGTGCCTGGGAAGCAGAAGTTTTCACATTGCTTCGCAGAATCGCTTTTGTGCAGAAAACAGTAACACTTGTTCAGAACGAAAGAAAGCACAGAGCCCCAGATTCTATGTTGTCCTGGAGAGCTTGCAGAGCACTGGGGAAAGGCAGGCAGAGAATTCCCTGATAGCACCTTCTCTGTGCCTGGGAAGCAGAAGTGTTCACATTCCTTCGCAAGAATCGCTTTTGTGCAGAAAACAGTAACAATTGTTCAGAACGAAAGAAAGCACAGAGCCCCAGATTTTATGTTGTCCTGGAGAGCTTGCAGAGCACTGGGGAAAGGCAGGCAGAGAATTCATTGCTAGCACCTTCTCTGTGTCTGGGAAGCAGAAGTGTTCACATTGCTTCGCAGAATCGCTTTTGTGCAGAAAACAGTAACACTTGTTCAGAAGGAAAGAAAGCACAGAGCCCCAGATTCTATGTTGTCCTGGAGAGCTTGCAGAGCACTGGGGAAAGGCAGGCAGAGAATTCCCTGATAGCACCTTCTCTGTGCCTGTTCACATTGCTTCGCAGAATCGCTTTTGTGCAGAAAACAGTAACACTTGTTCAGAACGAAAGAAAGCACAGAGCCCCAGATTCTATGTTGTCCTGGAGAGCTTGCAGAGCACTGGGGAAAGGCAGGCAGAGAATTCCCTGATAGCACCTTCTCTGTGCCTGGGAAGCAGAAGTGTTCACATTCCTTCGCAAGAATCGCTTTTGTGCAGAAAACAGTAACACTTGTTCAGAAGGAAAGAAAGCACAGAGCCCCAGATTTTATGTTATCCTGGAGAGCTTGCAGAGCACTGGGGAAAGGCAGGCAGAGAATTCATTGCTAGCACCTTCTCTTTGCCTGGGAAGCAGAAGTTTTCACATTGCTTCGCAGAATCGCTTTTGTGCAGAAAACAGTAACACTTGTTCAGAAGGAAAGAAAGCACAGAGCCCCAGATTTGCTGTTGTCCTGGAGAGCTTGCAGAGCACTGGGGAAAGGCAGGCAGAGAATTCCCTGATAGCACCTTCTCTGTGCCTGGGAAGCAGAAGTGTTCACATTCCTTCGCAAGAATCGCTTTTGTGCAGAAAACAGTAACACTTGTTCAGAACGAAAGAAAGCACAGAGCCCCAGATTTTATGTTATCCTGGAGAGCTTGCAGAGCACTGGGGAAAGGCAGGCAGAGAATTCATTGCTAGCACCTTCTCTGTGTCTGGGAAGCAGAAGTGTTCACATTGCTTCGCAGAATCGCTTTTGTGCAGAAAACAGTAACACTTGTTCAGAAGGAAAGAAAGCACAGAGCCCCAGATTTTATGTTGCCCTGGAGAGCTTGCAGAGCACTGGGGAAAGGCAGGCAGAGATTTCCTTGCTAGCACCTTCTCTGTGCCTGGGAAGCAGAAGTTTTCACATTCCTTCGCAGAATCGCTTTTGTGCAGAAAACAGTAACACTTGTTCAGAACGAAAGAAAGCACAGAGCCCCAGATTCTATGTTGTCCTGGAGAACTTGCAGAGCACTGGGGAAAGGCAGGCAGAGAATTCCCTGATAGCACCTTCTCTGTGCCTGTTCACATTGCTTCGCAGAATCGCTTTTGTGCAGAAAACAGTAACACTTGTTCAGAAGGAAAGAAAGCACAGAGCCCCAGATTCTATGTTGTCCTGGAGAGCTTGCAGAGCACTGGGGAAAGGCAGGCAGAGAATTCCCTGATAGCACCTTCTCTGTGCCTGGGAAGCAGAAGTGTTCACATTGCTTCGCAGAATCGCTTTTGTGCAGAAAACAGTAACACTTGTTCAGAAGGAAAGAAAGCACAGAGCCCCAGATTTTATGTTGTCCTGGAGAGCTTGCAGAGCACTGGGGAAAGGCAGGCAGAGATTTCCTTGCTAGCACCTTCTCTGTGCCTGGGAAGCAGAAGTTTTCACATTGCTTCGCAGAATCGCTTTTGTGCAGAAAACAGTAACACTTGTTCAGAACGAAAGAAAGCACAGAGCCCCAGATTCTATGTTGTCCTGGAGAGCTTGCAGAGCACTGGGGAAAGGCAGGCAGAGAATTCCTTGCTAGCACCTTCTCTGTGCCTGGGAAGCAGAAGTGTTCACATTCCTTCGCAAGAATCGCTTTTGTGCAGAAAACAGTAACACTTGTTCAGAAGGAAAGAAAGCACAGAGCCCCAGATTTTATGCTGTCCTGGAGAGCTTGCAGAGCACTGGGGAAAGGCAGGCAGAGAATTCCTTGCTAGCACCTTCTCTGTGCCTGGGAAGCAGAAGTGTTCACATTGCTTCGCAAGAATCGCTTTTGTGCAGAAAACAGTAACACTTGTTCAGAAGGAAAGAAAGCACAGAGCCCCAGATTTTATGTTGTCCTGGAGAGCTTGCAGAGCACTGGGGAAAGGCAGGCAGAGAATTCCCTGCTAGCACCTTCTCTGTGCCTGTTCACATTGCTTCGCAGAATCGCTTTTGTGAAGAAAACAGTAACACTTGTTCAGAACGAAAGAAAGCACAGAGCCCCAGATTCTATGTTGTCCTGGAGAGCTTGCAGAGCACTGGGGAAAGGCAGGCAGAGAATTCCCTGATAGCACCTTCTCTGTGCCTGTTCACATTGCTTCGCAGAATCGCTTTTGTGCAGAAAACAGTAACACTTGTTCAGAAGGAAAGAAAGCACAGAGCCCCAGATTCTATGTTGTCCTGGAGAGCTTGCAGAGCACTGGGGAAAGGCAGGCAGAGAATTCCCTGCTAGCACCTTCTCTGTGCCTGGGAAGCAGAAGTGTTCACATTGCTTCGCAGAATCGCTTTTGTGCAGAAAACAGTAACACTTGTTCAGAAGGAAAGAAAGCACAGAGCGCCAGATTCTATGTTGTCCTGGAGAGCTTGCAGAGCACTGGGGAAAGGCAGGCAGAGAATTCCCTGCTAGCACCTTCTCTGTGCCTGTTCACATTGCTTCGCAGAATCGCTTTTGTGCAGAAAACAGTAACACTTGTTCAGAAGGAAAGAAAGCACAGAGCCCCAGATTTGCTGTTGTCCTGGAGAGCTTGCAGAGCACTGGGGAAAGGCAGGCAGAGAATTCCCTGATAGCACCTTCTCTGTGCCTGGGAAGCAGAAGTGTTCACATTCCTTCGCAAGAATCGCTTTTGTGCAGAAAACAGTAACACTTGTTCAGAACGAAAGAAAGCACAGAGCCCCAGATTTTATGTTATCCTGGAGAGCTTGCAGAGCACTGGGGAAAGGCAGGCAGAGAATTCATTGCTAGCACCTTCTCTGTGTCTGGGAAGCAGAAGTGTTCACATTGCTTCGCAGAATCGCTTTTGTGCAGAAAACAGTAACACTTGTTCAGAAGGAAAGAAAGCACAGAGCCCCAGATTTTATGTTGTCCTGGAGAGCTTGCAGAGCACTGGGGAAAGGCAGGCAGAGATTTCCTTGCTAGCACCTTCTCTGTGCCTGGGAAGCAGAAGTTTTCACATTGCTTCGCAGAATCGCTTTTGTGCAGAAAACAGTAACACTTGTTCAGAACGAAAGAAAGCACAGAGCCCCAGATTCTATGTTGTCCTGGAGAGCTTGCAGAGCACTGGGGAAAGGCAGGCAGAGAATTCCCTGATAGCACCTTCTCTGTGCCTGGGAAGCAGAAGTGTTCACATTCCTTCGCAAGAATCGCTTTTGTGCAGAAAACAGTAACACTTGTTCAGAACGAAAGAAAGCACAGAGCCCCAGATTTTATGTTATCCTGGAGAGCTTGCAGAGCACTGGGGAAAGGCAGGCAGAGAATTCATTGCTAGCACCTTCTCTGTGTCTGGGAAGCAGAAGTGTTCACATTGCTTCGCAGAATCGCTTTTGTGCAGAAAACAGTAACACTTGTTCAGAAGGAAAGAAAGCACAGAGCCCCAGATTCTATGTTGTCCTGGAGAGCTTGCAGAGCACTGGGGAAAGGCAGGCAGAGAATTCCCTGCTAGCACCTTCTCTGTGCCTGTTCACATTGCTTCGCAGAATCGCTTTTGTGCAGAAAACAGTAACACTTGTTCAGAACGAAAGAAAGCACAGAGCCCCAGATTCTATGTTGTCCTGGAGAGCTTGCAGAGCACTGGGGAAAGGCAGGCAGAGAATTCCCTGATAGCACCTTCTCTGTGCCTGGGAAGCAGAAGTGTTCACATTCCTTCGCAAGAATCGCTTTTGTGCAGAAAACAGTAACACTTGTTCAGAACGAAAGAAAGCACAGAGCCCCAGATTTTATGTTATCTTGGAGAGCTTGCAGAGCACTGGGGAAAGGCAGGCAGAGAATTCATTGCTAGCACCTTCTCTGTGCCTGGGAAGCAGAAGTTTTCACATTGCTTCGCAGAATCGCTTTTGTGCAGAAAACAGTAACACTTGTTCAGAAGGAAAGAAAGCACAGAGCCCCAGATTTGCTGTTGTCCTGGAGAGCTTGCAGAGCACTGGGGAAAGGCAGGCAGAGAATTCCCTGATAGCACCTTCTCTGTGCCTGGGAAGCAGAAGTGTTCACATTCCTTCGCAAGAATCGCTTTTGTGCAGAAAACAGTAACACTTGTTCAGAACGAAAGAAAGCACAGAGCCCCAGATTTTATGTTATCCTGGAGAGCTTGCAGAGCACTGGGGAAAGGCAGGCAGAGAATTCATTGCTAGCACCTTCTCTGTGTCTGGGAAGCAGAAGTGTTCACATTGCTTCGCAGAATCGCTTTTGTGCAGAAAACAGTAACACTTGTTCAGAAGGAAAGAAAGCACAGAGCCCCAGATTTTATGTTGCCCTGGAGAGCTTGCAGAGCACTGGGGAAAGGCAGGCAGAGATTTCCTTGCTAGCACCTTCTCTGTGTCTGGGAAGCAGAAGTGTTCACATTGCTTCGCAGAATCGCTTTTGTGCAGAAAACAGTAACACTTGTTCAGAACGAAAGAAAGCACAGAGCCCCAGATTCTATGTTGTCCTGGAGAGCTTGCAGAGCACTGGGGAAAGGCAGGCAGAGAATTCCCTGCTAGCACCTTCTCTGTGCCTGGGAAGCAGAAGTGTTCACATTCCTTCGCAAGAATCGCTTTTGTGCAGAAAACAGTAACACTTGTTCAGAAGGAAAGAAAGCACAGAGCCCCAGATTTTATGTTGTCCTGGAGAGCTTGCAGAGCACTGGGGAAAGGCAGGCAGAGAATTCCCTGCTAGCACCTTCTCTGTGCCTGGGAAGCAGAAGTGTTCACATTGCTTCGCATGAATCGCTTTTGTGCAGAAAACAGTAACACTTGCTCAGAACGAAAGAAAGCACAGAGCCCCAGATTCTATGTTGTCCTGGAGAGCTTGCAGAGCACTGGGGAAAGGCAGGCAGAGAATTCCCTGATAGCACCTTCTCTGTGCCTGGGAAGCAGAAGTGTTCACAGTGCTTCGCAGAATCGCTTTTGTGCAGAAAACAGTAACACTTGTTCAGAACTAAAGAAAGCACAGAGCCCCAGATTCTATGTTGTCATGGAGAGCTTGCAGAGCACTGGGGAAAGGCAGGCAGAGAATTCCTTGCTAGCACCTTCTCTGTGCCTGGGAAGCAGAAGTGTTCACAGTGCTTCGCAGAATCGCTTTTGTGCAGAAAACAGTAACACTTGTTCAGAACTAAAGAAAGCACAGAGCCCCAGATTCTATGTTGTCCTGGAGAGCTTGCAGAGCACTGGGGAAAGGCAGGCAGAGAATTCCCTGATAGCACCTTCTCTGTGCCTGGGAAGCAGAAGTGTTCACATTGCTTCGCAAGAATCGCTTTTGTGCAGAAAACAGTAACACTTGTTCAGAAGGAAAGAAAGCACAGAGCCCCAGATTTTATGTTGTCCTGGAGAGCTTGCAGAGCACTGGGGAAAGGCAGGCAGAGAATTCCTTGCTAGCACCTTCTCTGTGCCTGGGAAGCAGAAGTGTTCACATTGCTTTGCAGAATCGCTTTTGTGCAGAAAACAGTAACACTTGTTCAGAACGAAAGAAAGCACAGAGCCCCAGATTTTATGCTGTCCTGGAGAGCTTGCAGAGCACTGGGGAAAGGCAGGCAGAGAATTCCTTGCTAGCACCTTCTCTGTGCCTGGGAAGCAGAAGTGTTCACATTCCTTCGCAAGAATCGCTTTTGTGCAGAAAACAGTAACACTTGTTCAGAAGGAAAGAAAGCACAGAGCCCCAGATTTTATGTTGTCCTGGAGAGCTTGCAGAGCACTGGGGAAAGGCAGGCAGAGAATTCCCTGCTAGCACCTTCTCTGTGCCTGTTCACATTACTTCGCAGAATCGCTTTTGTGCAGAAAACAGTAACACTTGTTCAGAACGAAAGAAAGCACAGAGCCCCAGATTCTATGTTGCCCTGGAGAGCTTGCAGAGCACTGGGGAAAGGCAGGCACAGAATTCCCTGATAGCACCTTCTCTGTGCCTGGGAAGCAGAAGTGTTCACAGTGCTTCGCAGAATCGCTTTTGTGCAGAAAACAGTAACACTTGTTCAGAACGAAAGAAAGCACAGAGCCCCAGATTCTATGTTGTCCTGGAGAGCTTGCAGAGCACTGGGGAAAGGCAGGCAGAGAATTCCCTGATAGCACCTTCTCTGTGCCTGGGAAGCAGAAGTGTTCACATTGCTTCGCAAGAATCGCTTTTGTGCAGAAAACAGTAACAGTTGTTCAGAAGGAAAGAAAGCACAGAGCCCCAGATTTTATGTTGTCCTGGAGAGCTTGCAGAGCACTGGGGAAAGGCAGGCAGAGAATTCCTTGCTAGCACCTTCTCTGTGCCTGGGAAGCAGAAGTGTTCACATTGCTTTGCAGAATCGCTTTTGTGCAGAAAACAGTAACACTTGTTTAGAAGGAAAGAAAGCACAGAGCCCCAGATTTTATGCTGTCCTGGAGAGCTTGCAGAGCACTGGGGAAAGGCAGGCAGAGAAATCCTTGCTAGCACCTTCTCTGTGCCTGGGAAGCAGAAGTGTTCACATTGCTTCGCAAGAATCGCTTTTGTGCAGAAAACAGTAACACTTGTTCAGAAGGAAAGAAAGCACAGAGCCCCAGATTTTATGTTGTCCTGGAGAGCTTGCAGAGCACTGGGGAAAGGCAGGCAGAGAATTCCCTGCTAGCACCTTCTCTGTGCCTGTTCACATTACTTCGCAGAATCGCTTTTGTGCAGAAAACAGTAACACTTGTTCAGAACGAAAGAAAGCACAGAGCCCCAGATTCTATGTTGTCTTGGAGAGCTTGCAGAGCACTGGGGAAAGGCAGGCAGAGAATTCCTTGCTAGCACCTTCTCTGTGCCTGGGAAGCAGAAGTGTTCACATTGCTTCGCAGAATCGCTTTTGTGCAGAAAACAGTAACACTTGTTCAGAAGGAAAGAAAGCACAGAGCGCCAGATTCTATGTTGTCCTGGAGAGCTTGCAGAGCACTGGGGAAAGGCAGGCAGAGAATTCCCTGCTAGCACCTTCTCTGTGCCTGTTCACATTGCTTCGCAGAATCGCTTTTGTGCAGAAAACAGTAACACTTGTTCAGAAGGAAAGAAAGCACAGAGCCCCAGATTTGCTGTTGTCCTGGAGAGCTTGCAGAGCACTGGGGAAAGGCAGGCAGAGAATTCCCTGATAGCACCTTCTCTGTGCCTGGGAAGCAGAAGTGTTCACATTCCTTCGCAAGAATCGCTTTTGTGCAGAAAACAGTAACACTTGTTCAGAACGAAAGAAAGCACAGAGCCCCAGATTTTATGTTATCCTGGAGAGCTTGCAGAGCACTGGGGAAAGGCAGGCAGAGAATTCATTGCTAGCACCTTCTCTGTGTCTGGGAAGCAGAAGTGTTCACATTGCTTCGCAGAATCGCTTTTGTGCAGAAAACAGTAACACTTGTTCAGAAGGAAAGAAAGCACAGAGCCCCAGATTTTATGTTGTCCTGGAGAGCTTGCAGAGCACTGGGGAAAGGCAGGCAGAGATTTCCTTGCTAGCACCTTCTCTGTGCCTGGGAAGCAGAAGTTTTCACATTGCTTCGCAGAATCGCTTTTGTGCAGAAAACAGTAACACTTGTTCAGAACGAAAGAAAGCACAGAGCACCAGATTCTATGTTGTCCTGGAGAGCTTGCAGAGCACTGGGGAAAGGCAGGCAGAGAATTCCCTGATAGCACCTTCTCTGTGCCTGGGAAGCAGAATTCTTCACATTCCTTCGCAAGAATCGCTTTTGTGCAGAAAACAGTAACACTTGTTCAGAATGAAAGAAAGCACAGAGCCCCAGATTTTATGTTGTCCTGGAGAGCTTGCAGAGCACTGGGGAAAGGCAGGCAGAGAATTCATTGCTAGCACCTTCTCTGTGTCTGGGAAGCAGAAGTGTTCACATTGCTTCGCAGAATCGCTTTTGTGCAGAAAACAGTAACACTTGTTCAGAAGGAAAGAAAGCACAGAGCCCCAGATTCTATGTTGTCCTGGAGAGCTTGCAGAGCACTGGGGAAAGGCAGGCAGAGAATTCCCTGATAGCACCTTCTCTGTGCCTGTTCACATTGCTTCGCAGAATCGCTTTTGTGCAGAAAACAGTAACACTTGTTCAGAACGAAAGAAAGCACAGAGCCCCAGATTCTATGTTGTCCTGGAGAGCTTGCAGAGCACTGGGGAAAGGCAGGCAGAGAATTCCCTGATAGCACCTTCTCTGTGCCTGGGAAGCAGAAGTGTTCACATTCCTTCGCAAGAATCGCTTTTGTGCAGAAAACAGTAACACTTGTTCAGAACGAAAGAAAGCACAGAGCCCCAGATTTTATGTTATCCTGGAGAGCTTGCAGAGCACTGGGGAAAGGCAGGCAGAGAATTCATTGCTAGCACCTTCTCTGTGCCTGGGAAGCAGAAGTTTTCACATTGCTTCGCAGAATCGCTTTTGTGCAGAAAACAGTAACACTTGTTCAGAAGGAAAGAAAGCACAGAGCCCCAGATTTGCTGTTGTCCTGGAGAGCTTGCAGAGCACTGGGGAAAGGCAGGCAGAGAATTCCCTGATAGCACCTTCTCTGTGCCTGGGAAGCAGAAGTGTTCACATTCCTTCGCAAGAATCGCTTTTGTGCAGAAAACAGTAACACTTGTTCAGAACGAAAGAAAGCACAGAGCCCCAGATTTTATGTTATCCTGGAGAGCTTGCAGAGCACTGGGGAAAGGCAGGCAGAGAATTCATTGCTAGCACCTTCTCTGTGTCTGGGAAGCAGAAGTGTTCACATTGCTTCGCAGAATCGCTTTTGTGCAGAAAACAGTAACACTTGTTCAGAAGGAAAGAAAGCACAGAGCCCCAGATTTTATGTTGCCCTGGAGAGCTTGCAGAGCACTGGGGAAAGGCAGGCAGAGATTTCCTTGCTAGCACCTTCTCTGTGCCTGGGAAGCAGAAGTTTTCACATTGCTTCGCAGAATCGCTTTTGTGCAGAAAACAGTAACACTTGTTCAGAACGAAAGAAAGCACAGAGCCCCAGAGTCTATGTTGTCCTGGAGAGCTTGCAGAGCACTGGGGAAAGGCAGGCAGAGAATTCCCTGATAGCACCTTCTCTGTGCCTGTTCACATTGCTTCGCAGAATCGCTTTTGTGCAGAAAACAGTAACACTTGTTCAGAAGGAAAGAAAGCACAGAGCCCCAGATTCTATGTTGTCCTGGAGAGCTTGCAGAGCACTGGGGAAAGGCAGGCAGAGAATTCCCTGATAGCACCTTCTCTGTGCCTGGGAAGCAGAAGTGTTCACATTGCTTCGCAGAATCGCTTTTGTGCAGAAAACAGTAACACTTGTTCAGAAGGAAAGAAAGCACAGAGCCCCAGATTTTATGTTGTCCTGGAGAGCTTGCAGAGCACTGGGGAAAGGCAGGCAGAGATTTCCTTGCTAGCACCTTCTCTGTGCCTGGGAAGCAGAAGTTTTCACATTGCTTCGCAGAATCGCTTTTGTGCAGAAAACAGTAACACTTGTTCAGAACGAAAGAAAGCACAGAGCCCCAGATTCTATGTTGTCCTGGAGAGCTTGCAGAGCACTGGGGAAAGGCAGGCAGAGAATTCCTTGCTAGCACCTTCTCTGTGCCTGGGAAGCAGAAGTGTTCACATTCCTTCGCAAGAATCGCTTTTGTGCAGAAAACAGTAACACTTGTTCAGAAGGAAAGAAAGCACAGAGCCCCAGATTTTATGCTGTCCTGGAGAGCTTGCAGAGCACTGGGGAAAGGCAGGCAGAGAATTCCTTGCTAGCACCTTCTCTGTGCCTGGGAAGCAGAAGTGTTCACATTGCTTCGCAAGAATCGCTTTTGTGCAGAAAACAGTAACACTTGTTCAGAAGGAAAGAAAGCACAGAGCCCCAGATTTTATGTTGTCCTGGAGAGCTTGCAGAGCACTGGGGAAAGGCAGGCAGAGAATTCCCTGCTAGCACCTTCTCTGTGCCTGTTCACATTGCTTCGCAGAATCGCTTTTGTGCAGAAAACAGTAACACTTGTTCAGAACGAAAGAAAGCACAGAGCCCCAGATTCTATGTTGTCCTGGAGAGCTTGCAGAGCACTGGGGAAAGGCAGGCAGAGAATTCCCTGATAGCACCTTCTCTGTGCCTGTTCACATTGCTTCGCAGAATCGCTTTTGTGCAGAAAACAGTAACACTTGTTCAGAAGGAAAGAAAGCACAGAGCCCCAGATTTTATGTTGCCCTGGAGAGCTTGCAGAGCACTGGGGAAAGGCAGGCAGAGATTTCCTTGCTAGCACCTTCTCTGTGCCTGGGAAGCAGAAGTTTTCACATTGCTTCGCAGAATCGCTTTTGTGCAGAAAACAGTAACACTTGTTCAGAACGAAAGAAAGCACAGAGCCCCAGATTCTATGTTGTCCTGGAGAGCTTGCAGAGCACTGGGGAAAGGCAGGCAGAGAATTCCCTGATAGCACCTTCTCTGTGCCTGTTCACATTGCTTCGCAGAATCGCTTTTGTGCAGAAAACAGTAACACTTGTTCAGAAGGAAAGAAAGCACAGAGCCCCAGATTCTATGTTGTCCTGGAGAGCTTGCAGAGCACTGGGGAAAGGCAGGCAGAGAATTCCCTGATAGCACCTTCTCTGTGCCTGGGAAGCAGAAGTGTTCACATTGCTTCGCAGAATCGCTTTTGTGCAGAAAACAGTAACACTTGTTCAGAAGGAAAGAAAGCACAGAGCCCCAGATTTTATGTTGTCCTGGAGAGCTTGCAGAGCACTGGGGAAAGGCAGGCAGAGATTTCCTTGCTAGCACCTTCTCTGTGCCTGGGAAGCATAAGTTTTCACATTGCTTCGCAGAATCGCTTTTGTGCAGAAAACAGTAACACTTGTTCAGAACGAAAGAAAGCACAGAGCCCCAGATTCTATGTTGTCCTGGAGAGCTTGCAGAGCACTGGGGAAAGGCAGGCAGAGAATTCCTTGCTAGCACCTTCTCTGTGCCTGGGAAGCAGAAGTGTTCACATTCCTTCGCAAGAATCGCTTTTGTGCAGAAAACAGTAACACTTGTTCAGAAGGAAAGAAAGCACAGAGCCCCAGATTTTATGCTGTCCTGGAGAGCTTGCAGAGCACTGGGGAAAGGCAGGCAGAGAATTCCTTGCTAGCACCTTCTCTGTGCCTGGGAAGCAGAAGTGTTCACATTGCTTCGCAAGAATCGCTTTTGTGCAGAAAACAGTAACACTTGTTCAGAAGGAAAGAAAGCACAGAGCCCCAGATTTTATGTTGTCCTGGAGAGCTTGCAGAGCACTGGGGAAAGGCAGGCAGAGAATTCCCTGCTAGCACCTTCTCTGTGCCTGTTCACATTGCTTCGCAGAATCGCTTTTGTGCAGAAAACAGTAACACTTGTTCAGAACGAAAGAAAGCACAGAGCCCCAGATTCTATGTTGTCCTGGAGAGCTTGCAGAGCACTGGGGAAAGGCAGGCAGAGAATTCCCTGATAGCACCTTCTCTGTGCCTGTTCACATTGCTTCGCAGAATCGCTTTTGTGCAGAAAACAGTAACACTTGTTCAGAAGGAAAGAAAGCACAGAGCCCCAGATTTTATGTTGCCCTGGAGAGCTTGCAGAGCACTGGGGAAAGGCAGGCAGAGAATTCCCTGATAGCACCTTCTCTGTGCCTGGGAAGCAGAAGTGTTCACATTGCTTCGCAGAATCGCTTTTGTGCAGAAAACAGTAACACTTGTTCAGAAGGAAAGAAAGCACAGAGCCCCAGATTCTATGTTGTCCTGGAGAGCTTGCAGAGCACTGGGGAAAGGCAGGCAGAGAATTCCTTGCTAGCACCTTCTCTGTGCCTGGGAAGCAGAAGTGTTCACATCGCTTCGCAAGAATCGCTTTTGTGCAGAAAACAGTAACACTTGTTCAGAAGGAAAGAAAGCACAGAGCCCCAGATTCTATGTTGTCCTGGAGAGCTTGCAGAGCACTGGGGAAAGGCAGGCAGAGAATTCCCTGCTAGCACCTTCTCTGTGCCTGGGAAGCAGAAGTGTTCACATTGCTTCGCAGAATCGCTTTTGTGCAGAAAACAGTAACACTTGTTCAGAACGAAAGAAAGCACAGAGCCCCAGATTCTATGTTGTCCTGGAGAGCTTGCAGAGCACTGGGGAAAGGCAGGCAGAGAATTCCCTGATAGCACCTTCTCTGTGCCTGTTCACATTGCTTCGCAGAATCGCTTTTGTGCAGAAAACAGTAACACTTGTTCAGAAGGAAAGAAAGCACAGAGCCCCAGATTTGCTGTTGTCCTGGAGAGCTTGCAGAGCACTGGGGAAAGGCAGGCAGAGAATTCCCTGCTAGCACCTTCTCTGTGCCTGTTCACATTGCTTCGCAGAATCGCTTTTGTGCAGAAAACAGTAACACTTGTTCAGAAGGAAAGAAAGCACAGAGCCCCAGATTCTATGTTGTCCTGGAGAGCTTGCAGAGCACTGGGGAAAGGCAGGCAGAGAATTCCCTGCTAGCACCTTCTCTGTGCCTGGGAAGCAGAAGTGTTCACATTCCTTCACAAGAATCGCTTTTGTGCAGAAAACAGTAACACTTGTTCAGAACGAAAGAAAGCACAGAGCCCCAGATTTTATGTTATCCTGGAGAGCTTGCAGAGCACTGGGGAAAGGCAGGCAGAGAATTCATTGCTAGCACCTTCTCTGTGCCTGTTCACATTGCTTCGCAGAATCGCTTTTGTGCAGAAAACACTAACACTTGTTCAGAACTAAAGAAAGCACAGAGCCCCAGATTCTATGTTGTCCTGGAGAGCTTGCAGAGCACTGGGGAAAGGCAGGCAGAGAATTCCTTGCTAGCACCTTCTCTGTGCCTGGGAAGCAGAAGTGTTCACATCGTTTCGCAAGAATCGCTTTTGTGCAGAAAACAGTAACACTTGTTCAGAAGGAAAGAAAGCACAGAGCCCCAGATTTTATGTTGTCCTGGAGAGCTTGCAGAGCACTGGGGAAAGGCAGGCAGAGAATTCCCTGCTAGCACCTTCTCTGTGCCTGGGAAGCAGAAGTGTTCACATTGCTTCGCAAGAATCGCTTTTGTGCAGAAAACACTAACACTTGTTCAGAAGGAAAGAAAGCACAGAGCCCCAGATTCTATGTTGTCCTGGAGAGCTTGCAGAGCACTGGGGAAAGGCAGGCAGAGAATTCCTTGCTAGCACCTTCTCTGTGCCTGGGAAGCAGAAGTGTTCACATTGCTTCGCAAGAATCGCTTTTGTGCAGAAAACAGTAACACTTGTTCAGAACGAAAGAAAGCACAGAGCCCCAGATTCTATGTTGTCCTGGAGAGCTTGCAGAGCACTGGGGAAAGGCAGGCAGAGAATTCCCTGCTAGCACCTTCTCTGTGCCTGTTCACATTGCTTCGCAGAATCGCTTTTGTGCAGAAAACAGTAACACTTGTTCAGAACGAAAGAAAGCACAGAGCCCCAGATTCTATGTTGTCCTGGAGAGCTTGCAGAGCACTGGGGAAAGGCAGGCAGAGAATTCCCTGATAGCACCTTCTCTGTGCCTGTTCACATTCCTTCGCAAGAATCGCTTTTGTGCAGAAAACAGTAACACTTGTTCAGAAGGAAAGAAAGCACAGAGCCCCAGATTCTATGTTGTCCTGGAGAGCTTGCAGAGCACTGGGGAAAGGCAGGCAGAGAATTCCCTGCTAGCACCTTCTCTGTGCCTGGGAAGCAGAAGTGTTCACATTGCTTCGCAGAATCGCTTTTGTGCAGAAAACAGTAACACTTGTTCAGAAGGAAAGAAAGCACAGAGCGCCAGATTCTATGTTGTCCTGGAGAGCTTGCAGAGCACTGGGGAAAGGCAGGCAGAGAATTCCCTGCTAGCACCTTCTCTGTGCCTGTTCACATTGCTTCGCAGAATCGCTTTTGTGCAGAAAACAGTAACACTTGTTCAGAAGGAAAGAAAGCACAGAGCCCCAGATTTGCTGTTGTCCTGGAGAGCTTGCAGAGCACTGGGGAAAGGCAGGCAGAGAATTCCCTGATAGCACCTTCTCTGTGCCTGGGAAGCAGAAGTGTTCACATTCCTTCGCAAGAATCGCTTTTGTGCAGAAAACAGTAACACTTGTTCAGAACGAAAGAAAGCACAGAGCCCCAGATTTTATGTTATCCTGGAGAGCTTGCAGAGCACTGGGGAAAGGCAGGCAGAGAATTCATTGCTAGCACCTTCTCTGTGTCTGGGAAGCAGAAGTGTTCACATTGCTTCGCAGAATCGCTTTTGTGCAGAAAACAGTAACACTTGTTCAGAAGGAAAGAAAGCACAGAGCCCCAGATTTTATGTTGTCCTGGAGAGCTTGCAGAGCACTGGGGAAAGGCAGGCAGAGATTTCCTTGCTAGCACCTTCTCTGTGCCTGGGAAGCAGAAGTTTTCACATTGCTTCGCAGAATCGCTTTTGTGCAGAAAACAGTAACACTTGTTCAGAACGAAAGAAAGCACAGAGCCCCAGATTCTATGTTGTCCTGGAGAGCTTGCAGAGCACTGGGGAAAGGCAGGCAGAGAATTCCCTGATAGCACCTTCTCTGTGCCTGGGAAGCAGAAGTGTTCACATTCCTTCGCAAGAATCGCTTTTGTGCAGAAAACAGTAACACTTGTTCAGAACGAAAGAAAGCACAGAGCCCCAGATTTTATGTTATCCTGGAGAGCTTGCAGAGCACTGGGGAAAGGCAGGCAGAGAATTCATTGCTAGCACCTTCTCTGTGTCTGGGAAGCAGAAGTGTTCACATTGCTTCGCAGAATCGCTTTTGTGCAGAAAACAGTAACACTTGTTCAGAAGGAAAGAAAGCACAGAGCCCCAGATTCTATGTTGTCCTGGAGAGCTTGCAGAGCACTGGGGAAAGGCAGGCAGAGAATTCCCTGATAGCACCTTCTCTGTGCCTGTTCACATTGCTTCGCAGAATCGCTTTTGTGCAGAAAACAGTAACACTTGTTCAGAACGAAAGAAAGCACAGAGCCCCAGATTCTATGTTGTCCTGGAGAGCTTGCAGAGCACTGGGGAAAGGCAGGCAGAGAATTCCCTGATAGCACCTTCTCTGTGCCTGGGAAGCAGAAGTGTTCACATTCCTTCGCAAGAATCGCTTTTGTGCAGAAAACAGTAACACTTGTTCAGAACGAAAGAAAGCACAGAGCCCCAGATTTTATGTTATCCTGGAGAGCTTGCAGAGCACTGGGGAAAGGCAGGCAGAGAATTCATTGCTAGCACCTTCTCTGTGCCTGGGAAGCAGAAGTTTTCACATTGCTTCGCAGAATCGCTTTTGTGCAGAAAACAGTAACACTTGTTCAGAAGGAAAGAAAGCACAGAGCCCCAGATTTGCTGTTGTCCTGGAGAGCTTGCAGAGCACTGGGGAAAGGCAGGCAGAGAATTCCCTGATAGCACCTTCTCTGTGCCTGGGAAGCAGAAGTGTTCACATTCCTTCGCAAGAATCGCTTTTGTGCAGAAAACAGTAACACTTGTTCAGAACGAAAGAAAGCACAGAGCCCCAGATTTTATGTTATCCTGGAGAGCTTGCAGAGCACTGGGGAAAGGCAGGCAGAGAATTCATTGCTAGCACCTTCTCTGTGTCTGGGAAGCAGAAGTGTTCACATTGCTTCGCAGAATCGCTTTTGTGCAGAAAACAGTAACACTTGTTCAGAAGGAAAGAAAGCACAGAGCCCCAGATTTTATGTTGCCCTGGAGAGCTTGCAGAGCACTGGGGAAAGGCAGGCAGAGATTTCCTTGCTAGCACCTTCTCTGTGTCTGGGAAGCAGAAGTGTTCACATTGCTTCGCAGAATCGCTTTTGTGCAGAAAACAGTAACACTTGTTCAGAACGAAAGAAAGCACAGAGCCCCAGATTCTATGTTGTCCTGGAGAGCTTGCAGAGCACTGGGGAAAGGCAGGCAGAGAATTCCCTGCTAGCACCTTCTCTGTGCCTGGGAAGCAGAAGTGTTCACATTCCTTCGCAAGAATCGCTTTTGTGCAGAAAACAGTAACACTTGTTCAGAAGGAAAGAAAGCACAGAGCCCCAGATTTTATGTTGTCCTGGAGAGCTTGCAGAGCACTGGGGAAAGGCAGGCAGAGAATTCCCTGCTAGCACCTTCTCTGTGCCTGGGAAGCAGAAGTGTTCACATTGCTTCGCAGAATCGCTTTTGTGCAGAAAACAGTAACACTTGCTCAGAACGAAAGAAAGCACAGAGCCCCAGATTCTATGTTGTCCTGGAGAGCTTGCAGAGCACTGGGGAAAGGCAGGCAGAGAATTCCCTGATAGCACCTTCTCTGTGCCTGGGAAGCAGAAGTGTTCACATTGCTTCGCAGAATCGCTTTTGTGCAGAAAACAGTAACACTTGTTCAGAACGAAAGAAAGCACAGAGCCCCAGATTCTATGTTGTCCTGGAGAGCTTGCAGAGCACTGGGGAAAGGCAGGCAGAGAATTCCCTGATAGCACCTTCTCTGTGCCTGTTCACATTCCTTCGCAAGAATCGCTTTTGTGCAGAAAACAGTAACACTTGTTCAGAAGGAAAGAAAGCACAGAGCCCCAGATTCTATGTTGTCCTGGAGAGCTTGCAGAGCACTGGGGAAAGGCAGGCAGAGAATTCCTTGCTAGCACCTTCTCTGTGCCTGGGAAGCAGAAGTGTTCACATTGCTTCGCAGAATCGCTTTTGTGCAGAAAACAGTAACACTTGTTCAGAAGGAAAGAAAGCACAGAGCGCCAGATTCTATGTTGTCCTGGAGAGCTTGCAGAGCACTGGGGAAAGGCAGGCAGAGAATTCCCTGCTAGCACCTTCTCTGTGCCTGTTCACATTGCTTCGCAGAATCGCTTTTGTGCAGAAAACAGTAACACTTGTTCAGAAGGAAAGAAAGCACAGAGCCCCAGATTTGCTGTTGTCCTGGAGAGCTTGCAGAGCACTGGGGAAAGGCAGGCAGAGAATTCCCTGATAGCACCTTCTCTGTGCCTGGGAAGCAGAAGTGTTCACATTCCTTCGCAAGAATCGCTTTTGTGCAGAAAACAGTAACACTTGTTCAGAACGAAAGAAAGCACAGAGCCCCAGATTTTATGTTATCCTGGAGAGCTTGCAGAGCACTGGGGAAAGGCAGGCAGAGAATTCATTGCTAGCACCTTCTCTGTGTCTGGGAAGCAGAAGTGTTCACATTGCTTCGCAGAATCGCTTTTGTGCAGAAAACAGTAACACTTGTTCAGAAGGAAAGAAAGCACAGAGCCCCAGATTTTATGTTGTCCTGGAGAGCTTGCAGAGCACTGGGGAAAGGCAGGCAGAGATTTCCTTGCTAGCACCTTCTCTGTGCCTGGGAAGCAGAAGTTTTCACATTGCTTCGCAGAATCGCTTTTGTGCAGAAAACAGTAACACTTGTTCAGAACGAAAGAAAGCACAGAGCCCCAGATTCTATGTTGTCCTGGAGAGCTTGCAGAGCACTGGGGAAAGGCAGGCAGAGAATTCCCTGATAGCACCTTCTCTGTGCCTGGGAAGCAGAAGTGTTCACATTCCTTCGCAAGAATCGCTTTTGTGCAGAAAACAGTAACACTTGTTCAGAACGAAAGAAAGCACAGAGCCCCAGATTTTATGTTATCCTGGAGAGCTTGCAGAGCACTGGGGAAAGGCAGGCAGAGAATTCATTGCTAGCACCTTCTCTGTGTCTGGGAAGCAGAAGTGTTCACATTGCTTCGCAGAATCGCTTTTGTGCAGAAAACAGTAACACTTGTTCAGAAGGAAAGAAAGCACAGAGCCCCAGATTCTATGTTGTCCTGGAGAGCTTGCAGAGCACTGGGGAAAGGCAGGCAGAGAATTCCCTGATAGCACCTTCTCTGTGCCTGTTCACATTGCTTCGCAGAATCGCTTTTGTGCAGAAAACAGTAACACTTGTTCAGAACGAAAGAAAGCACAGAGCCCCAGATTCTATGTTGTCCTGGAGAGCTTGCAGAGCACTGGGGAAAGGCAGGCAGAGAATTCCCTGATAGCACCTTCTCTGTGCCTGGGAAGCAGAAGTGTTCACATTCCTTCGCAAGAATCGCTTTTGTGCAGAAAACAGTAACACTTGTTCAGAACGAAAGAAAGCACAGAGCCCCAGATTTTATGTTATCCTGGAGAGCTTGCAGAGCACTGGGGAAAGGCAGGCAGAGAATTCATTGCTAGCACCTTCTCTGTGCCTGGGAAGCAGAAGTTTTCACATTGCTTCGCAGAATCGCTTTTGTGCAGAAAACAGTAACACTTGTTCAGAAGGAAAGAAAGCACAGAGCCCCAGATTTGCTGTTGTCCTGGAGAGCTTGCAGAGCACTGGGGAAAGGCAGGCAGAGAATTCCCTGATAGCACCTTCTCTGTGCCTGGGAAGCAGAAGTGTTCACATTCCTTCGCAAGAATCGCTTTTGTGCAGAAAACAGTAACACTTGTTCAGAACGAAAGAAAGCACAGAGCCCCAGATTTTATGTTATCCTGGAGAGCTTGCAGAGCACTGGGGAAAGGCAGGCAGAGAATTCATTGCTAGCACCTTCTCTGTGTCTGGGAAGCAGAAGTGTTCACATTGCTTCGCAGAATCGCTTTTGTGCAGAAAACAGTAACACTTGTTCAGAACGAAAGAAAGCACAGAGCCCCAGATTTTATGTTGCCCTGGAGAGCTTGCAGAGCACTGGGGAAAGGCAGGCAGAGATTTCCTTGCTAGCACCTTCTCTGTGTCTGGGAAGCAGAAGTGTTCACATTGCTTCGCAGAATCGCTTTTGTGCAGAAAACAGTAACACTTGTTCAGAACGAAAGAAAGCACAGAGCCCCAGATTCTATGTTGTCCTGGAGAGCTTGCAGAGCACTGGGGAAAGGCAGGCAGAGAATTCCCTGCTAGCACCTTCTCTGTGCCTGGGAAGCAGAAGTGTTCACATTCCTTCGCAAGAATCGCTTTTGTGCAGAAAACAGTAACACTTGTTCAGAAGGAAAGAAAGCACAGAGCCCCAGATTTTATGTTGTCCTGGAGAGCTTGCAGAGCACTGGGGAAAGGCAGGCAGAGAATTCCCTGCTAGCACCTTCTCTGTGCCTGGGAAGCAGAAGTGTTCACATTGCTTCGCAGAATCGCTTTTGTGCAGAAAACAGTAACACTTGCTCAGAACGAAAGAAAGCACAGAGCCCCAGATTCTATGTTGTCCTGGAGAGCTTGCAGAGCACTGGGGAAAGGCAGGCAGAGAATTCCCTGATAGCACCTTCTCTGTGCCTGGGAAGCAGAAGTGTTCACATTGCTTCGCAGAATCGCTTTTGTGCAGAAAACAGTAACACTTGTTCAGAACGAAAGAAAGCACAGAGCCCCAGATTCTATGTTGTCTTGGAGAGCTTGCAGAGCACTGGGGAAAGGCAGGCAGAGAATTCCTTGCTAGCACCTTCTCTGTGCCTGGGAAGCAGAAGTGTTCACAGTGCTTCGCAGAATCGCTTTTGTGCAGAAAACAGTAACACTTGTTCAGAACTAAAGAAAGCACAGAGCCCCAGATTCTATGTTGTCTTGGAGAGCTTGCAGAGCACTGGGGAAAGGCAGGCAGAGAATTCCTTGCTAGCACCTTCTCTGTGCCTGGGAAGCAGAAGTGTTCACAGTGCTTCGCAGAATCGCTTTTGTGCAGAAAACAGTAACACTTGTTCAGAACTAAAGAAAGCACAGAGCCCCAGATTCTATGTTGTCCTGGAGAGCTTGCAGAGCACTGGGGAAAGGCAGGCAGAGAATTCCCTGATAGCACCTTCTCTGTGCCTGGGAAGCAGAAGTGTTCACATTGCTTCGCAAGAATCGCTTTTGTGCAGAAAACAGTAACACTTGTTCAGAAGGAAAGAAAGCACAGAGCCCCAGATTTTATGTTGTCCTGGAGAGCTTGCAGAGCACTGGGGAAAGGCAGGCAGAGAATTCCTTGCTAGCACCTTCTCTGTGCCTGGGAAGCAGAAGTGTTCACATTGCTTTGCAGAATCGCTTTTGTGCAGAAAACAGTAACACTTGTTCAGAACGAAAGAAAGCACAGAGCCCCAGATTTTATGCTGTCCTGGAGAGCTTGCAGAGCACTGGGGAAAGGCAGGCAGAGAATTCCTTGCTAGCACCTTCTCTGTGCCTGGGAAGCAGAAGTGTTCACATTCCTTCGCAAGAATCGCTTTTGTGCAGAAAACAGTAACACTTGTTCAGAAGGAAAGAAAGCACAGAGCCCCAGATTTTATGTTGTCCTGGAGAGCTTGCAGAGCACTGGGGAAAGGCAGGCAGAGAATTCCCTGCTAGCACCTTCTCTGTGCCTGTTCACATTACTTCGCAGAATCGCTTTTGTGCAGAAAACAGTAACACTTGTTCAGAACGAAAGAAAGCACAGAGCCCCAGATTCTATGTTGCCCTGGAGAGCTTGCAGAGCACTGGGGAAAGGCAGGCACAGAATTCCCTGATAGCACCTTCTCTGTGCCTGGGAAGCAGAAGTGTTCACAGTGCTTCGCAGAATCGCTTTTGTGCAGAAAACAGTAACACTTGTTCAGAACGAAAGAAAGCACAGAGCCCCAGATTCTATGTTGTCCTGGAGAGCTTGCAGAGCACTGGGGAAAGGCAGGCAGAGAATTCCCTGATAGCACCTTCTCTGTGCCTGGGAAGCAGAAGTGTTCACATTGCTTCGCAAGAATCGCTTTTGTGCAGAAAACAGTAACAGTTGTTCAGAAGGAAAGAAAGCACAGAGCCCCAGATTTTATGTTGTCCTGGAGAGCTTGCAGAGCACTGGGGAAAGGCAGGCAGAGAATTCCTTGCTAGCACCTTCTCTGTGCCTGGGAAGCAGAAGTGTTCACATTGCTTTGCAGAATCGCTTTTGTGCAGAAAACAGTAACACTTGTTTAGAAGGAAAGAAAGCACAGAGCCCCAGATTTTATGCTGTCCTGGAGAGCTTGCAGAGCACTGGGGAAAGGCAGGCAGAGAAATCCTTGCTAGCACCTTCTCTGTGCCTGGGAAGCAGAAGTGTTCACATTGCTTCGCAAGAATCGCTTTTGTGCAGAAAACAGTAACACTTGTTCAGAAGGAAAGAAAGCACAGAGCCCCAGATTTTATGTTGTCCTGGAGAGCTTGCAGAGCACTGGGGAAAGGCAGGCAGAGAATTCCCTGCTAGCACCTTCTCTGTGCCTGTTCACATTGCTTCGCAGAATCGCTTTTGTGCAGAAAACAGTAACACTTGTTCAGAAGGAAAGAAAGCACAGAGCCCCAGATTCTATGTTGTCCTGGAGAGCTTGCAGAGCACTGGGGAAAGGCAGGCAGAGAATTCCCTGATAGCACCTTCTCTGTGCCTGGGAAGCAGAAGTGTTCACATTGCTTCGCAGAATCGCTTTTGTGCAGAAAACACTAACACTTGTTCAGAAGGAAAGAAAGCACAGAGCCCCAGATTTTATGTTGTCCTGGAGAGCTTGCAGAGCACTGGGGAAAGGCAGGCAGAGAATTCCCTGCTAGCACCTTCTCTGTGCCTGGGAAGCAGAAGTGTTCACATTGCTTCGCAGAATCGCTTTTGTGCAGAAAACAGTAACACTTGTTCAGAAGGAAAGAAAGCACAGAGCCCCAGATTCTATGTTGTCCTGGAGAGCTTGCAGAGCACTGGGGAAAGGCAGGCAGAGAATTCATTGCTAGCACCTTCTCTGTGCCTGGGAAGCAGAAGTGTTCACATTGCTTCGCAAGAATCGCTTTTGTGCAGAAAACAGTAACACTTGTTCAGAAGGAAAGAAAGCACAGAGCCCCAGATTTTATGTTGTCCTGGAGAGCTTGCAGAGCACTGGGGAAAGGCAGGCAGAGAATTCCCTGCTAGCACCTTCTCTGTGCCTGTTCACATTACTTCGCAGAATCGCTTTTGTGCAGAAAACAGTAACACTTGTTCAGAACGAAAGAAAGCACAGAGCCCCAGATTCTATGTTGTCTTGGAGAGCTTGCAGAGCACTGGGGAAAGGCAGGCAGAGAATTCCTTGCTAGCACCTTCTCTGTGCCTGGGAAGCAGAAGTGTTCACATTGCTTCGCAGAATCGCTTTTGTGCAGAAAACAGTAACACTTGTTCAGAAGGAAAGAAAGCACAGAGCGCCAGATTCTATGTTGTCCTGGAGAGCTTGCAGAGCACTGGGGAAAGGCAGGCAGAGAATTCCCTGCTAGCACCTTCTCTGTGCCTGTTCACATTGCTTCGCAGAATCGCTTTTGTGCAGAAAACAGTAACACTTGTTCAGAAGGAAAGAAAGCACAGAGCCCCAGATTTGCTGTTGTCCTGGAGAGCTTGCAGAGCACTGGGGAAAGGCAGGCAGAGAATTCCCTGATAGCACCTTCTCTGTGCCTGGGAAGCAGAAGTGTTCACATTCCTTCGCAAGAATCGCTTTTGTGCAGAAAACAGTAACACTTGTTCAGAACGAAAGAAAGCACAGAGCCCCAGATTTTATGTTATCCTGGAGAGCTTGCAGAGCACTGGGGAAAGGCAGGCAGAGAATTCATTGCTAGCACCTTCTCTGTGTCTGGGAAGCAGAAGTGTTCACATTGCTTCGCAGAATCGCTTTTGTGCAGAAAACAGTAACACTTGTTCAGAAGGAAAGAAAGCACAGAGCCCCAGATTCTATGTTGTCCTGGAGAGCTTGCAGAGCACTGGGGAAAGGCAGGCAGAGAATTCCTTGCTAGCACCTTCTCTGTGCCTGGGAAGCAGAAGTGTTCACATTGCTTCGCAAGAATCGCTTTTGTGCAGAAAACAGTAACACTTGTTCAGAAGGAAAGAAAGCACAGAGCCCCAGATTTTATGTTGTCCTGGAGAGCTTGCAGAGCACTGGGGAAAGGCAGGCAGAGAATTCCCTGCTAGCACCTTCTCTGTGCCTGTTCACATTGCTTCGCAGAATCGCTTTTGTGCAGAAAACAGTAACACTTGTTCAGAACGAAAGAAAGCACAGAGCCCCAGATTCTATGTTGTCCTGGAGAGCTTGCAGAGCACTGGGGAAAGGCAGGCAGAGAATTCCCTGATAGCACCTTCTCTGTGCCTGTTCACATTACTTCGCAGAATCGCTTTTGTGCAGAAAACAGTAACACTTGTTCAGAAGGAAAGAAAGCACAGAGCCCCAGATTTTATGTTGCCCTGGAGAGCTTGCAGAGCACTGGGGAAAGGCAGGCAGAGAATTCCCTGATAGCACCTTCTCTGTGCCTGGGAAGCAGAAGTGTTCACATT
Source organism: Strix aluco (assembly GCF_031877795.1). Classification (NCBI taxonomy): domain Eukaryota; kingdom Metazoa; phylum Chordata; class Aves; order Strigiformes; family Strigidae; genus Strix; species Strix aluco. The sequence continues at coordinate 304,010 of NW_027436569.1, forward strand.
GCTTCGCAGAATCGCTTTTGTGCAGAAAACAGTAACACTTGTTCAGAAGGAAAGAAAGCACAGAGCCCCAGATTCTATGTTGTCCTGGAGAGCTTGCAGAGCACTGGGGAAAGGCAGGCAGAGAATTCCTTGCTAGCACCTTCTCTGTGCCTGGGAAGCAGAAGTGTTCACATCGCTTCGCAAGAATCGCTTTTGTGCAGAAAACAGTAACACTTGTTCAGAAGGAAAGAAAGCACAGAGCCCCAGATTCTATGTTGTCCTGGAGAGCTTGCAGAGCACTGGGGAAAGGCAGGCAGAGAATTCCCTGCTAGCACCTTCTCTGTGCCTGGGAAGCAGAAGTGTTCACATTGCTTCGCAGAATCGCTTTTGTGCAGAAAACAGTAACACTTGTTCAGAACGAAAGAAAGCACAGAGCCCCAGATTCTATGTTGTCCTGGAGAGCTTGCAGAGCACTGGGGAAAGGCAGGCAGAGAATTCCCTGATAGCACCTTCTCTGTGCCTGTTCACATTGCTTCGCAGAATCGCTTTTGTGCAGAAAACAGTAACACTTGTTCAGAAGGAAAGAAAGCACAGAGCCCCAGATTTGCTGTTGTCCTGGAGAGCTTGCAGAGCACTGGGGAAAGGCAGGCAGAGAATTCCCTGCTAGCACCTTCTCTGTGCCTGTTCACATTGCTTCGCAGAATCGCTTTTGTGCAGAAAACAGTAACACTTGTTCAGAAGGAAAGAAAGCACAGAGCCCCAGATTCTATGTTGTCCTGGAGAGCTTGCAGAGCACTGGGGAAAGGCAGGCAGAGAATTCCCTGCTAGCACCTTCTCTGTGCCTGGGAAGCAGAAGTGTTCACATTCCTTCACAAGAATCGCTTTTGTGCAGAAAACAGTAACACTTGTTCAGAACGAAAGAAAGCACAGAGCCCCAGATTTTATGTTATCCTGGAGAGCTTGCAGAGCACTGGGGAAAGGCAGGCAGAGAATTCATTGCTAGCACCTTCTCTGTGCCTGTTCACATTGCTTCGCAGAATCGCTTTTGTGCAGAAAACACTAACACTTGTTCAGAACTAAAGAAAGCACAGAGCCCCAGATTCTATGTTGTCCTGGAGAGCTTGCAGAGCACTGGGGAAAGGCAGGCAGAGAATTCCCTGATAGCACCTTCTCTGTGCCTGGGAAGCAGAAGTGTTCACATCGTTTCGCAAGAATCGCTTTTGTGCAGAAAACAGTAACACTTGTTCAGAACGAAAGAAAGCACAGAGCCCCAGATTTTATGTTGTCCTGGAGAGCTTGCAGAGCACTGGGGAAAGGCAGGCAGAGAATTCCCTGCTAGCACCTTCTCTGTGCCTGGGAAGCAGAAGTGTTCACATTGCTTCGCATGAATCGCTTTTGTGCAGAAAACAGTAACACTTGTTCAGAACGAAAGAAAGCACAGAGCCCCAGATTCTATGTTGTCCTGGAGAGCTTGCAGAGCACTGGGGAAAGGCAGGCAGAGAATTCCCTGATAGCACCTTCTCTGTGCCTGGGAAGCAGAAGTGTTCACATTGCTTCGCAGAATCGCTTTTGTGCAGAAAACAGTAACACTTGTTCAGAAGGAAAGAAAGCACAGAGCCCCAGATTTTATGCTGTCCTGGAGAGCTTGCAGAGCACTGGGGAAAGGCAGGCAGAGAATTCCTTGCTAGCACCTTCTCTGTGCCTGGGAAGCAGAAGTGTTCACATTGCTTCGCAAGAATCGCTTTTGTGCAGAAAACAGTAACACTTGTTCAGAACGAAAGAAAGCACAGAGCCCCAGATTTTATGTTGTCCTGGAGAGCTTGCAGAGCACTGGGGAAAGGCAGGCAGAGAATTCATTGCTAGCACCTTCTCTGTGTCTGGGAAGCAGAAGTGTTCACATTGCTTCGCAGAATCGCTTTTGTGCAGAAAACAGTAACACTTGTTCAGAACGAAAGAAAGCACAGAGCCCCAGATTTTATGTTGCCCTGGAGAGCTTGCAGAGCACTGGGGAAAGGCAGGCAGAGATTTCCTTGCTAGCACCTTCTCTGTGCCTGGGAAGCAGAAGTTTTCACATTGCTTCGCAGAATCGCTTTTGTGCAGAAAACAGTAACACTTGTTCAGAACGAAAGAAAGCACAGAGCCCCAGATTCTATGTTGTCCTGGAGAGCTTGCAGAGCACTGGGGAAAGGCAGGCAGAGAATTCCCTGATAGCACCTTCTCTGTGCCTGTTCACATTGCTTCGCAGAATCGCTTTTGTGCAGAAAACAGTAACACTTGTTCAGAAGGAAAGAAAGCACAGAGCCCCAGATTCTATGTTGTCCTGGAGAGCTTGCAGAGCACTGGGGAAAGGCAGGCAGAGAATTCCCTGATAGCACCTTCTCTGTGCCTGGGAAGCAGAAGTGTTCACATTGCTTCGCAGAATCGCTTTTGTGCAGAAAACAGTAACACTTGTTCAGAAGGAAAGAAAGCACAGAGCCCCAGATTTGCTGTTGTCCTGGAGAGCTTGCAGAGCACTGGGGAAAGGCAGGCAGAGATTTCCTTGCTAGCACCTTCTCTGTGCCTGGGAAGCAGAAGTGTTCACATTGCTTCGCAGAATCGCTTTTGTGCAGAAAACAGTAACACTTGTTCAGAACGAAAGAAAGCACAGAGCCCCAGATTCTATGTTGTCCTGGAGAGCTTGCAGAGCACTGGGGAAAGGCAGGCAGAGAATTCCTTGCTAGCACCTTCTCTGTGCCTGGGAAGCAGAAGTGTTCACATTCCTTCGCAAGAATCGCTTTTGTGCAGAAAACAGTAACACTTGTTCAGAAGGAAAGAAAGCACAGAGCCCCAGATTTTATGCTGTCCTGGAGAGCTTGCAGAGCACTGGGGAAAGGCAGGCAGAGAATTCCTTGCTAGCACCTTCTCTGTGCCTGGGAAGCAGAAGTGTTCACATTGCTTCGCAAGAATCGCTTTTGTGCAGAAAACAGTAACACTTGTTCAGAAGGAAAGAAAGCACAGAGCCCCAGATTTTATGTTGTCCTGGAGAGCTTGCAGAGCACTGGGGAAAGGCAGGCAGAGAATTCCCTGCTAGCACCTTCTCTGTGCCTGTTCACATTGCTTCGCAGAATCGCTTTTGTGCAGAAAACAGTAACACTTGTTCAGAACGAAAGAAAGCACAGAGCCCCAGATTCTATGTTGTCCTGGAGAGCTTGCAGAGCACTGGGGAAAGGCAGGCAGAGAATTCCCTGATAGCACCTTCTCTGTGCCTGTTCACATTACTTCGCAGAATCGCTTTTGTGCAGAAAACAGTAACACTTGTTCAGAAGGAAAGAAAGCACAGAGCCCCAGATTTTATGTTGCCCTGGAGAGCTTGCAGAGCACTGGGGAAAGGCAGGCAGAGAATTCCCTGATAGCACCTTCTCTGTGCCTGGGAAGCAGAAGTGTTCACATTGCTTCGC